>NC_067494.1:20815974-21127474 GCF_947179515.1 Apodemus sylvaticus | reverse complement strand
AAAGTTACCCTGTTAAATGACAACATGACTTTTGGGGGAAGGCCAAGAGGAAAGTATCCTTTTTTAGTAGGTAGTAGAGCCTTCTTTGAGATCTAGGAATTGAGTAGCATCTTTTTATTGGTCAAGGTCAACTTACATTTGCCAGTACTACAGAGCTCTGCTTCTGAATTGTGAACAAGATCACAAAGAAACAAAAATGAAGCTTAAAAATTAACACTTAGCCAGGCGTGTAACTCATACCTGTAACCTCACCATATTAGGAGGTAGAGACAGGAAGATCCAGAGTTTAAGGCAGTCTCAGGGCAGTTCTTGGCCTCAATGGTAAATTTGAGGCCAGCCTGGCATGTGAGACCTTCTCTGGTAAATAAATAGATAAATAGATAATAAAGACCAAAAATTGGTACTTCTGAGAAAATCGTAATGCAAAATGCAAGGTATATAATAAAAACAACGTAGCTCGCAGTGGTGGTTCATGCCTTTATTCCCAGCACTTGGGAAACAAAGGCAGGCAGTTCTGAGTTCCAGGTATTACAGTCGACCTAGGGAGTGCCCAACTAACCAGGATTATACACTGAATCCAAATCTCAAAACTACATACCCAAAACTGTATTCTGTGTTCCCAGTAGAGCAAAGACTGCAAATTTCCTGGTTCTTAGAATGACCGTGCCTTGATCTCTGTCCCAGAGCACACTGTTTCATTGAGGACACAAACCTTTCCTCACCCTGCGACAGCACTTACTAACTTGCTTGGTTACTACTGCCATGTTGCTGCACATGAGGCCTTGGAGATTCCAGGCCAGAACCTAGTAGTTCCACAACTGTGAGCAACTCTCGTTGATGGTTTGTTTTCTGTGTTTGAGATAAGGTCTGCTGTTGTAGCCCAGGCTGATCATTCATCGCCTTCCTGCCTCAGCCTTGCCAGCAGAGATGGCGTGTACACTACAGCCTGGCTTCAGACAACTCTCCACTCCCCCTCCCTGCTCACCAAGTGGTTGTAGTTAAATGTATCAAGTAAACCATAAGGTCTTACAGCACTGCATAAATACAAGCAGGGCAGATATGCTGTACATGAAAATGTCTGATAGATATGAGAATGGCTTTGTTGGGGTTAAAATGGCAGGGTTGCAGGATAAACATGGTATGATATCTTTCAAAATATGCCTTTAATCCCAGCACGCAGGAGGCATAGGCAAGGGGATTTCTGTGAGTTTGCTTGATTTACATAGTTCCGGAACAAGCAGAGCTACACAGTGAGACTCTCTGTGGTGGTTTGTATATGCTTGACCCAGGGAGTGGCACTATTAGGAGGTGTGGCCTTGTTGGAATAGGTGTGTCACTATGGACATGGGCTTTAATACCATCATCCTAGCTGCCTGGAAGCCAGTCTTCTCCTAGTTGCCTTCGGAACAAGAGGTGGAACTCGCAGCTCCTCTAGCCCTGAATCTGCCTGGGCACTGCTTTGCTCTCACCTTGATGATAATGGACTGAACCTTTGAACCTGTAAGCCAGCCCCGATTAACTGAACACAATTAACTGTTGTCCTTTAGAAGACTTGCCTTGGCCATGGTGTCTGTTCATACCAGTAAAACCCTAACTAAGACAGCCTGTCTAAGGAAAATAATAGTAACAATTTAGTGTTATCCTCAAACAGTCATGTATTCTGATCTCTTATCCAAATACTAAATTAAGTCTACGTTCTAATAATTGAGAAGTCCAGTTTCCAGTTTCCAGTTGCCGTGTGAAGAGCTCGGCACGCCTGCCTCTGCTCCCGAGTGCTGGAATCAAAGGCCTTTGCCACCTCCTGGCACTACTGGCTTGTTGTTTATTTGTTTGTTTTATTTGTGTGTTTGTTTGTTTTGGAGTCTTTAAGACTGGACATAGTGACAAACGTATACCCCACAGAGACAGCTACATATTAGTACATTTTTTTAACGGTTGAGTTTTCCAGAACTGTTGACAGCGAACCACAAGTCCAGAAAGCTGCAAAAACAGAGTAAGCAAGCCTACACATTCTATTAGAAACTCCAAAGATCAACAAAAATCTAGAAGAACAAGGATAAAAACTGCATTGGACTTCTCTTCAAAACCAACCAAGCAGAGAGAGGGGGCGGAAGGGAGGGAGTGGAGAGAGGGGGAGGAGGAAGAGGGAGAGAGAGAGAAAGGTGGGGAAATATGGAGTTAAAATGTTGAAAGAAACAAAAACTCGTCAACTTAAAATTCCATAGCCAGCCACGTTTTCTTCAGACAATTTCTCAAGCTACAATTAAGGGAACGCACTGCCAGTAGTTGCATGAAGAAATAAAGACTGTTCAAGAAGCAATATATAAAGATTGAATAATTCCAGCCTGAAGCAGCTAGCATGTCTCCTGCCATGCCTGGGTGTTTAGAACTGTAGACTTAGAAGTCAGCTTCTTTCTGCCACTAAAGCACTTATCGGTTGCTGCCGACCCAAACCAATGCAACAAAACCCAAAGTGCTAAGTCAATGAGGCAAAAGATGCTCTTGCTGGGATTTGACTTTCTGTTTATACTAATTTGCTTCTTTGAAGGGAGGGGCTGGGCGGTGGTGGCGCATGCCTTTAATCCCAGCACTTGGGAGGCAGAGGCAGGCGGATTCGTGGCCAGCCTGGTTTATAGAGTGAGTTCCAGGACAGCCAGGGCTACACAGAGAAACCCTGTCTTGGGGGGTGGGGGGAAATGAAGGGAGGGATGTGGGGGTCAGAGGAAAACTCACGGAGGATTTCTCCTTGCACTGTCAGTTCTGGGGATCAAACTCAGGTCTTCTCATGGCCTTTGATGTTCATTCTAGGGCTACCAAGATAAGTGTGGAAGTGAAAGAGGTTACCCATCTACCACACTGCCCTGGATGGAGCCTTTAGATGTTTGCTGAAAGTATCATTGAAATAAAAGAGATACCTTTCCATTTGGTTGCTATTTGTTGAGTAATTTATCCTTGCTCTCAATGCTGAAAACATTGATCATTTTCTAAAGCAGAAGTCAGAAAACTATGGTGCATCACTTGTTTTATAAATAAAGTTTTATTGGCACATAGCCATAGTTGTTTGTTTCTATATTAGTACTGTTAATGAGTACAGTAGCCTTGCTACAACAGGAAAGGTCACTGCCACACACCTTATTTGGCCCACTCTAAATATTTGCTCCTTGAACCTTTATAGAAAAACTTGTCCATTCTTGTTCTTCGATGGCAACAAAGACTAATTTATGGGCCTTGGCATCTATCCATCTGTTCTTACACATCTCTGAGCATTATCCAAAATAGATATAGTAAAGTCATTTTCAGTGCTAACTTGAACAGTTACTTAAGGATAATAAGATGATCCTCTTGCTTTGGGCAGAATATTGGTATGAGTTCCCACAATACTTGGATCTGATCTCATTAGGAAACTAGGTCGACCTTGAGAGAGTGTACTGTGAAGTTTAGGGTCTTGGCCGACACTGTTTTCTCTCATTCCCCCAAGGAGCCATCTGGCATGCAAGCAAGATGGTAACCTGCTGTGTGTCACTTAGGGCACTAGTTCTCCATTTTCCTAACACTGTGACCTCTAAGTACAGTTCTTCACGTTGTGGTGGCCCCAACCATAGAAGTCTTCCATGGCTACTTCAAAACTAATTTTGCCACTGTTATGAATCATAATGTAAATATCTATTATGTGATCCCTATGGGGGTTGAGGCCTACAGGTTGAGACCCACTGACCTAGAGGCATATGTGTGTAACTGTGATTCAGTACAAAGGTTCTCTTGACTGCACCAAGGTCTAACATGGTGCTGAATCTCACGGTTGAGCAATGAACAAGACTCCATTGACTGCCTCCAAGGTGCTCACAGCTTTGGTATGGATAACAGCTGCTCACCTTAAAGAGAAATCAATTTTCTCATCACAGCAGTGAAGTTGAACTACATCTTGGATCCGAATCAGGTATCTGTTTGCTTCTGATAAAGTCTATGAAGTAAAAAATAGGATGTATGATTATTTGAAATGCTACTAGTACAGAACTGTTCTTCATCCCAGAGCATAGAGATGTTGACTACAACTTCGGGCAGTTGTAGAAAAGTCAACAAACCAAACTGACAATAGAAAACAGTTTTTGAGGCTGTCCAGTTTTTTTAAAGCTATTGAAATATTTTGTTTGTGTATGCTTTCCTAGTATGGAAAACAAAGTTTCGAACAGTCAAGAAAACAAAAAGTGGTCTGGAGAGATAGTTCAGCAGTTAAGAGAACTTGCTGCTATTCCAGAGGACCCAGGTTTAATTCCCAGTATTCACAGGGCAGCTCACAATCGTCTGTAACTCCAGATCCAGGGCATCCAACACCCTCTCCCAGACATACATGCACATAAAATAAATTGTTTAAAAAGAGAGAAAAAGAAACTAAACAGTAAGGTTAAGAAGAAGGCACCGCATTGCCCTGCCCATGGGGGTGCCTTCTGAGGATGCAGAACTGCAGCTCTGTGAGTGAGTTCTAAGAACCATTCTTTTGCAGTCCAAACGTCCACACTTCCCTTTCCTTACCAAGACATGAAGATAGAAATTATGACAAAATTCCCCACTGGACCAAATAAAAGTATTACCAACAATTAACACTTTCATTCATCATCTATACAAAACTTCTGCTGAATGGCAGACACCAGAAAACGAGTCAAAGCTCACACGTAGTGGAGCTCAAAGTCTGAATAGATGGGTGTAGTGCTATCTGACAGGGCTGTCCATGGGTCTAGAGAACACCAAGGAAAAGCCAGCTCCCAGCTGGAGACCAGGAAAACTTAACAGAAGGGGAAATGATTGACTTCATTTTTAAAATGTGTGTATGTGTGTGTGATACAAAGGCCAAAAAAGGACAACCGGTGTTCTATCACTCTGCCTTATTCCCTTCAGACAAAATCTTTCAATAGACCTGGAGAGCCAGGCTGCCAGCCAGCTAGTCCTAGCAATTACCTTAGATCCTTAGATTCTTAGAATTCCTCACAGCACTGGAGTTACAGGTGTCTGCCTCTGGCCATGCCTGGCTTTTTATGTGAGTCCTGAAGACTTGAACTCAAGTTCTCCCGCTTTTGTAGCAAGAGCTCTTATCCACTGAGACATTTCCATAGACTCCTGACCTAATTTTTCAAGGTTAATAGTACTTACCCAGTGAGGCAGGAAAGGAAGACAAATTCATAGACGATAGCATATTTTCAAAGAACAGATAGCAAGAGGAGACATTATTAAAGAATGGAGGGTGGACATGTATGGTAGAAGCCTTAGGAAATAGAGGAGACAGAAAGATAAAAGCAGGAAATAGAGGAGACAGAAAGATAAAAGCAATCAGATGAGTATACAGAAGGGACAGAGATAACAGTTTCCAAGCATTGTGGACATTGCCAGTGGCTGAATCAAGTATGCTGAACCAAGGACTTTATCCGTCAGACAGAGATCACATAGAACATGTAACTGGGCCACATGTGGTAGACCCCTGCCAGTTCTGCCACAGGGGAGGCCAGATTTCCTGATACTTTCTAGAGAAGCAGCAGTGCACAGGACATTCAGTAAGAACCACCCCCACCTCTGAAGGCCCTGAGCCACTGGCTGGGACTCACTACCTAGCAACCACCAAAACCCTCTGTACCTCCAGATTAGCACTCTCCTTCCGTCCCTTCTACCCCTCCTTCCTCCTCTGCCACCACCTGTCCAGAGACTATGAAAGCTAGAAAATCCTGGGCAGAGATATCATACAGACCCTAAGTGAACATAAATGTCAGCCCAGGCTTCTATACCCAGAAAAACTCTCAATTACCATAGATGAAGAAAACAAGACATTCCATGACAAAAGCAAATTTACACAATATCTCTCCACAAATCCAGCTCTACAAAGGATAATGGATGGAAAATACCAATACAAGGCAGGAAATGACACCCTAGAAAAGGCAATAAAGTAATCTTTCAACAAACCCAAAAGAAGATAGTTACACAAACAGAATTTCACCTTTAACTAAGAAGATAACAGTAAGCAACAACCACTTTTCCTTAATATCTCTTAACATCAATGGTCTTAATTCCCCAATAAAAAGACATAGACTAACTGGATGCATAACAGGACCCAACATTTTGCTGCCTTTAAGAAACCCACCTCACCAGGCAGTGGTGGTGCACACCTTTAATACCAGCACTTGGGAGGCAGAGGCAGGCAGATTTCTGAGTTTGACGCCAGCCTGGTCTACAGATTGAGTGCCAGGACAGCCTGGGCTACACAGAGAAACCCTGTCTCGGGGAAAAAAAAAAAAAGAAAAGAAAAAAGAAAAGAAAGAAAGAAAGGAAGGAAGGAAGGAAGGAAGGAAGGAAGGAAGGAAGCAAGCAAGCAAGAAAGAAAGAAAGAAAGAAAGAAAGAAAGAAAGAAAGAAAGAAAGAAAGAAAGAAAGAAAGAAAAAGAAAGGAAGAAAGAAAGAAAGAAAGAAAGCAAGCAAGCAAGCAAGAAAGAAAGAAAGAAAGAAAGAAAGAAAGAAAGAAAAAGAAAGGAAGAAAGAAAGAAAGAAAGAAAGAAAGAAAGAAAGAAAGAAAGAAAGAAAGGAAGGAAGGAAGGAAGGAAGGAAGAAAGAGAAAGAAAGAAAAAGAAAAAGAAACCCACCTCAGTGACAAAGGCAGTCACTACTTAAGAGTCAAAGATTGGAAAATAATTTTTCAAGTAACCCATTCCCAAGAAACAAGCTGGAGTGGCCATTCTTATATTGGATAAAATTGACTTTCAACCAAAAGTTGTCAAAAAAGATAAGGAGGGACACTTCATACTGGCCAAAGGAAAAGTCTACCAAGATGAACTCTCAGTTCTGAACATCTATGCTCCGAACACAAGGGCACCTGCATTCATAAAAGAAACCTTAATAAAGCTCAAATCACACATTGTACCCACACACAATAATAGTGGGAGAATTAAACACCCCACTCTCAACAAAGGACAAATCATGGAAACAGAAACTAAACAGAGGCACAGTGAAACTAACTGAAATTATGGACCAAATGGATCTAACAGATATTTATAGAACATTCCATCCTAAAGCAAAAGAATATACCTTCTTCTTGGCACCTAATGGCAACTTCTCCAAATTGACCATATAGTAGGTCACAAAACAGGCCTCAACAGATACAGAAATATTGAAATTATTCCATGCACCTTATCAGATCACCACAGCCTAAGGCTGGTCTTAAGTTCAAACAAAAACCATGGAAAACACACATACACATAGACTTTGAACAATACTCTTCTCAACAATAGCTTGGTTAAGGAAGAAATAAAGAAATTAAAGACTTTTTAGAATTTAATGAAAATGAAGACACACCATACCAAAACTTATGGAACACATTGAAAGCAGTGCTAAGAGGAAAATTGATAGCTCCAAGTGCCTCCAAAAAGAGGATGGAGAGAGCTTACACTAACCACTTGACAGTGCACATGAAAGCTCTAGAACCAAAAGAAGCAAATATACCCAAGAGGAGGAAATTATCAAACTCAGGGCTGAAATCAACCAAATAGAAACAAAAAGAACTATAAAAAGAATCAACAAAACCAGGACCTGGTTCTTCGAGAAAATCAACAAGATAGATAAATCCTTGGCAAGATTAACCAAAGGGTAAAGAGGCATTACCCAAATTAATAAAACCAGAAATGAAAAGGGAGACATAACAACAGAAACTGTGGAAATTTAATAAAATCATCAGATCCTACTACAAGAGCTTATACCACGATCAGGTAGGCTTTATCCCAGGGATGCAAGGATGGTTCAATATATGGAAATCCATCAATGTAATCCACTACATAAACTCAAGGGAAAAAAACACAAGGTCATTTCATCAGATGCTGAAAAGGCTTTTGACAAAATCTAGCATCCCTTCATGATCAAAGTCTTGGAGAGATGGAGAATCCAAGGCCCATTCCTAAACATAGTAAAAGCAATATTCTGCAAACTGGTAGCCAACATCAAATTAAATGGAAAGAAACTTGAAGAAGCAATCCCACTAAAATTGGGGACCAGACAAGGCTGCCCACTCACTCCCTATCTATTCAGTATAGTACTTGAAGTCCTAGCCAGAGCAATCAGACAACAAAAGGAGGTCAAAGGGATACAAATTGGAAAGGAAGAAGTCAAAATATCACTATTTGCAGATGATATGGTCATATACTTAAGCAACCCCAAAACTTGTACCAGAGAACTCCTAAAGCTGATAAACAACTTCAGCAAAGTGACTGTATATAAAATTAACCCAAACAAATCAGTATCCTTCCTCTATTCAAAGGATAAACAAGCTGAGAAACATACTAGGGAAATGACACCCTTCACAATAGTCACGAATAACATTACATACCTTAGTGTGACTCTAAGGAAGCAAGTGAAAGATCTGTATGACAAGAACTTCAAGCCTCTGAAGAAAGAAATCGAAGATCTCAGAAGATGGAAAGATCTCCCATGCTCATGGATTGGCAGGATTAATATAGTAAAAATGGCCATCTTGCAGAAAGCAATCTACAGATTAATATTCATAGACCTAGGAAGAGCAATTCTCAAATTCATTTGGAATAACAAAAAAACAAGGATGGCAAAAACTATTCTCCACAACAAAAGATCTCCTGGGGGAATCACCATCCCTGACCTCAAAGCTCTACTACAGAGCAACAGTGATAAAAACTGTTTGGTATTGGTTTGGAGATAGGCAGGAAGATCAATGGAATAGAATTGAAGACCCAGAAAAGAACCCACACACCTATAGTCACTTGATATTTGACAAAGGAGCTAAAAACATCCAGTGGAAAAAAGATAGCATTTTTAACAAATGATGCTGGATCAACTGGAGGTCTGCATGCAGAAAAACAGAAGAATGCAAATCCACCCATTCTTATCTCCTTGTACAAAGCTCAAGTCCAAGTAGATCAAGTCCTCCACATAAAACCAGACACACTGAAGCTTATAGAGGAGAAAGTTGGGAAGATTCTTGAACACATGGGCACAGGGGAAAATTTCATGAATAGAACACCAATGGTTTATGCTCTAAGAACAAGAATCGACAAATGGGACCTCATAAAACTGCAATGTTTCTGTAAGGCAAAGGACACTGTCAATAGGAAAAAAAGGTAACCAACAAATTGGGAAAAGGTTTTTACCAATACTACATCCGATAGAGAGCTAATATCCAATGTATACAAAGAACTCAAGAAGTTAGACTACAGAGAGTCAAATAACCCTATTAAAAATTGGGTACAGAGCTAAACAGGGAATTCTCAACTGAGGAAACTCAAATGGCTCTGAAGTACCTAAAGAAATGTTCAACATCCTTAGTTATCAGGGAAATGTAAATACAACACTTAGATTCCACCTCACACTGGTGAGAATGGCTAAGATGAAAAACTCAGGGGACAGCAGATGCTGGAGAGGATGTGGGGGAAAGAGGAACACTTCTCCATTGTTGGTGGGTTTGCAAGCTGGTAAAACCACTCTGGAAATCAGTTTGGCAGTTCCTCAGAAAATTAGACATAGTACTACTTGCAGACCCAGCTATACAACTCCTGGGCATATACCCAGAAGATGTTCCTACATGTAATAAGGACACATGCTCCACTGTGTTCATAGCTGCCTTATTTATAATAGCCAGAATCTGGAAGGAATCCAGATGTCCCTCAGCAGAGGAGTGGATACAGAAATTGTGGTATATATACACAATAGACTACTATCCAGATATTAAAAACAATGAATTCATGAAATTCTTAGGCAAATGGTTGGAACTAGAAAGTGTCATTCTGAGCGAGGTAACCCAATCACAAAAGAACGCATATGGTATGCACTCACTGATAAGTGGATGTTAGCCCAAAAGCTCAAAATAAACAAGTTACAATTCACAGACCACAAGAAGCTCAAGAAGGGGGACTGAAGTGGGGGTACTTTGGTTCCTCTGAGAAAGGGAACAAAATACTCACAGGGGCAATAAAGGAGACAAAGTGTGGAGCAGAGACTGAAGGAAAGACCATGCAGAGACTGCCCTACCTGGGGATTCATCCTATAAACAGTCACCAAACCCCGACACTATTATGGACGACAAGAAGTGCATACCAAAAGGAGCATGTCATGGTTGTCTCTGGAGGCCTTGTCAGCCTTCCACATACAGAGGCAGATGCTAGCAGCCAACCATTGGACTAGGCTTGGGGGTCCCTTGAACTTCTGAGTTCGAGGCCAGCCTGGTCTACCGAGTGAGTTCCAGGACAGCCAGGGCTATACAGAGAAACCCCAAGCTGATGGAAGAGTTAGAGGGCCAAAAATGTGGCAGAGGAAGGCCTTGTTGGGCATCAGTGAGAGGAGTGGCCCTTGGTCAGGTGAAGGCTCAATAGATGCCCCAACAAAGGGAAATCAAGGGGGTTGGGGGTGGGAATGGATTGGGTAGAGGGGCATATACTTGGTGGCAGGGGGTCGGAGGAGGGGTTGGGGGTTTCCGGAGAGGGGGGAAACTGAAATGTAAATGAAGATTATATTCATTAAAAAAAGAAGAAGAAGAACATGTAACTGGATGCTTAACTCAAAGGGAGTCATGACAACAAAGGATCTACAGCCTTGGAAAATCCCAACCATGGGCTAGGGCCTAGCCCAGCACATTTTCTAATAATGCATACAGCAGGGATAGGTTACAAGAAAGCCTGTAGTTCTTAGCAGTAATGGGTGTCTCATAAATTTAGCTGCCTCAGAATCTGTGTGTCTCTTTTTGCTAGTGACAAGGTTACACTCCAGATCGTGAGATGCAGCTAGAGTATCGGCGCACATACCGGGCAGCCCCAGATGAGTGTCTGTATGTCGGATAGCTGCTCTCTCATTTTGAAGTTTTCTTTTATCTAGAAAACAAGGTTATTTTAGGCAAAAAATCATGACATTTTTATTAATATTTTGTGGCACCTGGCAAAGGACTTGGCACTTGACTAACAATATCAATTTTCTAGGCCAGTGTTTTAAAAAAGACAAATAACAAGGCTGTTCAGAAGAAAGGCACTTTTAGAGTATGATGTGCTGTTAATATTCAGCCTGCACAGTATATCCAGAATAATTATCAGTGCTGTACTTACTGAGTTAGGAAAGCACCTTGATATCTTAAAAAAAAAAAATGAAAAAAGAAAAAAAAAAGAACTTAGAAGCAAAAGACTTTACTTTTTTTCTTTTGGTTATAAACACAAATCAAAATTTTACACTTTCATACTAGAAAGTGGTTCTGAGGATGTGACTTAGTTGACAAAGGGCTTGACCAGTGTACACAAAAAAACCTGGGTTCAAATCCAAGGACCATATTACCCAGGAATACTGGCAAATATCTGTAATTCCAGCACTCCAGAAATGAGGGAGACAGGAAGATCAGAAACTCAAGGAGGTTCTTGGCTATATATCAAGTTCAAGTTAATCTGGGACACATTAAAAATCTGGGGGTGATGCGGGAGGGGGGTTCTGTGACTGTACAGTCATCTGAAAACATTGCTTCCCATGGTTTGGCTTGGAATAGATGCCCTTTATGTTCAAAATTGTGAAACAGGACTATAGATTTACCTTTAAAAGGGTGAAAGATTGAAGCAAAGACTACCACAGCAAAGAGGGCATCTCAGGGTCTTCCAGTGAGAACACCACAAAAGCATGGACATTGAAGGGTTCACGTGTATGTCAGCAGCCCACCTGATCTATGTAGCCTTTATATTTTTTGATTTGATCAATTGCAGTGGTCAGGTCTTCACGGTCCACATGTCCTGCAGGAGTATGGAGTCTCAACGCATAGAGAAGATGAAGATATTCTTCAAATCTCCGGGATGGGTATAGAAGAAGATCCGGCAGACTGTATAGGGCATAAGGAATGGTGCCCTGATTGTTACCTGGAGGCCACAGAAGCCCTGTTTTTGAGTGCCCATCTGATATCCCTAGGAACTCACCTCAGCATTTTGGTAACAATGGTTTTATCATGCCTCTTCAAGAACGCTCTAAACGCAGGTGTCATTTCTCTGCACTAAAGGTGAGAATTACATTGTCAAACTTTGCTCTGTGACACAGTCATAAAACCTTGTGTTCCACCAGCAGCAAGGAGCAATCTATAGAGTAGTCAATGCAAGAAGGTAACATCTCCGTCTAATCTAAGTTTCAATACTATTCATGTGTTCTAATATATTAATTCTTGTATTTTAATTATACCACAGATGTAACCATATCCATCAACTTAATCAATAGAGGGGAGTTGTAAGAGATTTATAATTAAGGTGGGGTTAGATTAGAACTAGAATAAATTGAGTAGATGACCTTGTCAGGTTACCTAAGTTTCTCATCTGGAAAATGGGTGGAAGACTAAATTCATAGTGTGGGACAGAATCCCGCCCATACAGTGGCTGCCATGCAATAAATCCTGGGTCATTTCTGTAAGAGTTTGACTATCACTGATATTCACCTTTAATTCTTTGGTCATTCATGTTGGTTAGAGTGATATTACAAAAGTATTCCACTCTATTTAATATCTGTTTCAAATGTACTCCATCATCACCACTGGTATACCTGTGAAATTATGTGCTACTACTCTGTATGCACAGGTCTAAAAAATGTCAATGTTGCTTATGTCTGAGTCAGAGATTTGCTGATCTCAAGCTCCAAGAACATTTCAGAATAAGGCCATTTATACCTGTGAACAATTAGAGGGTTTAAGAAGATTTCTTTGTGTTGATAATAATACTAACTACTACAGCTAAACGTATTGAATAGCTGTATGTGCTCACTATACTAATGAAGTAGGTACCAGTATTTACCATAGCTATAAAACTTTTGCCACCAGTTTGTTTCTGATAATACTCTTTTCTCTAGTTCTTGTCCTCAAGGTCAAGGGTCATAATCAAGTTGTCCATTGAGCCCCCGTATTGTAGTAACAGAGAGAATTCTGAGCTTACGATCTTGCTTCAACTTCCTTTTTCAGTGCCCTGTCAATGTCACATGGCATGACACTGTCATCCACCTGGCTGGGGTGAGTGAAAATTTGGCAGTGGATAGCTGGAGCTCAACTATTAGTTCCTGAGTGTCCACCACCATATTAGCCCCTATGTCAAGGTCCCTCTTTTCAAGAAGCTCAAAGTAGTGGGGGGCAGGGAGTGGGGGGAGCTGAGAAGGAACAGCTGAGAAGCAGCCCTTCCCATTTACCTCAGTCCTTTGGGTTATACAGGATTAAGTGGAAATAGCACAGCCACTCACCTTCTCGATGGTTTTCAGAACAACTGGATAATTGTTGAAGAAATTGGTATATATGTTCAACTGGTTTCCAAACTTTATGAATATTTCTCCTATGCAGTGAGCTGGGCTCCATTCCTGTAGTCTGTCTCTTAGGTTATCTAGAAACTCTCTACAATATGAGAAGATTGTATCTTGAAATAGGAGTCTGCTGAGAGTCCCCCAAACTTAAGCCATGAATTCATTAGTGTAGTGTAGGCTTTTCTGCTTAGTCTTTTGTGATAGGACTTTATTTTGACCAGTTGAGAGCTTTACCACAGAACAGGGTAGATCTGACAAGATGGGATTTGAGCAAAATGAGGGAAGAGGTTGGCTGTCCAGGATCCCATCTTTTAGCTTCCCACAACAGAGCCACTTCTGACCATCCCACCCTCAGAGAGCCAGGGCCATGGACATTGTCACAGTCCTCTGAGGAGAATGGCAGCTTCAAAAGCTTCAAGGTCAAGAATCATAACTTACACACAGCCTGCGTATGCAACAGATCCAAGGTGACCTTCTTAGCTATTCTAGGTCATGAAAACTAAATGATGTTTCATCAGCCTTATCACTGAGTCAGAGTGGGGCCCAGGAGGTGACAAACTATCTCTCCAGATCTGTGAAAATTGGCTATGACCAGCACTTGGCTCACTTCACTCTGCTATAGGTAGAAACCGTTGTTTTTCTCAATCTCTCAACAGATGTCGGAAACCCACAATGGAAAAGCAGAGTAACCATTGAAGCCTTTTGCTCCTGGTTCATTCAATCAGACATCATTGCCTCTTTCCCATGGACTTCCACGTGGGCACTTTATTGAGTACAGAATGCTTAGGCATCAGATTATTTTTCTCCTACATTGTGTAACCTGGGTCTGGGATGGCCCTGGAAGCCATATGCTGGTTGTGGCTCTCAGGGGACATCAAAGGAGTCTCTCTGCTCTTCCAGATAAGGGGATTCCCCAAGAAGGTAAAGAACTGCTGGGCCACAGTAGAGCTTTTGAAACAAAGTTTGTTCTTCCCTCATTTAGGGGAGTACTGTTTTTTAAAGACTCCATTTTTAGGGCTTACCTATTGAGACTTAAGATGTGCAGAGTGTCTGAAAACATGATGTGGATATTGGCAGCACTCAGGATGGCTCTGTTTGAGGAGAGCGCTGCCCTCAGGGGCCTGGCGTACACGTCCCGCACGATTGCCAGCATCTGCACATACCGCCTCTCGCTCTGTACCAGCTCCCTCACAACTCTGGTTCGTTTCTCTACTGTGTTCATCTGGAGCTTTCTCTCCTGCAGAAACATCAGGAATTCATGAGAAATCTGATGACTGAGGACCTCAGCAAAGAGAAAGATGTCTAAGGAGGTGGAAGAGACACACCGGTAAGAGGCATTGTCTTAAGGGAAGATGGCGACAGTATAGATCTAGATGAAGCTACCCTGAAGTTTACTGAGCTGAGGCAGACATCTGGTACTGCCCCCATCCACATCCACACACACACACACACCTGCTCTGAGTGTCTTCTGTTCTATTTCTCCCTTGTCCACTGGGACAGCATAAGAAACTGTATGTGAACTACCCACTGCATGTGCACAAGTGTATTACCTTCCTCCACCCAGATAGCCAAAGATGTTGACATCAGAGACTATCCCCTGTAAAACCTCCCTTCCTGTGGGAGTTGCAGGGCCGATCACTCAACTCTCACCTTTCTATCCCAGAAGTGATTTTATGCTCACTCTGTTAACAAACAGCATAGATAGGACAAACTAAGGAGGAGGGTGGCCCCATAGGAAGACCAGCAGTCTCAACTAACCTGGGCCCCTGAGGTCTATCGGACACTGAGCCACTGACCGACCAGGCAGCATATACTAGCTGGCCCAAGGCCCTCCATATACACACAGCAGAGGACTGCCTGGTCTGGCCTCAGTGGGAGAAGATATGCCTAACCTTCAAGAGACTTGAGGCTCCAGTGAGTGTGGAAGCCGGGAGGGTGAGGGAAAACATCCTCTTGAAAACTGGGGAGGAGGAATGGGTAATGATTAAACTGCAAATAAATAAATAAAAGTAATGAGAGAGAGAGAGACAGAGAGACAGAGAGACAGAGAGACAGAGAGAGAATATTCTAGGCAGGACATGAGTCCACATGCCTGTAATCCCAGCATTTGAGAAGCTAAATGAAGCAAAAGGATTATAAATTAAAAATCAGCCTGCCAGCCGGGCAGTGGTGGTGCACGCCTGTAATCCTAGCACTCTGGGAGGCAGAGGCAGGCGGATTTCTGAGTTTGAGGCCAGCCTGGTCTACAGAGTGAGTTCCAGGACAGCCAGGGCTACACAGAGAAACTCTGTCTCAAAAAACCAAATCCAAAAAACCAAATCCAAAAACAACAACAACAACAACAACAAAAAAAAATTCAGCCTGCCCCACAGAGCAGAACTCTGTCTCAAAAAACCTAGAGCTGAAGATACAGCCCAACAGTCGGTCACCTGTGTAGGATGACTCTAGATTAAAGTCCTTCCTTGGGCAAAAATAATTTTTAAAAAGTAATCCTAGCACTCAAAAGGCCGTGGCATTGCTACCACCAGTTGTGACGCCTTCCGTGCGGATTCCTCGTGGTCATTTGTTTGGAGAGTGGAAACCATGTCCTAAAGCAAAGGCGAGCCCTGGAACCAGCCTAGGTGTGATGGGGCTCCAAAGATCTCTATGTCTGAGCTCAAGGCTGCGGAACACACCCACTCTTCTCTCCCGCTGAGAGTTATCCTCAGGTAAGCCACTTAGTTTTTCTCACTCAGTGTCCATGTATAAAACTGTGGATAGTAACATCAGTTTGTAGTCTTTAGCAAAAGAAAGGTAAACAAATGTGAAGCCATGTTGAATATTCCAAAATAGCACGTGCATGTTGTGCATTTCAGCAGCTGGGACATCCTCTGCTGTGTGGCACCCCGCTCTAAAGGCCGTCTGTCTGTGATAGTCCGTATATGATTGACCCAGGGAGTGACCCTATTAGGAGGTGTGGCCTTGTTGGAATAGGTGTGTCACTGTGGGTGTGGGCTTAAGACCCTCACCCCAGTTACCTGGAAGCCACTCTTCCTCTAGCAGCCTTCAGATGAAGATGTAGAAGAACTCTCAGCTCTTCCTGCACCACATCTGCCTGGATGCTGCCATACTCCTGCCTTGATGACAATGGACTGAACCTCTGAGTTTGTAAGCCAGCCCCAATTAAATGTCTTTTATAAAACTTGCCTTGATCGTGGTGTTTGTTCACAACAGTAAAACCCTGACTAAGGCACTGAATCTTCAACCCAGGGCAGAGCACATCACATTTATGACTACAGTCAGCTTTCAAAATTAGGCTGCAAGTGAGTAGCAAATAGAAGCCCCCTGCTCTGCCAGAGGCCTTGCCAGTATCCAGAACCCCACGTAAGGTCCCACCCACAGACATGCAGCACCTCCTCAGACCCCGCCCCCTCAGCTTTCTCCCAACAGTATCCTTCCCCTCCTCTCCAGGCCAACAACTCTGTACACAGAACCCCAATACAAGAACTTCAAGTCTTTGAAGAAAGTAAAGAAGTTTTGAGAAGATGGAAAGATCTCCCGTGCTCATGGATCCATAGGATTAACAAAGTGAAAATGGCCATCTTACCAAACGCAATCTATAGATACACTACAATCTCCATCAAAACTCCAACACTAAGCTTTACAAAACTTGAAAAAAAAATCAGCTTCATATGGAAATACAAAAAGCCCAAGATAGTAAAATAATCCTATACAATAAAAGAACGCCTGAATTTAAGCTGTGTTACAGAGCAATGGTAATAAAAAAAAAAAAATCACATGTTATTGGCATAAAAAACAAACAGGTTGATCAACAGAATTGAATTAAAGACCCAGAAGTCAATTCAAACACCTATGGACACCTGCTTTTTTTGATAATGAAGCCAGTGGAAAAAAGAAAGCATCTTCAACAAATGGTGCTGGTGTAACTGGATGTCTGCATAGGAGAATGCAAATAGATGCATATCTATCACGTTGCTCAAAACTCAAGTCCCAGCGAATCAAAGATCTCAACTTAAAACCAATACACTGAGCCATGTTCTCACTTATAAGCGGATATTACCTGGAAAATAAAGGATAATCATGCTACAATCTGCAGACTCAGAGAGGCTAACAGGGAAGGCTCAAGGGGGGAATGCATGAATCTCCCCACTAAGGTGAAATAGAATAGTAATTATGAGTGGACCTTGGGCATGTGGGGACAGAGCAGAGGGGCCAGGTTGCGGAGATGGAGGGAGAGAATACTGGGAGAGACAACTGAAATTGGGGGATGTATGGGAGGTGAGGTAGAAACCTAGTGTAATGGAAACTCCAGGATTCTAATTGTAACTCTAGCTAAGACTAGTACTGGGGATTCAGAGCCTGAACCAGTCATCTAATGTAACCAGGCAAGGAACCAGTGGAGAAACTGGGACATCAACCCAGGCACAAAACCTTCTACCTATAATTTGTCCCGCCTGTAGGATGTGGTGGGATAAAGGTGGAGCAAAAATTGTGGGAGTGGCCAAGCACTGACCGGTCCAGCTTGAGACCCGTGCCCTGAGAGGGAGCCCACCCTTGACATTCACTGCCTGGTGGGCCAGGAACCAGATGCTGGGCGACCCAGAGACCTAGATAGTATAAAACAAACACTACCAGGTGTTGGGGGTGTCATTGAAATGTTTCCTAATGTCACACTGCTATAATCATAGACAGGAGCCTAGCATAATCAACATCAAAGAGGCCTCACTTAGCAACTGATGTTAACAGATACAGACATCACAGACAACTAAACATTAGGTGGAGCTCAGGAAGTCCTGAGGAAGAGGGGAAAGAAATTGTAGGTGTCAGCGGTGTCAAGGACACCACAAGAAAACTCACAGAATCTACGAATCTGGGCTCATAGGGTTTCTCAGAGATTGAATGGACAACCAGGGAATCTGCATGAGTCTGACTTGGACCTTCTGCATATGTGTTTGGGTTGTGTAGCTTGGTCTTCTAATGGACTAACAGTAGAAGCAGGGGCTATCTCTGTCTTGTTTGTCTACTTTTAGGACCCTTTCCTCCTACGGGTTGCCTTGCCCAGCTTAGGATTCATGCCTAGTCTTACTGCAACTCCATATGTAATGTTTAGTTGGTATCCCTGGGAGGCCTCCCCTTTTCTGAAGGGAAATGGTAGATTGGGTCTGGGGGAGAGGGGAGGGAGGGAAGGACTGGACAGAGAGGAGGGAAGGGATGGTGTGGTCAGTACTGACCCATGAGAGAAGACAGTTAAACCTTCATGAACACGAGTCCTTTCTTTAAATGATGACCCATCATGGGAAATCATGGGGTCACATCCACAATGGTGTTCTCCCCGTCTTCATCATTTAAATGAACTTCTTTTGAGTCCACATCATAGTTACCAGGAAAAGATAAATCTACCAACTGGATTTTTCTTCAATACATTTACGTAGTTGGCAGGTTGTTCCTTTCTTTAAGGGATATTTTTAAGGAAAACAAAGACCTAACCAGGGTAAATAAAGGCTCTTCCATGTCAGCAACAATACGGACAAGATCCTAGTTGGTAATAGGTAACTTAGTTGGTAATAGGTGGTTGGTAATACCACCTAGTTGGTATTGCCTAGTTGGTAATAGGTGGCTTACCAGCTTAACCAGAACCTCCATGTTCAGGTCGCTTTGGCGTGGACTTGACTTCATGTCCTGAGAATTGTCTTCTGTGATGTGTCTTTCCTGAAGATTAAATGGGACTTGGTTACCTGGAGGTAGGTCTTGTAGTTGCTGGAAACCCTTCTAGCACTCTGCCCATGAGTGCTGGGAAACTACATGCCTTTGGATTCTACCACAAGTTCCCTGGGCACACTGAACTAAGCAACTAACAAATGGGTGCCTCTCTTAAACTATGTTTTTTAATAACATACCTTAGAGCAGTGGTTCTCAACCTGTGGGTCACGACCCCCAACAAGGGTCAATATTTCATATCTTGTATATTTGATGTTTTTTATATATATTATGATTCATAAAAGTAGCAAAGTTACAGCTATGAAGTAGCAATGAAATGATTTTTATGGTTGAGGTTCACCACAGCATGAGCAACCCTATTAAAGGGTCGCAGCATTAGAAAGGTTGAGGACCACCACCTTAGAGGCTTAGGTGTTCAGTGGAAAGGGCCCACCTCTTAGGTCAGCCCTAGGGAGCAGAAATAGCAGGATCTGTGGGGGCTTGCTGTTCACCCAATCTATCCAAAACAGCAAGTTCAAGGTTTTGCGACACATCCTGCCCCACCCCCACACCCCAAATAGGGAGCACAACAGAAGATGTCCAGCATTCTGGTCTCCACACTTGCACACGTACACACTCTCGTACACATGTGTACACACAAAGATAAAAACTAAAATATAAACAGTCTTCAGCTTCCTCTAGCTTCTTACCTGGAAGGTCGGGTGGGGTTACAGGTTGGGGTTGCCCTGCAGGACTCCTAGAGCAGCTAAGCACTCCTGAGAGGGACCTTGGCCTAGACTCTGCTTTTGTCTTAAGAAGCTGCCTTAAGTAACTTATCTCACATTTAAGATGCTAGAAAGAACAGACGCTAACACTTCATAAAATGCAGCCCATTTTCAACTCATGATAAAGTGCCATGAAAACATTGTACATGCTCTTCCAAGATTTGTCGATTTTCACATTTAAATACGGCCTTTCTCTCCATACCATATCTTGTAGTCTGCCTACAAATTAGGACATCCAAATTAAAAAAAAAAAAAAAAAGTGCCCTGGTTATCTGGGCAGCATCCCAGAGGCCCCACTACCAGCAGAACGATAACCCAGTGTTCCTGTTGGGAGAGTAAAATAGCAGTTATAAGCTCTAAGCAGCTATAACTACTCTAAGATAATACTCTTAGTGGAGATCCCCTGCTGTTCTCAGAAGAGCCTGGATGACAAACATCACCTTGTTTGAGAATTCGCTTGTTTTGTTTTGTTTCCTTGAGACAAGAGTCTCCAGTATCCTAGATTCTCCTTAAAATTGCTCCCTAAGGCTGACTTTGAATTCCTGATCCTCATAGCACCTCTGCCTAAGTGCGGTGAACACAGGCATGCAGCACCAGGCCTGGCTATAAATATCAGTTTGCAACCAAGACTCCTTTTACCTCACCAGAAGAAAATGAGTGCATTCTGACAGATGTTCCGTGTGACATCTGTCAGGCCAGAAGGAAACTCCCGTTCCCTGAACTCCAAAAGGCAGTCCATATATGGACAGAAATGTCCTCAACCTGGACTATAGGAGGGTCTCTGGCAGCTGGATAAAAGCCAGCGTTCCTCAGAAACTTATAAATCTGGTTCCTATCTACCAAAAGGAGTCATTTCCAGTACTCTGGCCTAAGGGACGTAAGGCTACTTGCAGGTCTATCAGCAGATCAAAGCACATGCTGGCCCAGGCTTGCTCTGCTCTGGCTCACTTATCTGTTACACATTTCAAGGTCTATGCAGGCATCGCATGCCTTCTAACCTCCCCCCTACCCGAAACTTCCCCTAAACTAGCTTCCCTCCCCTTAGCTACGCATTCTCCTTATAATTGTTATTCTCACTAGACTCCTCCCTCTCCCTCTCCCTGTCCCCCTCCCTCTCCCTCCTCCTATCATCTCCCTTCCCCCTCTCCCTTCCCCTTCGCCCCTCCTCCTCTCCCCCCTCCCCTATTCTCTTCCCCTCTCCTTCCCCATTCCCTCCCCTATCTTCTCCCTTCCCCCCTCACTCTCTCCTCTCCCCCTCCCCATCCTCTCCCTCTTCCCCTCCCTTTCCCTCTCTCCCTCCCCCTCTTTCCCTTTCCCCTCCCCTTTTCCTCCTCCCCCCTTCTCCTCCCTGTCCTCCCCCTCCCCTTCTCCTCTTCCCTCTCCTCTTCCCCTCCCCCCTTTTCTCTCTCCCCCTCCCCTTCTTCTCCTCCTCCTCTCCTCCTCCCTCTCTTCCCCTCCCCATCCTCTCCCTCCCCCTCCCCCTCTCCTCTCTCTTCCTCTCCTCTCCCTCTCCCTCTTTCTGCTCTGTTTCTATTTTTCTCACCTTGTTTTCTCTACTCTCTACCTCTTTCTTTTTCTACTCCTTTCTTGAAGATAGTCCTGGCCACATCTATTCTCCCGGTCCTGTTCGGTCTACTTCTTTCTCTCTGCCCTGGAACAATCCAGATACCTTTAATTGTTATCTCTTTCATACCTACAATAAAAACCTTCCCCTACACTGCACTGTGGAGTGGTCACGGCATCAGTTTGCACAGCAGGCAGACACTTTGGTACAGGCGTCCTGGCTCCGGTCCCAGCTCTCGTCTTGCTTACAGGCTGTCCCACTAGAACCTGGGCACCTGTCCGCGCAGGGAGCTCTAGCTTCCTTTCCAGGTATGGCTGTCTTATGCCAGCCTGGTATATTTTTATACTTTTGGCTTAGGGGCTGGGGCTCTTTGAATTTGAAACTCAGACTTTCCCCGTGAGTGGAACACTCTTCATTTTAAAAACAAAGTTACAGCACTAGTTATTTATAGTCAGGAAACCATCACGTCCTCAAGTCAGTGGAGACGCCAGTGCCAGAAAGCAGCTGCAGATGTAAAATGAGAATCAAACTCACACTATCTCAAAATTAGGACAACTGTAATGCTGCAGAATTATATTGTGACCTCTCAGATGAGGTAGCTGCTATAATGTGGAAAACAGTCTATTCTTACTTGAATCTCAAATGGTCCTCAAGGACCGTATGTTGAACGCTTAGTCAACGCCCTTGAAGGGATCTGGGATCCTTGGCTTGCCCTTCTTTTCCCACTTTCTTTTACTGCCTGGATCATCCAGAGGTGAGCTGTTTCTTCTGCATCACGTTCCACCATCATGGTTTCCTGGCCACAGGCTCAAAAGCAATGGTGCTACATAATTGTGGGCTAAAACTCTCGAGACTGTGATCCACTATCAACCTTTCCCCTGCCATTGTTTCAGGTATTCTACAGCAATAAAAAAGCTGATGCACCAATCTACTGTGAGCATCTGAGCTAACACTGGGTTTTCTTTCTCCTCCCTCCTCCTTCTCCCTCCTCCTTCCCCCTCCTTCTCCCCTCCTCCTCCTTCTCTTCCTCCTCCCCCCACTACTACTACTACTACTACTACTTCTTCTTCTTCTTCTTCTTCTTCTTCTTCTTCTTCTTCTTCTTCTTCTTCTTCTTCTTCTTCTTCTTCTTCTTCTTTTCTTCTTCTTCTTCTTCTTCTTCTTCTTCTTCTTTTGCTGCTGCTGCTTCTTTCTTCCTCCTCCTCCTCCTTCTTTCTTCCTCCTTCATCTTCATCATCATCATCTTTGTCTCCTTTTCTTCTTCCTCTTCCTCTCCTTTCTCTTCCTCTCCCTTCTCTTCCTCCTCCTCCTCCTCTTCCTCATTCTTCTTTTAAAGGTTTGTTTTGTTTTTATTTTATGTGCATGAGTGATTTGCCTGAATGTATGCATACCATGCATGCTGGTAGAGATCAGAAGAGGGCATCAGAGTCAGAATCCCCTGGAACAGGACTTTCCGATAGTTGTGAGCTACTGGATAGTACTGGTAACTAAACCCAAGTCCTCTGCAAGAAGAGATCCCAGGGTTCTGATACCTCTGATCTCTGCAAGCACCAGTACTTACACACACACACACACACACACACACACACAATTAAGATACATAATATATGTTTTAGGCCTTGGAAATATAGCCTAAGAATGTCAGCTGAACATAAACATGATGACTTCTCCTATTTTATAGTAAGCATAGTTACAATTGTTAGAAATTTTATAGTCTATTTAAAATCCATGGCGCCATCCCTCATTCTGTTTTTAAAAGAGATTATAGAACAATAACAGAGCCTCACCCTTTGCAGCTTTATAGGAAAGGTTTATTTTGGCTGGGTTTGCCTTGGTGATCTCCATTAAATATAAAGGTGACAGCAAGAAATAAGCTCACGTGACTAGTTTTGGATCATGTGGTGCGTGCCCTCCCCTCAGTGACTGAGCAGGAAATTCAGACCTCAGTGTTTGCCACAGTCTCCCAGCCAACCTGGGGCTGAGTCTTCCAACTCTGGGGAAGGCCTATTGTTCTCCAGAGCCAGCTACCCACTGAGCAGCCAAACCAGATTTGCAGATGAGATCCCGGCTTATTGGGGGAGAGTCCCCCCCCTTTAAATCCTCAATCATTAAAACATTGAGCCTTGATCAGTGAACTTTGTCTTAGCTTCATTGTTCCTCTCACCCCGGCTGTTCTCCTTTCTACCCCGGCTCTCCTTCCGGGTGTAACCTGTTTGACCAAGCTGTGGGACAGCTACCATGGTGGAAGTTTTTTTAACAGATAATTTATTCTCTAGCCACACCCCACCCAGCAAAATGCTTCTCCCAGAAAGCACAGAGCTGCCTGCATCAGGGGCCAGGAACAGCAGTGCAATGAGACTTCGATTCTACTGTCATTCGTCACCATAACCGCCCAACGTTAATACAAATAAACACCTCAAAGCCCTGTAGGCATGCATCAGCCTGGAGTAAGGTCTGATTGGACAGCCAGATGGGGGACAGAGTTCATAGAATGATGGCTATCTGTTACTTTCCTGTCACAAACGCTATGGCAAAACAACTGACAGAAAGAAGCAAGTTAATGAAGAAGGAATATATTTTGGCTCACGGTTTCAAGCCATCTCAGTCTATCGTGGTGGGAAAGGCAGGATAGTGCATCTCCTTAGATATCCACTGGAGCAGAAGACAACAACTTATTTACATGGCATGGACCAGAACCAGCTACAACCTTCAAAGGGTTAACACTAGTAACCAACATTCACTAGGTAGGTTCCTGAAGACTTCTAAATGGTGCCACACACTGTAACCAGACACTTGAAACATGAACCTGTGGGGACATTTCAGGTTCAGTGTAATAATTAAGATGAGTGGATGGATAGAAAGAAAGAAAGAAAGAAAGAAAGAAAGAAAGAAAGAAAGAAAGAAAGAAAGAAAGAAAGAAAGAAAGAAAGAGAAAGATAGATAGATAGATAGATAGATAGATAGATAGATAGATAGATAGATAGATAAGATAGTATCAAACACACATATACAGAGAGACAGAAAGACAGACACAGAGAGAGGAGAGACCTGGATTTGACAGAAAAGCCTGTGGGACTTCTATCTGGGAGATGGCATTATTTCCATTCCTATAGTTTTAAAACTAAAGCCCAGTGTGTGGAGATAACTCCTTTCAAGGTAGACTAGCAGGCTTGACAAAGGGAAATGACCAACAGGTCTCCTGTGGCCTGCCCTGTATTGTGCTCTCCTGAAGCACTAATGCATTTCAGAATGTTATGTTAATAAGGCACCAGCTGATTCACCTGATAGGGCAACTCACCAGTGTGTACTTACTAACAGTCAAGATGGTGACTTGGTATTGGATGACAGTGTCCTAATCCTTCAAATATCTTTATCTGAGCATAAATGGTTCTTAAATGGTATTTTCCATGTGATAAATCAGTTTTGCAAATGACAATGAATTCTGATTATTTCATGTAAGAGTGTGGGGATTCTGAATAGAGCCCTGGTGAGGAGGAGGAAGAGGGGGAAGGCAGAGGAGGAGGGAGAAGAGGAGGAGGAGGGGGAGGAGATGGAGAGGGAACAGGAGAAGGAGGAAAGGAAAAGAGGCACTGTTTGGGGTTGGTTGATTTGTTGAGACAGAGTCTCATTAGGTGGCCCATGGCTGCCTGGAACTTGACACACAGGCCAGAATGGCCTGGAATTCTCAGAGCTCCACGTGCTTCTGCCTCCCAAATGCTGGGGTTAGAGGTGCGTGCCTCCGCCCCTGTGAAAGAAGAATTCTTAGTTTCATGTACAACACCAAAAAATTAGTCTACAAATAATTTTCTTCTCTCAAGTTACCTCAGGGAGAACTGGCCTGAGTTAAGTGGTAAATGCTAATTTCCGACTCTCTTAGATCAAGCACAGCTCTCAATCAGTGAGGGGCCGGAGCCCGGAAGTGCCTTAAACACCACTCACATTAAACACCATGAAATACCCTAGTCAATAATAGTCCACGACAGCGATATCCCTAAAACAATTGACAGTTGGAAGCTTTCCAGGAACATTGTCCCTGCTCTGGAGAGCCTCTTCACCACACAAGCCTCTACAGAGAGGCCGCCATGGCGGCAAACTACAGCAGCAACTTTTACCTTCACGAGGGGGTCCCATGTGTCTCCCAGGTCACATTCTGTCAGAGCATAATTTCCTTCAAAGGCCTTGTTCTTTTCACTACATTTCTTCAGCAGAAAATCGGACAAAAATTCCAGAGGTTTGTCCTGGAAAATACCACACACACACACACACACACACACACACACACACACAAATCCTATTTAATATTCACCTGACATTATGTTAAACATATCACAGAAAAAAAAAGAACATGGGCTAGGGTTCAGCCTGTGTGAACTTAAAGACTTGAGTTCTGATCCCAGCACCGAAGTAGAAACTGGGCTCTGATATCGGTGCCTGTAGCTCTGGAGGAGTGTTGATGGATCTCCAAACTCATTGGCAAGCGACCCTACCAGAATCGGTTTACTGAATAGCCCTGTCTCAAAATGTGAGGTAGAAAGTGAAAAAGGAAAACCCCTCAGGCACACACACACACACAAACACACTCAAACATATACACATACACACACACACACACACACTCACGCATGCACATACAGATATACACACACATGAACACACTCAAACATATACACTTATACACACTCACACACCCATGCACACAGGTACACTCACATGCACACAAGCACACTCACATGCACACACACACTACACATAAATATATGAAAAAAGGATTTTTTTTAAATTGGACTTTTCAGTTGTCTGCTTAAGTCATATTACTAGAAAACAAAGGAATTGTTATTGAACTGAAAATACTAAATTTCTTCCCATTCCGTGTTCTGGTTACCACCCATATTCTTGTTTCTCAGCTTTTTAATCCACAGTCCAAGGTCTTGTAGAAGGCTCTCTCAACAACCCTTGGCCATGTGAGGAAAAGACCAGCAGGGCTCTTGTGGTCTCTCAAGGGAAAGAAGCAAGCCTTGGAGAGAGGCAGGGTAGCACCATTACTGGGAACATCCCAGTTCCCCATGGAGTCTGCTTCTCTCCCACACTGTAGGTTTGAATCTCATCAAAATTGTGCTATATATGGTTCTTCCTCCATAAGACATTTCTAGCATTTTATGTTTGAGAGAAAGTGCAGTATCATTCCAGGCCTTTGGGTCTCTGGAAACACCCATGATCAGGTCAACAGAGAAATCTGTCAGGGCCTTGGCTCACTGGATGTCGGGCTGGAGCACCAACTGCACTGAGTCCAAAGCAGGCAGCCCATGGCCAAGAATAGCTCTACACAGTTTAGCTAAGCCTGCAACTATCCGATGCTACCCCAGAAACCCAGAGGAAACTAGAACAGACACACGGCAGCAAGGAGAAGAAATATGTGTAGAGACCATGTTTAAATGGTAGAATCACCACAGAGGGGGGGAGTCAGTCCTTGGAGAGTAAAGGCTTGCACCAGGCAAGGCTACTCCTCTCTTACTCCTGTCTTCACAGTTATCCTTGGGGCTGTGAGAAAGAGATCCTGTGGACTAATCTCTCTCTCTCTCTCTCTCTCTCTCTCTCTCTCTCTCTCTCTCTCTCTCTCTCTCGTGTGTGTGTGTGTGTGTGTGTGTGTGTGTGTGTGGTGTGTGTGGTGTGGGTGTGGTATGGTGTGTGGGTGTGGTATGTGTGTGTATGTGTGTGTATGTGTGTGTGTATGTGTGTGTGTATATGTGTGTGGGTGTGTGTGTGGTATGGTATGTGTGTGTGATATGAGTGTGTATATGTGTGTGTGGTGTGGTGTGTGTGTGGTGTGTGGTGTGTGGTGTGGTGTGTGTGTGGTATGTGGTATGGTTGTAGTGTGTAGTGTGTAGTGTGTGTGTGGTGTGTAGTGTGTGTGTGGTATGTGTGTGTGTGTGTGGTATGTGTGTATATGTGTATATATGTCTCTGTGTGTGTGTGTGGTATGTGTGTGTATGTGTCTATATGTCTGTGTGTGTGGTGTGTGTGGTATGTGTGTGTTTGTGTGTGTGTGTGTATGATGTGTGTGTGTGTGGTGTGTGTGGTGTGTGTGTGTGTGTGGTGTGGTGTGTGTGTATGTGTGGTGTGGTGTGTATGTGTGTGTGGTGTGTGTGTTTGTGTATGTGTTTGTGTGTGTGTGTGTGTGTATGTGTGTATGTGTGTGTGTATGTGTGTATGTGTGTGTGTATGTGTGTGTGTGGTATGTGTATGTGTGTGTGTGTATACAAAAGCCAGAGGACAATCTTGGCACTGTCCACTTTTTACTTTAAAGATGGTTTCTCACTGGTCTGGAGCTCACCACCTAAGTGACCAGAGAGCCCTAGGGATGGATCCACCTGCTCCCCCTCCCCAGCACTTAGGCCTCAGTTGCTTTCACATAGGCCCTGGGGCTAAGCTCAGGTTCTCACAGATATTTTACTGCCTAAGCTTTGTCCCAAAAAGGCCAACAAATCTCTCACAGTCTTCTGAAATGTATGCCGCTTATTCTGGTGGACATCCAAGATGGCCTGTTAACATAAATGGTTGCTGAGAGTCCACGATTCTCCTGCCCCTGAGAGCTGACTCGCTGTACTTTATGTGTTTTCTTGCCCACTCTCTCGTCTAACCCCCTTTGTTGTATCTGGTTTCACACGTGTCAGTGCCCTGGCTCATAACATTTATGTGAAATATAAGGCCATGAGCATGTTTTCTAATGAAGTCACTTCTAACTGAAATTAGGCACAAGACAGAAAACAGCGCACACATTAAAAGACTTTAAAGAGCCCAGGAGGTCTCCCTGTTTCTCTCTTTTATATACTCAGTGCATCTTGAGCCCAGAATCTCTCTGTGGCTGCTTTTACAAACTGATGTAATTTCTCTGAGGGACTATGTCCCAGAGTGATATACTACTAAAAGGATAAAAAATGTAAACTAAGGATTTATTTGTGCTGAGGTTTTTTTTTTTCTACTTTTCTTTCTTCAACAAAATACTTACAGACTCTTCTTTTGACAGCGCCATCAGTCCATCTGCCAGAGCCTGGGCGGTGCCTTGGTTATTTAGGATGCTGTCCATACCCAGAGTGTCGAACATAAATTGCCCTGAAATGTAAAACGCTCACACTGTACTTACTTTATGTGAGATACGAAAGAGTAAAGGGCAGTCGTCACCGTTACCTTTCAGTGGACAATGAAACGAGGAACGGGGCCAGATGTTTATTATTACCACGAGAAGACCTACTATAAAATGGGAAATGAGCCAAACCAATTTCAATGTGCTAAAACTGGTGCTGAATGAAATCTAAGAATCAGACAATCATAAAAGAAACCATGAAAGGGGCCTTCTGAGTAAAATATGGGATCCAATCGTATCCCATATCTCCTCACCCTTGTGTTGAAAATGCAAACATTTTAAATTTAAAGTAGCTTACATACCCAGATCCTCCACATCTCCTCACCCTTGTGTTGAAAATGCAAACATTTTAAATTTAAAGTAGCTTACATACAGAAACATCTTTTCTTTTTCTTTTTCTTTTCTTTTTTTTTTTTTTTTTGTTTTTTTTTTTTGGATTTGGTTTTTTTGAGACAGGGTTTCTCTGTATAGAGAAACTCCATTGCCTTGATCAAATTACCATAATAATCTTTGTGGAATGATATACCATCTTAACCATCACAAACTAAACCAGTATATTCTTTAAAATGAAACACTTTCACCATCCAGGTAAATATCTCCCCCTTCCTCTGTAGCTATCTCTTCATATTTGATTCACACTCCATCTGACATAGTATCATCCCAATACTGAAGACCTGCGCCTTCCTCCCTTCCCTTGCTGTGCACAGTAGCACATGTGCACCCACATAGACATTTTGCCCGTCAACACATACCCTATATCTTGCTTCACAAATGCCTCTTCTGTAGAGATCTTCCCCTGTATGTTCCTCTACAACCAGAACTATCCCATTTAGGAAATGCTAAACCAATACTTTTAAATAGTTAAGAAAATACAAACAAGGAGAAATCATTTCTCTTTTTTTTTTTCCAAAGCTACTAAGGAGTAGATAGAGAAATGGAGCCATGAATATCTTCTATGACAGTGTGCTGACAATGAGAAGTCAATGGGGAAAGTTGTTCTCCAGTATAGTTAAGAACATGTAAACAAGGAGAAATACTTTCTCCATTTTCTTTCATAGATACTAAGGATTAAATAGAAAATGGAAAGGTGAATATTTTTTATGACAGTATGTTGGCAATTTGTTTTCCAGTAAAAGTGTGTAAATATTTAAATATTACAAAAAATGAAAGGCCAGGCAGTGGTGGCGCACGCCTGTAATTCCAGCACTCTGGGAGGCAGAGGCAGGTAGATTTCTGAGTTCGAGGTCAGCCTGGTCTACAGAGTAAGTTCCAGGACAGCCAAAGCTATACAGAGAAACCCTGTCTCGAAAAAAAAAACCGAATCCAAAAAGCCAAAAGACCAAAAATCCAAAAAACAAGAAAAAAAGAAAGGAAGGAAGGAAGGAAGGAAGGAAGGAAGGAAGGAAGGAAGGAAGGAAGGAAGGAAGGAAGATAAATAAAGATGAGGCTTGACCAAGTATCCTTTACAACTGGGTCTTGCTTACGTCGTTCTCCATCTTGAATTCCCTCAGGTAAGAAATAAGCGCTGGCCTGATCTGGAGCAGAAGCGTCAGAGATCTTACCTATCATGCGGCCACTGATGCTCTCCTGCAAGTTCTTGAAGAGCGGATTTAACTTCTTTCTCACCGACTTCAAGGTGTCTTCCAGGAACTCTGTGAAGCTGGACCACGCCTGCAGCTTGGACTCGCTGAAGTAGTTAGAAGGAGGAGTCCTATCCTGAGGCGGCCCCAGCCAGTCACTAAGAACTGACGAGAGTTTGAATTTTATTATTGAAGACTCAGTTCATATTCTGTGCATACACGTGCATGTGGGTGTGTATGCATGTGCATGTATGTATGTGTACAGGTGCAAATATGTATATGTGTGCACATGTGTACACCTACTTGTAGAGTCAAGAGGTCAACTTTAGGCATTGATTCTTAAGGACTGTCCACCCTATTATTTGAGACAAGGCCTCTCATTGGCCTTGAGCTTGAGCTGAGGCAGGAGATTTCTACTTCTTGTTTAACAGAAAACCAAGTCAGCTCTCTTTATACTGGGCACAGTGTCCTTCATCAGAAGGTAAGCAGTCACAGCCTGTTTTCAGCGGTAAACAAAGAAACTCAGAAAGGACACAGTGAATGGCCCTCTGTCCGTGGCAGATAAGGTTGACGGCTCCTAGAAGTTAGAAATTAGAAAGGAAATCGCTACCTTGTGCTTTGGGGAGCTCAGTGGATGGATGTAAGAATGTATTTCTTCCTTCTAAAAGTGAGAGTTCTTCTGACACAGCACTTCCCACGCCCATGCCACACTCGGCAGCTACTCCTCTCTCTCTCTCTCTCTCTCTCAACGTGGCTCTAGTGGATGTGTAAGGACATTCCTTACCTTGCCAAGCAATTACAGCGTGAAGGAAGGAGTGACCCATTTAGCCTAAAAGAAGTACAGGTGCTCCTCAGGGCAAACAATAGGGCCCAAGCCTTGCTGCACAGAGCGAGCGAGGCCATTCTCTCCACAGAGCCACAGACACATCATTTGCTGATGCTGTGTAAACTACAGTGCCCTGGCCACGGCTGCTTCAGAACTGTATGAAATATGAAGTCCATCAGCTTTCTCTTCCTTCTATAGGGAATCATTTCCCTTACAAGTGACATAGTCATGCCAACTTCCCCCGGTCTCGAAAGGCCTCTGGAGACGAAAGAATCAGTGCTCATACCATTCCCGAGGCAGGCCAAACCCTGTTTGATCTGAAGAGAAGGGTTTTAAAGGAGAAAGCATTGAGTGACATTGTAGGATGTCCATGTGGCTGTCTGTCAGTCAGCCAATGGTCCATTTTTATCCAGTATTAGAAGCCTTACTGTGTCAAAGTATATATGCCAGTGTACTTACCCTTTTGACCCATTTCCCTTCCTGATCCTGTACCAAGTGGGATCTAAGCAAAACTCATCTCCTTAGAGCTACAATTCATGCTCCCAAGGAAAACCAAATTAATCAAAAACAAAAACAAAAACCAACCAAACAAACAAACAAAAACCCTAGGAAAATACATCCTTTCTCCAGTGCAGCAACTGGACAATTTGCTGACCTCTTTAAAGAGGGTTTTAGTGACAGCTTGAAGAAAAATATTTGCAGCAAAAAAAATTCTCCTCTAAATGAATGGCTCAGAGCTATGGCTGAAGAAGGGAGACCGCCCCTTCAGGAGGAGTAGCAATTGCTATAGGCAGATCAGGAGAGATGTATATCAGTACTAACATACAGCTGCTAGATACCGAGGCAGAGAAATGAGACAAAAGTAGGCCTTCTTAGTTCTTGTCCTTCAGTGAAGCTGATGTGGCTGTGTGTTACCAGACATGCCAACCAGCTCACATAGACTTACTGTGCTGGTACGAACCAGTTGCAATTCCAGTCGGGGCAAAGAACAACGTGCCAGTTAGTTGAGACAACTGAGAAAGAACTTCTATACCAGCTTCTGCACAGCCAAGAACAATTGCATTAGTTTATTCACAGGTTTCTCCTAAATCAGTCAAATATTTCTTAGAAGCATGAAAGAGTTGGTCGAGAAAAACCACTGTCAATCATTATCTTTAATCCAAATCAAGAGCCCCAAAACATCTCACCTTCATCTCTATGGGCAGATGTCCAAACAACCTAATTTCTAAAAACAATGCAATAAGACATGGAAAGAGGGTGTGCAATTAGAAAAAAAAAACTGTTTTTCATCAAGTTTGGAATATTTAAGCCAAAGGCAGAGAAAAACCTCATAAGAGTTTCCTAAAATAATCTGAGTAAAAGGATACTTGTGGTTAAAAGTAGACACACTTAAAACAGATAAACACAAGATAGAACAAAATGGTCAAAATTTAATGTGGCATTTATTTCTCCCATTTTGCTGGGTGTGGTGGTGCATGCCTTTAATTTCAGCACATGGGTGCCAGAGACAGATCTCTGAGTCTAAGAGGCCAGCCTGGCCTACAGAGCAAGTTCTAGGACAGCTAGGGCTACACAGAGAAATCCTGTCTTAAAATTTTTCTCCCCTTCTTCAGTGATACAGATTAGAATAAAGAGTGGATTATTGGATTCAGTAAACATAGATTAAATAACTTAAGAAGGATGTAATGAATGGAGTATTTTAATTCTTTGTGGTCAAAAAAAAAAAAAAAAAAACCTGCTTCTTGAAACAAGATGGTGGAGGCCGATAGGCTTTACGCCTAATATTTTCACTGATAATGAAGCCAGAGAATCCACAGAGAACTTGAATCCATATAATCAACTGATTGCAACCAACCTGTAGATAAAATTCATGGGAGAAAGAACAGGCTTCCTTATAAGGAATCGTTGCCCGGAAAACCGATACATGGATGGTTGTGAGCCACCATGTGGTTGCTGGGAATTGAACTCAGGACCTCTGGAAGAGCAGTCAGTGATCTTAACCACTGAGCCACCTCTCCAGCCCCATTGATTCATTGTTAAATGGGGTTGGTTTGCGACTGGACCTCAAAAACACACAAAATACCAGCACAGGGAGGTACGTCCCCTGCGTTTCTAGAGTCTTGACACTGACCTGAAGCTCCAAGTGGCACAAAAAGGTCCACATGTCCTCCTTCTTCTTTGGTGGCCACACAGCTTCCTAGTTTCTCCCAGAAGTCTCTCACTTCAGGCAGAAGCACATTTTCAATACAAATTTTATAGCCTAAAGGGGGAAAGTGCCGTTGAATAGCCCTGTGGCCACAGGCTCCTTCACACTGTGGATTAATAAGGTGTTATATAATTATGCTTTGGATATTGTATTTCTGCCTCCACCGTACACCATTTCGAGTCACTGGGCTCAAGGAGAGGTTAAGATGAATGGCCAGTCAAGTTCTAGGATCTTACAACAACTTCTCCAAGGCAGAAAAAGCTTCCACAGTCATCAATGAAAAAACTGTCGGAGCAGGCAAGGCTCCCAGAGTTAGCAACCACTGCGAACTCTCCTTACTCCCAGTTCCTCAGGAATGATTCGTGACTCACTGTGCCATTTTGTAAGTGCCTTGGAAGCTGGACCATCTGGTTTATTTCCTCTCCCTTCATCCCACACGGATGACAATTAATCACAGGTTTCCAATTAATAAAATCAAAACAATTCTGCTTTAGGCATAAACAAGGGAGGATGCAAAGTTATATATGAAGGATAGACTCTAAAAGTTTAGTTAAGGTATTCATTGTCTCCTCCCTCCCAAAAAAGGGTAAACATTGATGAGATTTTTAAATCTCCCCATAACAACCTAATCATCTCGTCTTTTCCTTTCCTTTGCAGTACAAGCCAAGAGTTTATCAAAGGTGGCAAGTGCATACAAATATATCTATCTTGGTGTTCATTGCTACTGTAATTACTGTACTTTCATCCAACTGCTATGCATCAAAAGAGAGAGTATAAAGGACAATCAGTGGTGGTTTAAATAAGAATGGCCTTCATAGGCTTATATATTTGAGTGGAGCAACACCATTTGAAAGGATTAGAAGGATTAGGAGCCATGGCCAAGTTGGAATAGGTGTGAACTTGCTGGAGGAAGTGTGTTGCTGGGGGTGGGCTTTGAGGTTTCAAAAGGCCCGTGTCAGATCCACTCTCTCCCTGTTTATAGAGGGGATGAGGCTTTAAGCCACTCCTCCAGCACCAAATCTTGCATGCCTCCTGCCGTGATGGCAATGGATTCACCCTCTGAAACCACAAGCTCTCAATTAAATGCTTTCTTCTGTAAGAGTTTCCTGTGTCAGGGTGTCTCTTCACAGTAATTGAATAATGACAGAGACACAATGCAAGTGGAGAAGATGCTTGCAAATCACATATCTGATAAGGAGTTAATATCCTGAACATACAAAGGATGTCTACAGCTCAACCTGTACAAAAAAACAAGCCACCTCTTAATAGGCAAAGGGCTTGTTTTCATAGGGAAATATGCAAATGGACAGCAAGCACAGGACAGATGTTCAGCACCTCTCAGTAGCAGAGATACACAAATGAAAACACAGTGAGACTGCAAACTGTATGAACCAAACAAACAAACAAGAAACCTGAACACCTACAACAAATAAACGGCACAGAGAACTTTGTATACTTGCACTGTTGATAAAAAGTTACAAAAAACAATATAGGGACTTACGAATTTTTAAAGAAACCCACCATATCATACTTGGGAGTGTATTTCCGTATTTGTAAAAGCAAGAGCAAAAGAGGTTTGCTATAACTCATTATAGCCAAGAAGTGGAAGCAACCTGGATGGCCACCAGCGGATAGAGTAATAAACATATTGTCTTAGTCAGGGTTTGTATTCTTGCACAAAACATCATGACCAAGAAGCAAGTTGGAGAGGGAAGAATTTATTCAGTTTACACTTCCACACTGCTCTTGATCACCAAAGGAGGTCAGGACAGGAACTCACACAGGACAGGAACTTGGAGGCAGGAGCTGATGCAGAGGCCATGGAGGGATGTTTCTTACTGGCTTGCTTCCCCTGGCTTGCTCAGCCTGCTCTTTTATAGAACCCAGGACTACCAGCCCAGGGATGGCACCACCCACAATGGGCCCTCCCTCTCTTGATGACTAATTGAGAAAATGCCTTACAGCTGGGTCTCATGGAGGCATTTCCTCAAGGGAGGCTCCTTTCTCTGTGATAACTCCAGCTCATGTCAAGTGGACACACAAAACCAGCCAGTACACATACTGTAGCACAAACATAGTGTAGATTAGTATTTGGCCTTAGAAGAGAAATAACCACTTGGTATAGTGTACGAACCCCAAGGGCATAAATGAACAATGCCAGTCACAAAAAGACAAGGCAAGTGATTCCGTGTATGTAGTTAAAGGATTCGATAGTTATCAGAGGGCAGATATCGGAGGAGAAGAAGAGAGGTGTCGCTTAACACGACGTTTCAATTCTGCAAGATGGGAAAGCTTCACGGGAATGCGAATAAAGTGTACTCTTCAAAAAGATTATGATACTAACCCCTATGCTGTGATCTTAATGACTATATTTGAGATTATCCTTAACAGTTGCTTTACTTTCTTCATGAAGACCTTCCTAGCGGATCAGAACTTTAGAAGTACCGCGAAGGTCACACTTGCGGATGAGCGCTGCGGACACTGAGAGCTGTAGGACTGTTCTCCAATCCCCAGACCAACCTTGCAGTAAGTCGATTTCTCTGCTGTTTCCGCTGCTGAATATTCCCAGGCCCTGTGCCTTCCGCCCTTGGAGAGCTCTGTCTGTGAGATGAAGCAGGCCCTCCAAGGTCACTCCGCCATGTTCGTACAGCACAGCCGTGATGCCGGGTTTGATGCTCTCTAGCACCATCTAGAGGTGAAACGGCAGCAGAAGGCACGCGTGAGCTTCAGAACCGGCTGATGCACCATAGGCTACCTTTGCTAAAGAATTTTCATAAATTCCAGAAGGGAGGAACTAAACTTCTCCTGGCGGTTGCTTTGTTTTTCTCTAATTATCAGACAAATATAAAGTTCATTTGCAATCCCGTCATGAAAACAAAAGTTCTAATGAGTTACATTATTTTTCTCCTAATCCCTTTATCTTTGTATACACCAAACAGACATATGTACAACTTATGAAAAACAATAAAATTTAATTAATAGCATTTTCCAATGGCCTTCTTAAGTAGATCTTAAAATCTTCTACTTTATATATACATATACATATATATATATATATATAATTTAAATATATAACCTCATCTCATATTATTTATTTTTATATTTTGAAACAGAGTCTCACTATTCAGTCCTAGCTAACTCGATACTCCCTATATGGTCCAGGATGGCCTCAACCTCTAAACACTGGACTTAGCCTCCTAAGTGCTTGGTTTTTAGCTAAACACTACTATACGTAGCTCTAATTACATTTAATGTGGAGCATATTTTAATAAGATGGCACCATTTTTAAACAGAACATGAAGTAGGACTTCTAACCCACTTTTGAAAACTATTGGCCAAATATTATTACTAAAGTTCTTGGGAATTCTGGAAGAGCCTTAAATATTTTTAGCCATCATACTGACTTTTTTTTTTAAGTGCAACACATTCAGTTTAGTGGGTGTGGCTTGACACCAACTACACACGCAGCAATTTGGACCTCTCCTGGCTTTTCAAAGTAAGTTTGATAAGTTTTATCTTTATTGCTCCCAATTTTAGAAACTGTATGGGGTCTGTAAGTGTTCACTTGATCAGACAATTTTCCTTTCAAGAGATGAATCGTTTTCACACACATGGAAGCTAGATTTCATTAGTGCAGATGAAAACATGGTAGAGGATGGCCTCCTCGCACAGTGGTACCTCATATGCAGGAATCCGAGATGATATCAGGATGACATGCAGTGGCAAAGCAGAGGAAGAGCTGTCGTCGGTTCCACCAACCCCGTGATGGTTTTTCTTTAATAATAAAGGGTAGGAGTGACTTCCAGAGATATTGCTTCTGTAGGGCACAAGAGGATGCATGAAATCCTAATGTTCCAGTACCGTGGACTGGTGACCGAGCCTTTAATACCCAAAGAAAACGGCAGACCCAGATTTTAGCAGCATCCATACAGATCTGAATAAAACTCCTGTTCATATATGTAAATCCAAACACAGTCCTAATCCTAACATGACTTTTAATAGGTGCCAATATCCTCTGAACACTTCTGAACAGCAGAAGACCACTGTCCCTGAGTTCTGAGACTCTCCTAGCAGTCGGAGGAAGAGCTGCAAATATGGGTCCCGGAATGGGTGGAGCCAACTGTACCCCATTGATTTCTGTGCTTACACATGAGGGAGGCAGGAAAACCTCTTCCCACTCACTTAGCTTTTATTGGGCACTAAGAGTAAATACTGTGATATACCTAAGGGTCTAGCCATGCAATTCCTAACTCACATCTGCCCTTAGGGGTTCCCAAGCAATGTCTCCATTCTCTTCTCGGCCCCACCCCCTGCTATAACCAAGGACAAGAGACACCCTGTGCTTAAAGTTCTTTATGTGCCTTCTGCAAGTGAAACATAGTTCCACACTCACAAATCTTTAGACACAGATCTGCATGTGGTGTCCATGGTGAAGGAATGTTAGAACATGAAGATTTCAGTCCTGGTGCTTATATTATGACAGGTGAGTTATGTCACCTGTCTAGATCACCTGTCTAGACTTTAGTGTCTTCATCTAAAAGGCAAGTGTAGACTCCAAAGACAAAACAGACTTTTTCCCCTTAGTTTCTTTCTTTCTTTCTTCCTTCTTCTTCTTCTTTTTTTTTTTTTTTTTTTTTTTTTTTGGTTTTGGTTTTTTCGAGACAGGGTTTCTCTGTATAGCCCTGGCTGTCCTGGAATCCACTTTGTAGACCAGGCTGGCCTCGAACTCAGAAATCCACCTGCCTCTGCCTCCCAAGTGCTGGGATTAAAGGCATGTGCCACCACCACCCGGCTTTCCCCTTAGTTTCTAAGCAGCTGCGGACACTGTAGAAGTTACAAATGTGAGCTAGGAGAGGTGGGCAGAGTAAGAACTGAGTCTGGGCACTGTCATCAGATATTATGACTTGGGTCGCTGAAAAAAGCCAGAGTATTGTGTTTGGGTTTACAAGTATAAACAAGAGTTTTATTCAGATCTGTATGGGTGCTGCTAAAATGGGGGTCTGCCATTTTCCTCCGGTATTAAAGTCTCCATCACCAGTCCATGGGTACTACCAGGAGGTGGAGGGACATTTAGGAGGTGGGCCTAGAGGAAGGAAGTGGGTGTGCTCTTAAAAGGAATGTATGGGACCCTAGACACTTCAGCTTTTCCTCTCCAGTCATTGGGCAGCATAAAGTGAGTAGGCCTCTCCTTCCACCACAATACTCCTCTGTGCTACTGCAGGCCAAGCAATGGAGCCAAGTGGTCATGACGCCATGAGTTATAGCAAACCTTTCTTCCTTATATAGTTATTTATGCCAAGCACTCATTAGGACAGTGGAGAGATAACTAACAGATACTCCATGGTTACGTTTACGCCATAAAAATGCAGGGTCACATCAGTTTTGCTCAACAGCTTTAGAAAATGTATGATATCCACAATATAACTTTGCATTAGGGTTAGAAATATATTAAACCTGTTTTAAGGGGGCTGGAGAGATGGCTCAGTGGTTAAGAGCACTGACTGCTCTTCCAGGGGTTCTGAGTTCAATTCCCAGCAACCACATGGTGGCTCAAACCATCTGTAATGTGATCTAATGCCCTCTTCTGGTGTGTCTGAAGACAGCTACAGTGTACTCATATACATAAAGTAAATAAATAAATCTTAAAGACATCTTTTAAACATTACATATTTTCCTCTTCAGAATGCACTTAAAGACTGGTATTCTTGAACATTAAATCATACCTTAAATCACTAATTCTTTCTCTGACATTTGATAGAATATGAACCATAAGATTACTGAAGATCCCTATGTTGGCTATATAATTCTATAATGAGTTCTTGGTGACCCGGGAAGGCCTGAGCCCCCAGCGGGTAGAAGTTTGCTCACCGCTTGGGCAAAGCATCTAAAGATGTTCGGAGAAACTGTCTCTCCAAGGCCTCGTCGACCATCCCATCTCTCCACTGCCGAGGGCCGCAGGGCGGGCTTGTGCATTTTAGCAACCTGGAGCAGCATCGCGTTCCACTCAGCCAAGGGGGGCGAGCTTGGAACAACTCCTCTGAAAAATGAACAGCAGGCGGCTTCCTGTTTACACTTTCTGCAGCCCAAGCTGACATAGATCAAGTCATCAAAAAGAAAGCTGCACCAGGGCAATATTCCAAATGAAAATGATTAGAGCCACTTGTATACACTCTGATAGGATTTCTTACTTGCTATCTGCACAATTTGCTCTCTGGGGCCAATCTGCAAAGCTCGGAGAACAAGCAATTCTTCTTGTGGGGAACCAGATAATCAGCCCATAGGTTCCTATCTCTTTCTGCCCTTGGCTGGAGTTGTAATTTCCCTGGTGAGCTTCAATCTTCTCAGGGAAGAGTCAGGGAGAAGAAAACGCTGAACCCACATCAGCTGACAGCCTAGTTTAAGAGCATGCGCACATTAAAGGCTTGCCCCATCCCTGTTCTCTTGCTTCTCTTTTCAAAGAGGTTGTTCCTCTCTCTCTCAACCTCATGCTCACTCTCCTTCACCGTCCTGAATTTACATTTTTTTTTTTTTGCCTGTGTTTGAAACTCCTCCTCCTCTTATGTGTGTGTGGTCGGGGAGGGGGCTCGGCGTGTGCGCAGAGATGTACAGGTCTGAGGTCTGAGCACTCAGCTACACTGGCTGGCCAGGAAACTCCCATGATCCTCCTGTCTCTTCCTCCCTAGAACTGGGATTACCATGTGCACGTGTCCCACCTCCCACCTTATTTTTTCCCCCAGTGCAATTTTAACTCCAGCCCTCGGGCTAATATGATAAGTATGTCAACAACAGATCCATTTTTACAAGATCCGGTCCTTGCCTATGCCCATAGGAAGAAGATAAGTCATCTGAAATCTTTTTCTTTTTTCTATTACCAATTAACTGAAAATACATAATAAAGGGAGAAAGAAGAACTGACCTTGCGAATAGGCTAATGAGGAACCCAGCATGTTCTCCTACACGTGAATCTGTATGTAAATCCATTTGTTCAGTGTCCGGATACCACAAAAGGGTTTAAATTGAATGCTACTTACTCTTGCGGAATGCGATTTTCTCCCAAATTATTTTTCTCAGGCATTTCTCTCGTTGCCGCTCCTGGACATCCTCGTCTTCTGTTTTGGGCTCGTTCAGGGTCCCATAAACGGCAGCGGCTTCCCTGGGCGTCAGCCAGTCCAAGCTGGACACACAGGCAATGTAGTGCTGCTTCCAAGCTCCGTATTCCTTCTGTGCTGGAGTATAGGGCAGAAACCATCCGAACCTTGTGCATTTGGGTATCCATAAGCAGTCCTTCAGGGAAGAACCGAAGACAGCTGAGTTTCTAACAGTAACAGTTTCAGGCACACACACAATATTTTTTTGTTACACTGACATTTCTAGTATTATTGACTTAATGTCTAAACTTTCAGTCTGACAAAAGTATAAGATACATTCTATTCCATACAAAGAATGTTCTTGGTTAATATACACTACATTCTATATAACTTTATGTGTATGTGTGTATATGCCATCTTGAGATACTTATCCAGCATTCCTATAGCATTCTGCTGCTATAACTCTAGCTTATGAGAACAGGTATGATTGCTTCAGACCAACCCTTCCATAGAGAAGAATTTTTATTAAATTCATATGATATTGCCAAATTGCAACAATTTTGACATATTAAAAAACAGTAAATTTCTGCCTGGAGAGATGGCTCAGTGGTTAAGAGCACTGACCGTTCTTCCAGAGGTCCTGAGTTCAATTCCCAGCAACCACATGGTGGCTCACAACCATCTGTAATGACGATCCAGACAGCAACAGTGTACTCCCATACATAAAATAAATAAATCTTCAAAAAAAAAAAAGTGAATTTCATGTGGTTCACTGAAATCACTATTTAGACAAACTATTAAAAAAACAAAAACAATTAAGTTAGGCACAGTGGTTTGAACTCATTCACCTGTAGTCCCAGATAGTGGGTGTGTGGGGTAGGAGGTACACCGTGATCCCAGGAGTTCTAGGGTAGACTGGGAAACATAGCGAGACCATAAAAAACAGACAGACTCTGGGGGTGTGTGTGCAGATATGAATACACACGAGTGCGTGCCAGCGAACGTCAGAGGACAACTTTGGAGGTTGGGGTTCTCTTGTCTTTATGCCCATCAGTGCTGGGGGGAGGGGCACAGGGACTACTGACGTGTCCTGCCAGTCTCGGTTGACCCATTACAGATTATTTTGTGTCCCATTTCTAGAAGGCGAGAGAAGAAGAGAGGAGGAAACCTGTTCCGTTAGAAACTTCCAGGGCCAGCTGACTTGAGCCGCTGCACACAAGTCTTTCGGATTCAGGAAGGAAAAGATGTAGAGAGATATGTAGCGGGGTAGCACTGTTGAGAAATCCACTCTGGCCACTTGCCTCCTTTCTGAAAACCAGTCTTGGATGAACCTACAAAAGCAGACACAGAAACTTAGTTCTTAATACTGTCATCTCATGGTGGCTAAAGATCCTGCCATCGCTATTTTTTAATGTTCTACAAGAAAGTAACTAAAATCAGGGCTTGGGAAGTTGTAGCATGCCTCCCTAACCTAAGCAAGGTTCAGAGTTAAATTCTCAGCATTGAAAGTATGTGTGTGTGTGTGTGTGTGTGTATGTGTGTGTCTGTATGTGTGTGTGTGTGTGTGTTGTCTGCATATATATCTGTGCACTCATGTGTGTGCCTGAAGAGGATCAAATCTCCTGGAACTGGAGCTACGGTGGTAGTGAACCATCGTGTGGGTGCCAGGAATCAAACCCAGGTCCTCTGGAAAGTCAGCCAGAGCTCTAACCTCTGAGCCATCTCTCTGACCAGCAGTTCTCAACCTGTGGATTGCGACTCTTTCGGCAAAATCCTATCTCCAAAATTATTTTCATTAGCAAAATTACAGCTATGAAGTATCAACAACAACAGCTTTATCATTGCAGGGTCACCACAACATGGGGAACTATTCCAGTGGATCAAGGCATTAGGAAGGTTGAGAATCACTGCAAGTCTAGCCCCATGTTTAGAAAAGTTTTTATTATATTTTATTTCTGAATGTGCATATGCACATGCAAGTACACACACACACACACACACACACACACACCATGGCATAGGCATGGACGTCAGAGAACTTGCAGAAGTCAGTTCTCTCCCTCTACCATGTGGGACCCAGAGGTGGAACTCAGACTGTCAGGCTAGGCAGTGAGTGTCTTTACTCACTGAACCATCTGACCAGTCCCCACCCCTTTTTTTAAATTAGCATGCAAAGTAACCTGTTCCTAATGGCATTTCCAATCATATACCATCAGCTTCTGTCTTTCCTTGATCCTTCCCTTACTGATCTCCCATCCCTTGCTTCCCCTTGTTGGTCTCTCTCTCTCCCCCAAGTAGCTCCTCCTTATCCTTCACATCAGACATATTACCACACTCTCCTGCTGAGATCTCTTCTTCCACTTTCATGGTCCCCTCTCTAGATGTATAACCCTCACACACACACACACACACACACACACACACACATACATACACACACACACACACACTTACATGTATGTAGACAGCTTAACACATGACTGTTCTCTTTATATTTTGGTGATAAAGTACTACAGTGCTGGCCACCAGATAGCTGGTAGTCTTTGAGTTCCTACTGCTGGACTAGGAAGGGCAGGAAGCAATCCAGGCAGCAGAACCTCCAGCATTCCCCTGGGTTCCCATCACCACCACCAACCCAGTGAGTGGGATCTCAGACATCTGTGACCAGCTTTGTGTTTGGCAACTTAAAGTCTTGCCCATCGAGAACCTATCACAACACATGTTGAAGCTCTTGGCACCACAGGACTTTCTCCCACTGCTAAGAGGCCACTACTATCCAATTTCATTGGGCCCCAATGGACACAGATGAGACCATGAAAAGAAAAGTCACGATACTAAACAGACCTCATCCTGCAATGGATCTTCTCTGACTTCTGAGAGGGTGGCTTAAACCTTTGCATGTTTCAAAGAGATGGGAACAGCATTTCCTATTAAGAAAAGACCATAGCATCTTGCTGAACATCTGTGACACCAAGAGGTGACCTTGACCACTGCTTTATCAAAATTGATGGCTCAGTCCGGAGCCTCACCTACACGTCCCCAAATGTAAAACAGGAAGGTTTACTGGTAAAAAAAAAAAATCATCTGCCAATAAGAGTGGCAGTTCCATTCAGCATAATAAAGAACTATTGCTAATCTGCCAAGTTCGGTGTCCCACATAGCACTCTGAACTTCAAGTGGTCCAAGCCTACATTCCACGGATCAGATGCAATACCTTAATTTTACACTCAGTTTTGTGTCCAGTCTACCTATTCCTGGGATGTGACCATGTTTTAAAGCAAGCACTTCATTTGGAAATGTTGATGAATATCTCTGTGGAAGCCAGCTAGCTTTAAGCCCCAAACAGAATCACAACAGTGAAGTTTCCATAAGCCACTAGAACATCTGGCAAGAAATTCTTCCAATCCACAAATAATAAGCCATCATTGGACAGACAGTGGTGGCATGTACCTTTAAGCCAGCACTCAGGAGGCAGAAGCAGGAAGATCTCTATGATTTTGAAGCTACTCTGGTCTACAAAGCTAGTTTCAGGACAACCAGGGGTAAGCCAAGGAACCTTGTCTTAAAATAAAAAGGCCAATATCTATGAAGTTCTATGGTTCATAGACTTTTACCAAGTTTAAGCAAAGCTCTTCTGTGTGTTTTTGATTATTTAGAACTGTAGTCATGCCTCCCCTTGCAATGATGGGCTGCTATGATGGCGTCCAGGCAACGGTTCAGCACAGAGTGTACACTTGCTTTTATTTTCTTCATGATCACTCATATAAAAAGAACTAGTATGTTCGCACTCTTCTTCATGCTTGGTTTGACCTTGAGAGGTGAGGAACCGCCATTACTCTTGAGGACACCTGAATAGACGTGGGTCTGGACCCTGGCTGCCGTGGTACACCGTGACCCTCCTTTCTCCTCGCCAGGCCTCTTTCATGAAATTGCTGTAAAATGGCATCCCCCGTGTCCTGGAGGATTTCCTAGACCCAGAGAAGGGCGACTAGGTTATCCTAGAGGAATAATGGCAGCACAGAACTGATGCCCAAGGAAAGGAAGTAGATAGGGTTGAAGAAGGGTGAAAAGAAGTCCATTTTCTGCTAAAGACGTGGACCGACCTCACTACAGAAGCCTTCTATGACTTCTCAGTGTTCTGCATATCTTTCCCCACTTGACCAACTTCATGAGATTTGGTTGATGCTCCAGTTGAGAACAAACATACAAAAGTTAGTGCAACTCAATGTTAATTAAAGATAACACTGAGGATTACCTGAAAGTGTAGCAGTTATTAATAAAAAGGTATGGCCCCGCCAGCCAGGCCTCTGCACCATGTCCCAGCAAGTCTTGCTCTGGACGACTCTTACTGCATCTCACCTGTGTTTCCTCTCCGCCACCAACTCTGTAAAATCCCACGCTTCTGCCCAGCACCCACTCCTTCCAAGTATCCGGTAAAGCATGACTCTTAAACTTGAACAGTTAACCAATATATATTTATGTATATAAAACTCACAGTTAGATAATGCTAATTTACAATGATAAAGTATTATCCTAATATTTCTAACCTCTCCAAAACACCAGAAATACATCTGATGCCATCTGGATATCCATGTCTCCCGCTCTGTTCATCTCCACCTCCCCCACCCTCTCCGCCCCTCACTTCCCTCTAGCTCTGCCTCCTCTCTCCCCTCCAATCACTGGCCTCTCACTGCCTCTCTCTCCGCCCCTCACTTCCCTTAGCTCCTCCTCCTCTCTCCCCTCCAATCACTGGCCTCTCACTGCCTCTCTCTCCGCCCCTCACTTCCCTTAGCTCCTCCTCCTCTCTCCCCTCCAATCACTGACCTCTCACTGCCTCTCTCTCCGCCCCTCACTTCCCTTAGCTCCGCCTCCTCTCTCCCCTCCAATCACTGACCTCTCACTGCCTCTCTCTCCGCCCCTCACTTCCCTTAGCTCCTCCTCCTCTCTCCCCTCCAATCACTGACCTCTCACTGCCTCTCTCTCCGCCCCTCACCCTTAGCTCCACCTCCCCTTTCCCCTCCAATCACTGGCCTCTCACTGCCTTAATGTGAATGGATAGGAAATATCTTGCAAGGTTCAGGGGCTGAGTGATGGACCCTGTCCGTGGCTTAGCAGAGAGCTCTCTCGGCAGACTCAGTTTAGCTCAATGGAGGAACAACTGCTGCGTGCCTAGGACAGCGTCCACTATAATTCTCTGCTCCCCTCCCCCATGCAACAAGTACACATCAAATCACCAAATCGTGCAGGCCATGTCTCTGCGTTTGCACTCACACACGGGCACAGGGCTACACAGACTAAGCTGTGCTGTGATGAAAGGCAAGATCACCACTGCCACCTCACTGTTTATGAGAGTTGTCTCTGGTATTGGTGATGGAGGAGGAGGGAGTTGACATGAGAGTGAGGAAGCGGGGAGCGCGAGGTGAGGAAAGGGGGGTCAGCGAGAGTGAGTGAGAGAGGGTTAAGAGCGTAATGAGTGTGTGGTTATGACCACAATATGTTCTTTTTGTGTATGGGAATGTACTTGTCAAAAACAAGTACAACACATCCTATAAAAACGTTTTCCTAATAAACTCTGTTCCACAAGTACATTACATGGAACTTGTGCCTGTGTGCCCTCTGCCCGAGGCAGAAGGTAGTTCTCGGTATACAGAAGGCACTCAATAAATACTTATTAAATAAATACATCACTGCAGGAAAATGATGGATTAGATGCGTCCTACCGTCTGCAGGGAGAAGTCAATGTCTGAAGGTTTGCCTTTGGGTTTTTGTGAGAGAGTCCTACATGCTTTGGTTAGTTTGCATTAGAGAGAGACAGAGACAGACAGACACACACACAGAGAGGGGGGGCACCAAAGAGACAGACAGACAGACAGACAGACAGACAGACAGACAGCGCGCCTGGGGCAAGAGAGATGGCTTGGTGGTCAAGAGCCTTCATTTATTGCTTTTGCAGAGGACCAGGGTTCAGTTCCCAGCACCCACATGGTGGCTGACAACCACCCATAACTCCAGTTTCAGGAAATCTGATGTCCCCTTTGAGCTCTGAGGGCATCAGGCAAATAAGAGGTGCACATGATGGTCAGGCAAAACACCCATACACATAAAAACAAACAAACAAACAAACAAACAAATAAATCATCATTTGCATCGGACATGGTGGCACAAGCCTGTAGTACAGCACTCAGGACACCGAGACAGGAAGGCCGAAAGTGTAGATGGACTACGCCACAAGAATGCATATCCAACGACACTAGGCATTTGTCACCCACACCTGGCAACCTGAGTTTGATCCCTTAGAACCCACATAAAGGTGGAAAGAAGGAGCCAACTCCACAAGCTGTTCTGTGATCACCAAGTACAGGCTGTGCGACGTGTGCACCCCCAACACATAGCTACACGTACACATAATAATAATAAACATATTAAGTTCTTTAAACAATCGACAAAAAACACAGTAATTTGAGGGAATGGGATGGAATTGTGGGCCAGGAATCCAACGGTTTCTTTCTTTTTTCTTGAATATATTCTTTATTTACATTTCAAATGTTATTCCCTTTCCTGGTTTCCCTCTCTCACAGAAAACCCCTATTCCATCCTCCCTCCCCCTGCTTCTATGAGGATGTTCCTCCACCCAACCCACTCCTACCTAACCTCCCTCAATTTCCCTATGCTGGGTCATCTATCAAGCCTTCATAGGACCAAGGGCCTCTCCTCCCACTGATGCCTAACAAGGCCATCCTCTGCTACCAGTGCAGCTGGAGCCATGTGTACCCCTTGGTTAATAACTTAGTCCCTGGGAGCTCTGGGGGGCTCTGGTTGGCTGATATTGATGTTCTTCCTATGAGGTTGCAAACCCCTTCAGCTCCTTCAGTCCTTTCTCTAACTCCTCCATTGGGGATCCTGTGCTCAGTCCAATGGTTGGCTGATAGCATCTGATAGCATTCTTCCATAGACCTCCCCGTAGTCACCTCCAGTGCATGGCTTCTTGGAGGGTTTTGTGCAACGAATTGGCTTATTTCCGGTGGATTCCATGCCCTGCCTGTCAGGCTTCCTGGGCCTGTATTTACCACTTTCCATCTTCCACTAGCACACTTGTGATTTGTGTTACAGACATGGCTTTGTTTTATCCGAGTTGTCTGGTGAGTAACTTGGGGAGTGGTTTTACTCTTATCAACTGATAATGGGAGCTCAAGATTTTTAATGTTGCTAAAATAAATAACAAACGTATATTTGCTTGAATTTTCGTGTGTGTGTGTGTGTGTGTGTGTGTGTGTGTGTGTGTTTTAAGATCTGTGCTACTGAAAGGAACAGACTTCTTTTCCCTTCGAGATGGTAACTTCTACACATGATAACACTTCCTTCCCAACTGGACCTGTTGCTACATTATAAAAATGTGCTTTGTTTATTCCTACTTTTAATATCCAGACCATGCTGTTGTGAACTGTCTATCATTTCTCCTATTTGGATGACCAGCAGGCACTGGAGAGATCGCCTGGTGGGGAGGAGTCATGATAGAGTTACTCGGCTTGGTGAGGGCTGACTTAAAAGTGAGGCAGCAAACCAACTAGCCGGCCCTCCACAAAACTGTCAAGAAATGACGGTCACAAACACACTGAGCAACTATGCACAGTGAGAAATAAAAAGAAGTAGTAGGGCTGGTGAGATGGATCAGTGGTTAAGAGCACTGACTGCTCTTCCGAAGGTCCTGAGTTCAAATCCCAGCAACCACATGGTGGCTCACAACCATCCGTAATGAGATATGATGCCCTCTTCTGGTGTGTCTAAAGACAGCTACAGTGTACTTACATATAATAATAAATAAACCTTTTTTTTAAAAAAGTAGTAGTAGTAGTAAGTAACTCTGCACTGGATTCTGGACCACAAAGGAAAACGCAGTGTTCTATCCACTAAGAAAGGACGTTGCTGGACCAATAGGAGATAGCCGATTAGGTGATTAGATTTGTGATTGGATATGAGAACTGAATCAATGCTGATAGGTGTTAGATGAACTTTGATTTTTCATCAGTATTCTTGTTAAAAAAAAATACATACTAAAGGTCTGGGGAGATAGCTCAGTTGACAACACACTTGCCTTCCAAACACAAGGACCTAAGTTCTATCACCAGAACCCGGTGTCCACATGCAATCCCAGAGCTGAGAACAGGAAAACAGGAAGATCCCTGGGCCTTGCCAGCTAGCATAGAACACTTGGCAAATCCAGGAGAAAGAGAGACGTTATCTTCAAAAATAGGTGAAGTGCCTAAGGAACAAAACTCAAGATTGTTTCGTGAGCGTCACATGTGTGTGCACACCCATGTACCTGCACCACACACACATGTACCTGCACCACACACACATGTACACCTGCTCACATACTAATGCAAAAACAGAAAGAAAATCCACACTGATATTCTGAGGCTTATGAGAATCACATTTACACCTTACTCTCCTTACATACTAAAGGATAATAATGCAAGCTTGATACAAAGGTCTACTACAGAGCTATAGACTATTCAACTTTAATCAAGTAGAGGAATCCAAATGGAAAGGGCAGAGAAAGTATTTACATTATTCCTGCAACTCTCCTGTTACAAATGATTGAGAAGTAACATTGGTTTTTAAAATGAGAGCCCACTCATTGATACATTTTGTGTGCACCTATTTCCTGGCCTTGTTTCGACTGTTGGTTATCAGTAGCCATACATCCTAATCGAAGTCAGGGACGATTGGTGCCTTAAATGAAATTGCTGGCATGTCGGTTTGAGGAAAGATGGCAGAGTTGTGGATGTGCAGGGCTGGCCCTGTGTGATATCCACAGATGTGTCATTTGGGACTCTTCTCAGTGCTGATGATAAAATACATGCAACAACTGTGTCGTTTCCTTTGAAATTAGCATTCAAACCGAACTAGACAGTGACGCTCAGAGAACAGCTAATCCCCCAAAGGATTAGGGTTCTGGCTACAGTTTGGTAGAACTTAGAACCAGTTTGCTCCTCCTCCTTTTCTAAAGATTTATTTATATCTGAGTGTGTGGGTCCGTGCGCGTGTATGCACGCACACGCACAGGTGCCCAGAGATGGTATTAAATCCCCTGGAGTTACGAGCACTTGTGAGCCACTGCAGGCAGATGCTGTGAACCAATCTCAGGCCCTCTGGGAAAGCAACAACTTCTGTGCCGTCTCTCCTCCAGCCCCTTTGAGACAAAATTTACTTTCACTTTGGAACTTTAAGAAAATTAGCAAAATAATATGTAAAGCCAAAATGTTTTTAGCCAGTTTTCCTTGAGGTGCTGGGGACATAATCCAGCACATCACGTATGCTAGGCAAGTACTCCATCGATGAGCTACGTCCTGGCCGACAGGGTCTCTCTGCATATAGCTCACAATGACCTTGAAGTTCCTTTGTATGCCTGGCTAGCCTTTTCGACAAATTTAAAATGTATGATAGCTTCATATAAGATATATAATTATACAATATAAAAGTAGCACTTTCTTTTTTTCATAATTCTCATTTAATAAATTTTTATTGGTTATTTTATTTATTTACATTTCAAATGTTTTCCCTCTTCCTGGTTTCCCCTCCACAAACCTCCTATTTCATCCCTCCTTCCCCCCTGCTTCTATGAGGATGCTCGCCCACCCATTCCTGCCTCACTGCCCTGGCACTCCCCTACCCTGGGGCATCAAGTCTTCACAGGACCAAGGGCCTCCCCTCCCACTGATGCCACATAAGGCCATCCTCTGCTACATATGCAGCTGGAGTCATGGGTCCCTTCACATGTACTCCTTGGTTGGTGGTTTAGTCCCTGGGAGCTCTGTGGGGTCTGATTTGTTGATAATGTTGTTTTTCCTATGGGGCTGCAAACCCCTTCAGCTCCTTCAGTCCTCCCCCTAACTCCTCCATTGGGGTCCCCATGCTCAGTCCAATGGTTGGCTGCGAGCATCCACATCTCTATTGGTCAGGCTCTAGCAGTGCCTCTCAGGGGACTTCTTGGCATCAGTAATGGTGTCTGGGTTTGGTATCTGCAGATGGGATGGATCCCTAGGTGGGGCAGTCTCTGGATGGCCTTTCCTTCAAGTCTCTGCTCCACATTTTGTCCCTGCATTTCCTGTGAGCTTGGGTGTCAACACTCCTGGGGGACAAGTTTTCTCTAGGTGGGATTTGTGGAGGGCTGTGGCCCAGGTGCAGCTCCCAGGTGCAGCTCCCGGCTGGCCTTATACAGACTCTCCTGCCTCAATCCCAAGTGCTTGGATTATAATCACGTATCACCCTGCCTCAGCCACCTTTTCAGAGAAGGGTTTGGGGTATCTTTGGAATGTTTGCTCTCCTCTCTTTCCCACTTGGTAGAATCTACTGTTCCATTCCAGAGAGCCCAAAGAGAAAAACAGAATGTGAGCTCCTTATAAACTAAACTTCAATTATGCACGTCTTATGTTTGTGCCTGGTCTGCTCTGCCACCAGACTCACGTTGAAGACTTAGTGAATCTTAAGCAAGAAGAACAGAAAATGACCTGATTATATTTGAAAAGAATCCATGCCCGGGCAACAGAAGGACGTTTTGTAGTAATAACACCAGGCTCATCACGTTTGCACTGAATGTTGCCAAGGAAGAAATGAACCAAGAGAAATAACAACACATAGGGAGAAAACGAACAAAATGTGCTTTGCTCATTTTCTTGTGACAAGGATAGTTTTATCTAAATAATTCATGGCACTGCTTTGCAGTGTATCACTGAATGCACAATGTACACTCTCAAAAACAACGGAGCTCAGCGCTAAGGGACTTGAATCTCATTTTCTGCTAAATTTCTGATAAGAAACAGAAAGTTGCTGCCAAAATTATGATGGAAATGGCCGAGAGGAGCCTGGAGAAGCGGCCTGGAGTGGGTGAGTGGATTTGGCTGTGTTCTTTGTTTTCCAGTTGCCTAGGCAGCACCTCTTAGTTTAGTGGCTTCTTTAAAACACTAATGGCAAGTAAGGGTCCACCGTGTAGTTTATAAACCAGTTTCAGCCCATTGCATAGGATGAGAAGCACCAACAGCCACCCAAGTAGGCTTTTGCATCCAACAATTCATCCTCTGGAAGTTTGTCCTTAAGCACTGATCGAGGATAGGGCCAAGGATTTGGCTAAAAGATATTCCTGTATGTGTTGTCTCTATAGCAAACACCCGGAGAAACCAGCTAAATGTCTGAAATAAGTTATGGTATATTTATAAAACTTAATAGCTCTTCCTAGAAATCAAAACTCTGGAGTAAAAAGGGAACCAGCGTGCAATTCTGAAATATGTAGGAGTACTGGGGAATATGACAATATTTTTAAAGAATAATCTCTGCTCAAGGAAAAAGTAATAAAAAAGCAAACCTGTAGTTTACTGAAATAAAGCATGCATGCACGCACACGCGCACACACGCGCGCATGCACACACACACACACACACACACAGAAGACATTGAAGAGCCGAGACAGAGATACTCTAGAGAGTTGAGCATTTGAACTTCATTTCTACCTTTTTATTCCTTTTCTTTTCTTTTTGTAATCTCATAGGGAAGATGGAGGCATACCGTCAGCTGGGATGCAAGAGTAAAGGTCTAGGGGAGAGACCAGAATCAGAAAAGACACAAACTTTCCATTAGCATAAGGTCCAAATCAAGGACTGCTGAGTGTTCAAGCCTGAAAGGAGGTATCTATGTCAGGCTCTGGAAGGCCCAGAGAAGAACACAGAAAAGATGGCAGAAGGAATCTAAGAGCAGGAAATGTGGAACAAGCGAGGGAGGGAGGGAGGGAGAGAGGGAGGGAGGGAGGGAGGGAAGGAGGGAGGGAAAGAGGGGGACAGGGAGGGAGAGAGGGAGATAGGGAGGAGGGTGGGAGGGAAAGAGGGAGGGGGAAGAGGGAAGGAAGAAGGGAAAGAAGAGGGAGGGAGGGAAAAAGGGAGAGAGGAAGGAGGGAAAGAGGGGGAGAGGAGGGAGGGAGGGAGAGAGGGAGAGAAGGAGGGAGGGTACATTACAGTGGGAAACACAGCAGCTCTGTCTACCTGCACAAGACCTACAGGCACATGGCAACAATAAGACTCATATGAAAGAAGGAGTGGGGTTAGCTGGGAAGACTTCCAGGAGGAGATGGTAATAAGACAGAGCATTGAGTGTGTGAACTGTCAAAAGTTATTTTAAAAATCTAAAAAAAAAGGGGGGGGGGCTGGTGAGATGGTTCAGTAGTTAAGAGCTCTGGCTGCTCTTCCAGAGGTCCTGAGTTCAATTCCCAGCAACCATATGGTGGCTCTCAACCATCTGTAATGGGATCTGACGCCCTCTTCTGGCCTACGGATGCATATGCAGCAGAACACTCATTAAATAAGTAAAAAGTTTTTTAAAAGTTCTAAAAAAGAAAGATTTCCTGAAAGTTATTGACTGTATTTAGCATAGAAATGTAAACATTGCTGAGGAAATGAGAAACTGATGATTCCCAGGAGAGGAACGCATTCTGTATGCTCCCACAGCCCAAGGAGGGGTTTCTTCCTTAGAAGAACACCAGCACTAGAGCGAAGGAGACAAGGAGCGGTGAATCCACTCAGAAAGCAGGGGAACAGAAGAGTCAGATGAAGCCATAACGTAAGGACATTTAACTATTCAGAGGGAATCCAGCTACAACAGGGACAGTCTTAACTTTCGTCTGGAAAAGAAAAATATTTTTAAAGCAAAAGAGCATAGTCTTTGAAACAAAGAATAAATTAAATGGATGAGTTGGGGGAACGGACTTGAAACTGCAGAAGAGGAAATGAGAGACTCTCGAACAAGAGCTGAACTGTGTGTGGGGGGGGGGGTCTAGTCCCTTCCTATCTTTGTCCCTGGCTACTTGGCCTGAGGAGTGGCTTCCTCCACAGGTGCTCCTGCTGCCACGTGTTCACTCCATGCCCACAAGCAATGAGCCAACAGCCCAAAGACTGGGAGCTCCAGAACTGAGCCAAAAAGAAAGCATTCTTCCTCTTAGGTATTTGTTACAGTAGCAAAAACCCAAATAGTATATGCCCATATAGTCATAAAGAGAACATAGACTTTCTAAAATCTCAGGCAACTTTGGATACTCATGTGTGTGGTTTTTTTTTTCTGGCAGCAAATTCAGAATTTTTAGAACATCTTAAATACTAGTAATTCTCAAAAGGATAAATTATCCAAAATTATTTCAGAACCAAAGAGCTATTATGTGCATATTTGTTGTAGTTTTTGATTCATTAATGTGCATCCAATATTGATTGGGTCTCTTAGTTTACTTCAGGCTCTCAATGATAAGAGAGAAGAGGAATCAGGAAGGAAGGAAGGAAGCAAGTGTGAGAGTATATAACTGTGACCACAGTACTAAGTGTCAGAAGCCAGAGTCAGATAATAAGTTCAAGGCCATGGTGGTCTCTATGCAGAATTTTACAATAGCTGAAGTTATATAGGGAGACACTACTTCAAAAGCAAATCAAGGAGCCAGGCGGTGGTGGCGCACACCTGTAATCCCAGCACTCTGGGAGGAAGAGGCAGGCAGATTTCTGAGTTAGAGGCCAGCCTGGTCTACAGACTGAGTTCCAGGATAGCCAGGGCTATACAGAGAAATCCTGTCTTGAAAAGACCAAATCCAAAAACCAAACAAACAAACAAAAACCAACCAACCAAACAAACAAAAACAGGGGGTTGAGAGGTGGTTCAGCAATTAAAATAACTTGTTCTGTTTACAGAGGGCCTGGGTTTAGTTCCCAGCACCTCCCTGGAGACTCATACCATCTGTAACTCCCGTTCCAGGGCATCGAAGCTCTCTTCTGCCCTCCACAGCAGCAGGCAGGCAAATATTATGTATACTTACATGTAGGCAAACACTCAAACAGAGCATGAACACAAATCTTAAACAAAACAAGGCAGAAAGGAAAATAACATAAAATTCCTGCATTTGTGGAGCTTAGAGTCTGGTTATAAAACAGCATAAATAATATAAAACTAACAAAAAAGTGAATACCTCTTAAACGAACTAATTCTTAACCTCTGAGCTATCTCTCTCCAGCCCTAAATGTACTAAATCAGTTTTTTGTTTTTGGGTTTTTTTTTTTGGGGGGGGGGGGTTGGTTTTTTGGATTTGGTTTTTTCGAGACAGGGTTTCTCTGTGTGGCCCTGGCTGTCCTGGAACTCACTCTGTAGACCAGGCTGGCCTCGAACTCAGAAATCTGCCTGCCTCTGCCTCCCAGAGTGCTGGGATTACAGGCGTGCGCCACCACGCCTGTACTAAATGTACTAAATCTTACAGCGAATACGTTTGCAGTGGCATGCCGTAACTGTTGAGGTCAGCTGGCCGGGGAGGCTTTGCCAAGGGGAGGATAAGCAGCTCAGAGAAGAGGGCAGTCTGGGAAGAGGACCTTTCAGAGCACAAGGGAAGGGCAAAGTTATGGGCATTAAGGGACTATGAAGAGCTGGGAAAACAGGGAACTCTGGGAAGAAGTACGTCAGAAGGAAAGCTGAGAGGCTAGAGACAGCAATTGTTATGCAAGCATGAGCACCTGAATTTGGATCCCAGCATCCTTACAGAAAGCTGGACACGGCCACATGCATGCCGTAGTACACCCCAGCGCTATCGGAGGTAGAGGTGAGGAGATCGCTGGGAACTTCTGGGTGCCAGCTAGAGTCAGTGAAAGACCTTGTCTCAAAGTCATATGACTGAGTGTGTTAGAGCACAACACTCCTTGGGCCTCCATGTACACATGTGCATAGACACACACAGACAAACACAGACACACGCACACATACACACTACACATACACATATATATATACATATAGATGTATACACACATATATATATGTGTATATATATATGTGCGTGTGGTGTGTGGGGGGGTATATATATATATATATATACATATATATATATATATATATATATATATATATATATATATATATATATATATATGTATATATATATACCACACACAATAATAATGAAGAAGAAACAACGGATGGACTGGCGCTATTGTTTCAGTCTTGGGAACCACACGGAGGGGTAAAAATGTTAAAAGGGCAAATTGGCACCATCACAGGTTAGCACTGACTGTCCATGAAAGAAGGGGCCGAGAATGGCAGAGACGCTCGGTGAGAGGCTGTGGCTGCAGCTCAGACAGACACACAGGTGAACGGATGCGTGGGATGAAGATGGAGAAAGCTGAGTCAGCTTTCTGGGGCTTGAGCCTAACTGGACACGTGATGAGATCTGTGCTTCTCACTCTTGAGACAGAATGCTGGCGGTATCCGCTCTTACAAGAGAAAGAGAAAATGGTCAAGTCTTGTCTACAAATTCAAGATATTAAAAAAATAAATATCAAGTAAGCAGTTGGGGATAAGGTTTAGATAGCACAGGAGATGTCTGAGCCAGAAAGAAAAACTGTCTGATGCAGAAATGGTGACTGACATCCCCAGGTATAGAATAAGGGGCTGAGGAAGGAGGTAGAACAAATGGAGAAACCCGGCAGAACGGACGGGAGGAGCATCCACGTTTAAGGATGCAGTGTTTGTGAGATGCTAGCATTCTTTAGCATTTTATCCAAAGGCCACGGGGAGAGAGAATTAATCAGGAGGACGAGGAAAGACAGAAGAGTGTTGTTCTCCAGGACCCACAGGCAGAGCGTCCCTGGGAGCAAGAACTTGATCTTCCTGAGTACTGCAGAGAGACCAAGGGAGAGAGAACTGAGAGAAACATCCTCTGGTTTCCACACAGGAACCTTCAAGGACGTGCACCAGTTTAGGTTACAGCGAGCTGAAACTAAGGAGCTGGGAAGCAGTCAGTGGTCCTGAGGTAGAGAATGGCCCAGGCATGACAGTGAAGGCTTTAGGGATTTTATTTTTTTATTGTTTGATTATTTATAGTTTTTTTTCTGGTTTTGATTTAGTGGAAAGTGTGTGTGTGTGTGTGTGTGTGTGTGTGTGTGTGTGTGTGTGTTGAACTAAATTAAAAACTAAAAATAAATCTTAAAAAAAAAAACCCAACCCTTTAGAATTTGGAGAAATACAGAATTGGATTTCAGATTAAGAACGTTCAACCCAACGGAGGATTCTTGAATCTCGCTCAGAAGGGAAAATAAGATAGTCATCAGAGGAAGATGGATGAGACTAACTGGGTAGGAGAGGGAAGAGAGGGAACAGGAGTGGGGACTGGATCCAGGGAGAGAGGGCCAGGGAGAGAGGGCCAGAAGAGGGAATGGAACTCTGTCGTAGGCTGGGCAGAGTGGGGCAGCTCATCCCCCTGGGATGGGTGGGGGAGGCTCCAGGGAATCTAAGATGGTGACTCTAGCTGAGACTCCTAGCAATGAGAAATGTAGAGCCTGAAGTGGCCACTTCCTATATCCAGATAGGACTTTGAGTGGAAGGAAAAGGACTCCAACCCAACAGAACTTTCAACCCTAAATACAAGAAGTGTGGGGTCAAAGATGGAGCAGAGAATGAAGGAATGGTCGACTAATGGCTGGACCAACTTGAGACCCATCCCACGGGCAAGAATCAATTCCCTCACACTATTAGTGATACTGTTAGTGATACTCTGTCATGCTTGTAGACAGGAGCCTCGGGGAACTGTCCTCTCAGAAGTCCTCCCAGTAGATGACTGAAGCAGATGCAGAGACCCATAGCCAAACATTAGACAGAGCTCAGGAGCCTTGTAGAAGTGTTGTGAGAAGAACTGAGGGTCCTGAAGGGATAAGGACTCCACAGAAAACCAACAAAGGCAACTAACCTGGATCCTTAGGGGCTCCCAGAGACTGAATCACCAATCAAGGAACATGTATGGGTGGAACTGGACCCCCCACTCCCCTACCACTCTATCCCATGCCCCTGCTCCCCACCCCCCACACATGTGTATTGGATGTGCAGCTTGGTTTTCATTCAAGTCCCCGACAACTGGAGCAGGGACTGGCTCGGACTCTGTTTCCTGCCTGTGGATCCCGTTCCCCTAACTGGGCTGCCTTTGCTGGCCTCAGTGAGAAAGGATGCGCCTAGTCCTACAGTGGTGTGCCTGGTTGGGTGAGTGGGCGGGTGGGGTTGGTACCTAGGAGGTCCTCCCACTTCTGGGAGGAGATGGCAATGACAGTGTTATGGGGATGTTTGAGGGGATGATTGGGAGGAGGGGAGGAAACTGTGATCAGAATGTAAGTGAGTAAATGAATAAATGAATGGCAAAAAAAAGAATGTTCAACCTGTACTATTTGAGTCCTTCGCAAAGCACTTTGCTGTAGAGAGAAGGAGTATACAACCTGGGATAGAAGTTAGACATTTCCAACCTATATCTTGTTTTTTTTAGCTCAACTCTTCTAATGCGATATCTTTTTCCTAATTATCAAACAAAATTTGGAGCAGATAAGTAAAATCTCTAATAGTCAAAAATAAGAATTAAACAAACCCAACCGTGTATTGATTTAGTTCCACAATTACAGATCAGAATTATTTGAGTTTCTAAACATAGAATCTTGAGTCAATGTGATATATCTTAAGGACAAAACGAATTGTAAGAGAAAAAAAAGCTTAGCGAATTTCAGTAACTATATAATGTGTAGTGGCAGTGGTTTATTCTGGGAGTGTTATGCATACATTATTTTATTATGGAAGAAAAAAAAGAGAAGTAGGGCCGAGTGTGGTGGTGCACGCCTGTAATCCCAGCACTTGGGAGGCAGAGGCAGGTGGATTTCTGAGTTCGAGGTCAACCTGGTCTACAGAGTGAGTTCCAGGACAGCCAGGACCACACAGAGAAACCCTGTCTCAAAAAACCAGAGAGAGAGAGAGAGAGAGAGAGAGAGAGAGAGAGAGAGAGAGAGAGAGAGAAGTAGTTATAACGATGTTACTGGGAACCAAATTTCCCATTTGAGAGAAGAAAACAGGGCATAGTGACACATGACTTTAATACCACCACTCCATAGATAGAAACAATTAGACCTTTGTGAGTTCAAGGATAGCCTGGTCTACAAAGTGAGTTCCAGAACAGAGCTGTTATGCAGGGAAAGTCTGTCTCAAAAAGAGGGAAGGAGAGGGGGATGAGGGAGGGAGGGAAGGAAAGGGAGGGTTGGAAGGGGAAACAGATGCAATATAAAAAGTTAAGAGTTTTGTGGACTTGAAGTTGAGCTAAGGACGTGGGTCTGAACTCCTCACAGACTACGATCTGTTTAAGCTATTTTCTCATTTCCCTAGACAGCTATCTGTGTTCAGAAGCTGCAGCACCTAAGCCCAAGCACCACCCGCCACCTAGAGCAACCCAGAACCCTCAAGAGAGCTTTGGATTCCAAGCCTGAGGTATGAAAAGAACCCAGAAAGTCTGGGGCAGCCCAGATAAAAAAACCACTACAGACTAGTCACTAATGAACTTCAAAAGGACGGAAGAATTACCTTGAAGACACAACATGGGCCAAGAACAGAACAATTGTATGAAAATCCCCAGGTGTGGTAGTACACACCTGTAATCCTGGGAGGCAGGAGGAGGAGGATCACCCAAGAGGTCCAGGCTAGCTCCATGTACATAGTGCATTCCAGGCCAGTCAGGGCTACATATTGAGGCCTTGTCTCAAACAAAACAATGAAGCAAAGCAGTCCCATATTGTATCATGTCACAATATTTAAATTCAAACTAAAAATACTTGAGTTCATAATGCTACAAAGAACTCGATTCTTGGGTAGGGAGGAAGTGAGAAAACCAGACTATTATTGTTTGCCTTTCCAGTACAAACAGCCTATCAGGAAGAGGCAAAGACAAGAAGGGTCTCTTCTGAAGAATTTCAATTAGTGAAAGTCAAAAGGACTGAATCTTAACAAGTCAACATTTTGCAACTCTTAATGGTGTAAAGGACCTAAGGGAAGAAAGACAAATATCAGGGATCCGAGCACCCACCATCCTTCTGAAGGGAACCTAAGTACATACATCAGATGATCTTATCAAAAAAATCAAACCTCAACCCAATTAGGCAGGCCCGAACTACTAATTTTCAGAAACTACAGGAGACAGAAGGGTACAATCAGCAAGACGCAAATGGTGGGAAACTCTACAAGTCAAAAGGTAACATCGAGGGAAACTGAGAGGAATTTAGGAGTCCTGTGAGATTTATTTTTTTACTTCCTTTGTTTTGATGTGAATGGGTGTGCCGTGTGGGTGTGTGTATGTTTATGTGTCATGAGCCTTCAGTGTCTGCAGAAGCCAGAAGAAGCTATCCAATCCTCTGGAACTGGAGCTACAAACAGCCGTGAGCCACTGTCTATAGAAGATGCTGGTATTGTAGATGCTGGTATTGAAGCTTGGGTCATCTGGAAAAGCAGCCAGGGTTCTTATCCGCTGAACCATTTCTCCAATCCCAAGACTCTTAATAAAATCAACTACAAAGTATTAGGTTTATTGTACTTCACATTAGAACAGATAGTGAGATACTGGCATGAAAATCCCAAACTGAACCAAAATTAAAATTAGTTATTTAAAAAGTTGTTTGTTTTTTATTCTAAGACAGTGGCCCACTCTGTAGCCTGATCTTTGCTATGCTGCCCTTGAACACACGGTCATGCAGCTGCCTCAGCTTCCTGAGTGCTATGCGTGTAAGTGTGCATCACCCTTGTGGGGAGGGGCTCTGGGTACATGTGTGCTGTGACTGACAGGAAGAAGGTCAGAAGACAACCTGCAGGAGTCAGCTCTGTCATCCTATCCTGTGGGTTCTTTGAGTTGAACCCAGATTATGCTTGTCGGCAAATGTCTCTCCTCAAATGTCTCATCCGAACAAATTATTTTTGAAGTAAAAATTTATGGAAGCCGGGCGGTGGTGACGCACGCCTGTAATCGCAGCACTTGGGAGGCAGAAGCAGGCGGATTTCTGAGTTCGAGGCCAGCCTGGTCTACAGAGTGAGTTCCAGGACAGCCGGAGCTACACAGAAAACACACACACACACACACACACACACACACACACACACACACACACACAAAGCTGTCTCAAAACACACACACACAAAAAAAAAGAATTTATGGAAATACTAAGGAAATTCAAACTATGACAAGTCATGCAATGGCTAGTGAATTATTCATTTTGTTAGGGTAATAATGTTGACTTGTGATTAAAATTTTTAAGGTCTGTTCTTTTTTAAAGATACATATTATGATATTAATATGTGAAGGTATGTGTCCAGCGTTTTATTTAAAATAATCCATGGTATGAAAGTTGAAGAAGCTGATGAAATAATATGGACTGAGAGTTTTATCACTGTCAAAAAAAAAAGTGTTCCTTATATAGGAGCTCATTACATTGTTTGTATCATCTTGATAAAGCTTGTAAATTCCTTTAAAGAAAATATTGCCGGGTGGTGGTGGCACATACCTTTAATCCTAGCACTTGCGAGGCAGAGGCAGGTGGATTTCTGAGTTTGAAGCCAGCCTGGTCTACAGAGTGAGTTTCAGGACAGCCAGGGCTACACAGAGAAACCCTGTCTCAAAAAAAAAAAAAAACAAATTATATATGTACATATGTATATATATATATATATAAAGAAAGAAAGAGAAGGAAAAAGAAAGAAGAGAAGAGAAGAGAAGAGAAGAGAAGAGAAAAGAAAAGAAAAGATGTCTACTCAGGCACCGTAGCACATTTGGGAGGCTGACCCTGCTAGGGTATATAAAAGTGGCTAAAAAAAATAAATAAATAGATAAGCATGTAATAAAAAGAAGTCTATTCCGTTGATGCATCGTCCAGTGATTCTTTACGAACAGTGTCACCATCAAAGAGATGACAGACTGGGCACATGTGCTGAAAATCTGAAGCAGGGTAGGGATGAGGTGGGGAGGGGTTAGGAGATCCACATGTGAATGACTGAAGCTGGGGGGGGGGGTCTGAAAGAGGGAGAGGGAGAAAGCATGGAGGAAAAGAGCAGATGGACAGGAAGGAATCGATTGGACTGGAGGAAGCTGTGAATGAATGAAGTTCTCGGAGATTGTGTGTTGTTGACATGTGTGTGGCCATGTTTCGGACCCCAATGCCTCAGGCCCGTGGGAAATGGCAAAGCCGTCCCTGCTCCTCCCTGGGGTGAGGCTCAAAGGCATGGCAAAGCCTTTCTCTGGTCTATTGCTGATAGTGTGTGCAGAAAATATCTACCACCGTTCCCAGCACATGCCCGGATGCTGTAGCCTACAGACATCGCTGCTACCGAAATCAGCTAAAGCTGCCTACTTATTGAGATGTATATCTGTATAATCAGTCTGCGACTGTGTTTAACTGCATGCAATAGCTCTCTGATGTGTTCACTATATATAATAAACACTCTGAGGTGCTTTGCTTTCTCCACCAGAGAACCCAGTCCACTAGACCCCAGCATTATCTGTGTGTCTGTGAGTCCATGAGTCTGTCTTTTCTTCATTCCCTCATTCATTGCCCCCGTCAAGTCCATCCCTGGAGCCCAGCGGGACCTTCCAGCCCATGGTTGGAAATAGCACAACCAGTTGACTGGGAGAACCAGTGAGCCAGAGAACAGGCAGGCTGGGATAGCTGAACAGGGGGCTAGAATGTGGACAACAGACATCCCACAGTTGAACCCTAGCACAGCCAGAAATGTATTTGACCTATAGTGGGCACCCAGCCAGTGTCTACTGACTTGCTTAGTGAAGGCAGGTGCCTACCTATTGCTTGCCTTTCTTTAGGGAAAATTACCTCAGTTTTTCAGACATTTATTTCATTTTAAAATCATATATATGTGTGTGTGTGTGTGTGTGTGTGTGTGTGTATGTGTGTGTATATATATACACATATATGGTTTTTTATATTTATATGATTATATATATATGATTTACACACACACACACACACACAAGCTTGTCCACGCGTGTGTATATACATGTGAATTCAGTTGCCTAGCAAGGCTAGAGACGTAGGATACCCTGGAGCTAGAGTTACAAGCAATAATCACTTCAATTTCTAGTTTGTGAACCTGGGTGTCCATAGAAGCTAAATCCATTTCTAGATCTAAGAAGTACAGGCTCAAGGCTAAGTTAGTGTATGTGACTCAGTCTCCTGGGCCACAGCAGTCAGAAGCTGCTCTGAGCTAGGGGCATGGCTCAGCTGGTAGAAGGCTTGCCTGGCAGGCTCGAAGCTCTTGGTTTGATTCCCAGCACCACATACATGGGGATCACGTCACAAGCCTTTAGCTTTAGCACTCAGAAAGTGGAAGGAAGAAAATCAGGAGTTCACGTCATCCTGGTACTAGCCTGATATATATATATCCTTCAAAGGGTTTGGGCTACAGTTGGTCTACACCTATAAGCTAGTCCAACTATAGTAAAACTTCAAATAACTCAATTTCTTCCCCCGTAGACACACTGAGGATATGGAAGAAGCCAAGATTTCTGCCAAAGGCAGAGAAAGCCAGAGCAGGGAAAGAGAGAGACCAAACTCCGGCTTTACTACTGGAACCCGGCTTCCACTGCAGCCAGATCTATCCCTGGAATTTTCAGTCCTGCGGGAATAAAGTCTCCTTAATTGCTCCAATCAAGTTTAGGGCCAGCTACATAATGAAGTATATTCTAAAACCACTAAGTAACCTCACCAGTGTCGGATGCAAAAGGCGCTTACAAAGCCAGGGCAGCTGGAGTAGCCAGTGCTCCTACCTCCAGGAAAGAAGGGATCAGCATGGATACGGAGCCTTGGGGCCATGCAGAGCCTTCTCCTGTGTGCTGTCCTTGGCCGTGCACCAGATCACCTGGGGAACTTGGTGGCGACTGTTTTCTCAGCCCTATTCCAGGCCCGTTGAGCCAAAGTGTCTATGAAGGCTCACACTCTGGGTTTTACAAACTCCGGTGTGATGGGACACACACGTTCAGTGTTTGTGGAGTCGACTTCCCATGGATCTTTGCTGCAGCAGCAGCAGCAGCAGCAGCAGGACAGAGTCTGCTGCTGCGGTCAAGTACGAAGCACAGAACACGCAGGATACGCACGTGGTGGTTTTAGGGAAGCTCGTAGCTCTGCTGAACTCCTTGGACGACGGTGTGGGTCGTGTGTGGGTCTGACGGGCGCTCTCTCACCCGTGTGACTGCTGAATGCTTTTTCTCCTCATTCTGGAGAGCTGGGATGACCCGAGAGGAGTGACTACTAAATAGAAAGACAACTTGGACTCCCTAATCGGGGCAGCTTTAAAACTGAGGGCTAGATGATGTCATCACGGGGCTAGGATTTCTACATTTCAACTTTGCCAATCCTCAGCCTGTGGTCCTCTGTCTCGTCTCCTGAAATGGTTTCCCCAAGGACTGAAAGATAATCTTCACACAACAGAGACCACAGGGTGCCAGGGTGGGAGAGCGCATGCCATCCTTAAGTCCCTGCTAAAGCGTAAGGTTGAGAAAAACCACCCCGTGAAACGCTCTCCAGACATCGCCAACATCTCCTGGGCGGAATTACCCTCTATGAGGCCTCTCTTCCACCAAACACTCTAAGGGATGAATTCAGTCCAATCCCGAGGTGACCTCAACCTTCAGGCCCCTGGGTGCTGCGCTGTAATCAGCAACACTCAGGCATTTAATACCTGAGTAGGATTGCAGGCAGAGAAAAGAGAAACATGGATGGAATGGCCCTGGCGGGAAGGTAAACCCTAGGCGGAACTGGAGAAGAGACAAAGGACGATTTTCCCTGTAGCAGAATTTTCCCTGTCCAATCACTTTATAGAGTAATACAACAAGACACCTGTGATTGGACAGGGAAAAGGGAGGCGGAGCTAAGAGTGGCAGAGCCGGAGTCTGATTGGGAGAGGAGGAGGAAGATGGTCCAGATTCTTCTTTGTGACTTTAAATGGCCACAGGTAGCAGTGAATATAATAAGAGGATAGAATAATTGGGATAACTCATCTACTACTCTAGGTGGGCAGCTTGTATCATCATCAATTGACTCTGAAATTATTGCGTGGGCATCTTGTGAATTGAGATATTTTTATTGATATATAAATCTGACTGATTAATTATAAGCTTCTAGAGTTTAGAGTTGCTGGGTTAGTGGAATTTAGGACCGCCGACCGCAGGGGGTTTATGGCTGAGAAGGTATGGGCGGCTAGGAGACAGGCAAACTGGAGAAGGGGAGACTGCTGTCAGGACTAGCTAGAGGTCGCAGGACCACCACCAGGCAAAAAGTACCTCAGGAACTTGCCGTCTTTTTTAATATTTCCAGCAACAGTTTCCTGTTTTCCACATCAACTGCACCCTCCCGTGGAAATGTACTGCGGCTAGCTCTTGCCATAAAAGCAGTTTGGACAAACAAGGTACTAAGTGTGTGATAACATCCCTCGTGTGGTGGTTCTGGCTGATACAGAGAGACTTTAAACACAACAGAATCGAGCCACTGAGAACTCCAATGCAAGACTTGCTTAACGCATCCACTGGTCTTCCACTCCTCCTCAACACGACAGCCTCGGGAGTTTGGTTTTCTCCTTTGCTTTTAAACTTAAGCATCTTTGTGGGGGAGGAGCCTGGAGAGATGGCTCAGTGGTTAAGACCTCTGGGTGCTTTTGCCAAGGGCCAGGTTCCATTCCCAGCACCTACATGGTGATTCACAATTGTCTGTAACTCCAGTCCCAGAAGTTTCAATATCCTCTTTGGACCCCTGAAGGTATGACACATTTGTAGTACACAAGCATATATGCAGGTAAACATACCCCTACACATAAAATAAAATATCAATAAATAAACTTGCATTTTCTTTATTAGCTTCATCAGTCCCTACAAAACATCTCAGCAATGAATCAGAATGTTTTATATGATATATAATATAATATATATTATATGTATATGATTGCTCTAAACAGTGTGCAATGTTGAAGAATTCTCAGAGCATGGCCCTTATGGGAAGGAAGAGGCAAAATGACCCAAATTTCCAGACTCTCTGCCTGTCCAGATACAACAGTTTGAAGGACAGAGGTACAGCTTGTCTCTGAACATTGCCTGTTCCTCTGTGACAAAGTTCTACCCTCTCAGGCGCCTGAGCCTTCTCCTCTGGCCATCTGAGCTCCTTTGTAAAATCTAGTCTTAGCAAAGAACATTGCTAAGTCGTTTCAGAACAAACCCCAACCCTTGATACCTGATCACCCTGGAAATCTGACCGAGTTCCTGATCCTTCCGTGCCTCACAGGGCGTCTGATCCCTGGCCTGTCTCCAGCAGGAACCTGCTAGCTTGATTTAGACCGAATCCCCTCACCCCTGGGTTTCCTCATGGTGATTTTCCAACCACTCTGCTCTGCTCCTTGGCTAGAATTTTTACCTTGCCCCTGTGATCTTCAATACAAGTCACATCCTTCCTTGGTGGCAAAGCCCACTGCAGTGATGGTGCTGTCAAGATCCGAAAGAGGCTGTCTCATTCTGCTTTGGTGTTAATACCATCACTGGGTGATGTTTGTTCCTTAAAACAACTTCCCATTGCCAGGTGCAAACACTCTCCTTTAGAACGAGTTTCTGAACTCAAGGTGATGCAGCTGTGCCGGGCTCTAACTTAAGCTGGAAGTTAGGTTGTCTCTGAAAAACTTCACACCCAGTTTTCTTGACAGACTGCACCAAGTGAGATTTCCTCACCTGACCCCTCACAGGGGCCACATGGAAAGAGTAAATGAGTGTGTTAGAGTGGGCATGGGTGTTCTCTCTTAAGTATACAGGAGGTATATGTGTTCCTGTCTACCCCCACGTCCATTCTGCTCTGGTAGAGACAAAGGACCAGACTTGCTATCTGTTGTGTTGCTCGTGAGCTTCCTTCTCTCTTCCGTCCCTCCCCTCCCCCACCTCTTGAAAACGCAGTTGCATGACTGTCGCCACACCCACCCGAGAAGGCTACAAGTTTAAACTTCTCCTGTTCTGGAATGAAAGGCCTTTGTAGGAAGGCATCGCAGCTGTGCAGAAGCAATTTAAAACCGGTCCCACCAGTGCAGCAAGGAGAGTAATTCACAGCCCTCAGAGGCGGCTCCAGGTGTGACTGATACAAACAGCCCAGTGGCCTTCAAAGGTCAATTTAGTCAAGCGTGTGGGGGTGGGGGGAGTGAGGCGGGGCTGGAGGAATGGGGGGTGTTGGGGGGAGGTACAGGGGTGGGGAGGGAGGCAGACACCCGCAGGAACCTTGAGGCCTGCTGAGTGTTATGTCCTGGAGAAACTGCATTAGGGAGGGATAAAGACATTTTCTATTAAACGAAGAACACTGGTCAGATGGATGCTTGGTAAAAAAAAAAAACAAAAACAAAAAAACAAAAAAACAAAAAAAAACCTTAGTTATTATAAAATTCATTTAAAATCATTCTAAAAATTGACAGTGTGTAATATTAAGTCTTAGAAATTTGGGGGCTGGAGAGATGGCTCAACAGTTAAGAGCACTGACTGCTCTTCCGAAGGTCCTGAGTTCAAATCCTAGCAACCACATGGTGGTTCACAACCACCCGTGTGGCGCCCTCTGGTGTGTCTGAAGACAGCTACACTGCACTTAGATATAGCAGTAAAAAAATCTTTAGGAAAAAAAAAGAAATTTAACATATCTCACAGACACTAGAAATAAAGTTTCAAAGAAACTTACAATAATATATCCCTACTGATTTTGAATTACCATGTTTATGAATGTGGCTATGTGAATTAAAACAGAGTTACCTGGAAATTATAGAGTAGGCCATTTAAAACAAGAGAAAGAATGGAGTGGAGTTGGACAGGGGAGGAGATGGGGGAGATGGAGGAGGAAAACATGTGTTTCGTGACCAGAATATATGGTTTGAAAAAGATTTTTGTCAACAAAGATATAAATTGTAAAACAAACAAACTATAGCCTCTGTCATGAGAAAAGGTTCTGTTCTACAAATACAGTAGAGTTCTCCCAAAAGTTCATGCCGTTAAGTGATGTATATTTTTCTTATTTATTATGTTTATATTTGGGAGGAGAAAGACTATAGGGATAAGGAGATTAAAAGAAACACTGAATAAATTATCAAAATTTGACAGTTCTGTTACCATTACAGCCTTTCTCTTCACTTCTAAATATATACTTCACTTTATAGCTTTTATTTCTCCCATTCTGAGGCCTGAACCCTGGCCCTTGTACATCGGAGGGGAGCATTTTATGCTCTCTTAAATGAATTCTTAGAAAAAATAAAAGGCCACAGGTCAAGGCGCTTGCTGACAAGCCTCACTGCTGAATTCAGTCACCTGGACCCACGAGATGCAGTAAGACACCAATTTCTACAAGCTCACCCAACCTCCACACTCACGGCTTAGCATGTGCCTAACCACCAGCCACTACATACACTAACTAAATAAATCTGATGGATACACAGACTCTAGAAACTGGCCTAAAATGGAATTTTAAAGAAAAACAAAACTGGGAAAAATAAAAGTTCCCCTTTAGAAAAATCTGGATACAGATGTTCAGAACAGTGTTGTCTTCAACAGCCCGAGGGGGAGCAAATCAAATGTTTACCAACTGGTGACAGAATGAAATATTACAAGTCCACACGACGGAATATTTTTTGACAAGAAGAAAAGTGTTAAAGTGTGCTATAAAATGGATAAACCTTGACCTTTTTTTTTTTGGATTTTGGTTTTTTTTGAGACAGGGTTTTTCTCTGTGTAGCCCTGGCTGTCCTGGAACTCACTCTGTAGACCAGGCTGGCCTCGAACTCAGAAATCTGCCTGCCTCTGCCTGCCTCTGCCTCCCAGAATGCTGGGATTACAGGCGTGCGCCACCACCACCTGGCAAACCTTGACATTTTAATACATGGAAAAAAAAAAGCTACAAAAAATTCACCTAGTACCTGGTTCTATTTATAGAGTCCAGAGGCAGGTACATTTAGAGAGACAGGAAGTGGACTTGGGTTTGGACACATCTGGAAGGACAGGTGATTGGGAATGACTGTCATTGACTAGGAGGGTGTTCTGGGAATAGTGGAATGTGTTAAACTTAGATTATATATATGGACCACAAAATTCTGTGAATATTCACATGAGTTTCTCAGGTGCTAAATGTTATTGTACACAAATTATATCTGGTTAAGGATCTTTTAAGGGAAGCTGATTGTATTAACTTGTTCAAATAAAAAAAAAAACGAGCCGAGCTTCTAGATCTAACTAAAATTGAACACAGCTCCAATTGGATTAGACTACTAACCCAGAGTGAACCTCTGGAAATAGTTGAGGACCAGGTAAAAATCATCCGCGTATGCAGGCCTGAGACGGGGAAACGTGTGAATGGACAGATTGTGTTCAATCACAAAAACAAAAATCTCTACAAGTTAAAGATGACCTCAGAAGGTCAAATCTCGAAACCAAAAACTCGCACACAGCTTCCTGTGAAATCAGCAGCCCAGAGCGCGTTAACAGCTGCGTGAACTATGACTCACTGCTTACTGATCTCTCCGTGAGATCGCAGCTGCTGTCAAAGGAAGCAAAACAAAACAAACAAACAAAAAAACCCAACAGGTTGGTTTCACATTCTTAGTCCACAGAAAGAAGAATTCAGGTGCCAAAAGATAGTTTCTAGGGACAGAATGTCAGGTCTATGTTAAGTAGCCTAAAGTGTACCACCGGATCTCTAGTGACCTCTAGTGGTCAAAACTGGAACTGCTTGGCTTAGGGTCTCTGCGACTACAGTGTGATAATGGCTGTGAATGAGGTTCGGGCTGCTATTTTTTCTTTTTCTAGAAGGCTGGAAGGTAGGACAAAAGGAATCACAGAAAACGACTACAGTGAAATGTGCCTCCTCCCGATCTTCAGACACCCACTGAGCGGCCTCTATGGGGGTTGCGGAGATGCTCGGTGGTTAAGAGCACAAACAGCTCTTCAAGAAGCTCTGAGTTCGGTTCCCGGCACCCACACTGGACAGCAGCTTACAAGCACCTGTAGCTCCATCTTCAGGGGATCGGACATCTTCTTCCGTCCTCCACGGACACCCCCTCCATAGACACACACGTATGAGAATAAGAAAATAAATATTCTTTAAAAAAAAATATTCACAATTTCGGGTCCCGAAGCGGATAGGAACACCACAGACAGACCAACAGAATCAACTAACCTGGACCTCAGAGTCTGAACCACCAATCAAAGAACATACATGGGCTGGACCTAGGACTCCCCACACATATGTAGCAGATGTGCAACTTGGCTTTCTTGTGCGTCCCAAACAACTGGAATGGGGGTTATCCCCAAAGCTGCTGCCTGTAAGTGGGATTTGTTCTTCTAGCTGGGCTGCCTTGTCTGGCCTCAGTGGGAGAGGAAGTGCCTAGCCTCACAGAGACTTGGGTGGGGAGATATGGGGGGGAGGGGGCACCTGCTCAGAGGAGAAGGGGAGGGAGTATGGGGGAAGGATTGTGGAAGGAGTGACAGGGAAGGGGCAGTGCGTGGGATGTAAAGTGAATAAGGAAAAAATTAAATTTAATTTAAAAAAGAATCTTCACAATCCCTTCAACCCAGTCAGAGAGCTGTGTTCTTCCAGTGGACCCCGCCAGGAAGCCTCAGTGAACAATTTACTGTGAACCCACAGATGCGGGAGTGAGAGGCCAGGGTAGAAGAAAAAGAAAACAACACTCATCTCAACGTGGTGGGCAGGGAAAGGTGGGAAGAAGGACAGAAGGCATTTTTTTTTTTGAAGTAAGAGCCAGTCTGACCACACCCACCTCTTGATGACTTTTGAAAAGTTGTGTAAGAAATGGAAGATTAGCTTCTCCTTGAGCTCCTAGTGAAGGCAACTAGCCTCAACTGGCTGTGAAACAAATCCAGAGTCACACTAAACAAACAATAGGAAATAAGCCACTTCCTAGAGTCCCCTCTGCAGGTGTGACAGAGTTCCAGCTCTCTGTCCACTGGTTAAAGAGTGTGGACAAAAGACTACATCTCAGAAATGTCACTCTGTTGTGATTGTTGGCTGAAGACACCGGGGATTATCCCAGACTCGAGGCGACTTCTTTGGAGATGAATCCCAGCAAAACCGTTCTTACAGAAGCTGCTACTGCCCAGCTAGGTTCTCCAGTAAGGTCTGGGCACCCTGAGGGGCTTTCTAGAATATTCTGGTTATACACACACACATCTCAAATACCTCCATTGTCACTGACGGGAGTCCATTTCTTTTTTAAAAAAAAATATTTTAATTAATTTATTTATTATATGTAAGTACACTGTAGCTGTCTTCAGACACTCCATCCAGAAGAGGGCATCAGATCTCATTACGGATGGTTGTGAGCCATCATGTGGTTGCTGGGATTTGAACTCAGGACCTTTGAAAGAGCAGTCGGTGCTCTTAACCACTGAGCCATCTCTCCAGCCCAGGAGTCCATTTCTAACACTTAGCTGGCTATTTAAAAAGCTACTGGCTTCTCTGATTGTCTCCTGAGTCTGATGTTTGCTCTGCCCACTGGACAGTATCTCAGAGTAGCTGAAGCACCGTGACTTCCCGATGAGAGAAAGCTAATAATCTCTAGAGTAGTAATTCCTGATCAGAACACTAGCTGCCCCGGCTGTGATTTCAACTAACAAAAGTCACACTGTCTATGCCAAAGGGAAATGGAGGAATAGTCAACCTGTGGCATACTATATGTCTTGTCATAACCCTAAAGGCCACTAGTATTGTCTTTTCTTACATGTTATCAGTTCCAACCAGTATTTAATAATCATTTATGAAATGTCTACCTATGTACCCGATATCCATCTTGCATATATTGTCTGTCTGGTATCTCCAAGGAGAACTTAATAGACCGAGAGAATAGGGTAAACCACTGACAAGTGTTTGTAGAAATGAAACAGCCTCCCCACGGGAAGAGGCTCTGTTTCAGCCTAGAGGAGGAAGCAGGCCCTAGGAGAACGAATCTGTTCATAAGCCTTGAAATAGCAATTGCCTCTGTTTTTTTTAACAGGGAAAAGAGAAAAGTCCTTAAGGGTTATATAAACATGTTACCATATTTTTGGGGCCATTAAAATCAATAATTACAGCACTATTCTATTTTTACCTTAGTTGTGATTTCGAGCATTGCGAAAGAATCACGAATAAGAACTCCCGCCGTTGCCTGTTGGTCCAGAGGTCAAACCAGTGACTTATGAGAGTAACTCTCTCTTGAAAGAGCTGGAAGAGAGGAAAATGACATCTCCCTGTCCACTTCCATATGTTCACGGTTGCCAAGCAACAGGTCAAATAACAACCTCATAGCTAATATTTACATTATTCATGACAGTTTACGTGTACTTTCACATAGGCTGCGGGGGTTTTCCTTTCAACTTAAAGCGCTTTTATCTAGCAATACAGGCAAGCCAGGGCTTGTTGGGTGGGCCAGTGGGAAAACCTGGGGGCCGTCTAATTACAGGGGAACTAAGGGGATCCTCTGGAAAACAAAGGGTAATGATGGGAGTTATATTCCTGTTTTTTACCTAGGTTTGCATAGCCTAGGGCCGGGAGTCTAAGACTTCATCCTGTCTTCAGACCCCACTCACTGTATTCCGGAAGCAGGGCACTTAGTATACACTTGGTTCTCTTTCCTCCCGATTTCGGAGCTTCATAAGACCCACAAAACTAAAGACTGGCCGTTATTGTACACCGCCATTGTTAGCTGCGTCTCTGGGGAGGACACACACCATGAACCAACATCCCCGAAAACTGGATTTCAGCTCAGACACAAATTCTTTGTCTTTATTGTAGACCGGGCTTCCCCACCCCCGCCCCGCCCCCAGCTGCATCCACGCCCCTCCCGTCGTCGTGGAAGCATCTGAACCCCTGAGTTGTTTCCATTATAAGCTGGCGAGCTCGCTCGACCGCTCAAAGAATTCTCCCTGAATCATTTTTCCCCAATAGCAGGGGCTACATGAAATCACACAATGGGCACACAATGGAAAACTAGATTAACAAAACACAGAGTCGTACTGGAAGGGCCCCTGCCTCCTCTCCAAACCTTTCCCTACACCCTGCCTCCACCACAGAAGCTCGATGTCCTGGTGGTGAAAGCAAGAAGCACAGGTGGTGCCTCTCCCAGGTAACAGAGGAAGACTTGGGTGAGAAACCACTCTCTTTGCAACATAGCCAGGCTCATTAAAAAAAAAAAAAAAAACAAAAACAAAACTCAAAAGCTAAACTATTTTTCGTTAAAAGTTTGGCAACATAAGACTCAACATAGCCCAGTAAAAACGACTTTGCTTGATTGAACGTGTGTCTATGTAGCATGTGCAACTCACCTGTCTGTTCAAGGACCGGTTCTTAAAAGGTGTCCAGGCACTGAACCTCGTGTGGAAGCTTTCCTCTTCCAGACTGTCCAGGGCAAGGTTCCCAAGTGACATCTCTGCAAACCGCTTTCTTCTGCTTCTTGGAACTATTGGTTCAATTTAACAGATGTATGGCTAAGAACACTTAGAAGCAACCGCAATATTAATTATTTTCTGTATAGGAATTATAAAATCACCCTATCCACTAATATATAGGAAAAGCATATACAGTATATATATATATATATATCCAAACTGTAATTCTGCATATATATATATGTATATATATATGTATATATATATGTATATATATATATATATGCATACATATGTGGGGCAGTGGATCGTGCCAGGAAACTTGCTAAGGTGAAGTGGGTTCAGAAACCCTGGCACCTACCTGAGGACCATAGGAGTTTCCCTACTCCGACCAGATTCCTGGCCTAGAACAAGTTACCACAACTCCTCTCATAAGAACAACATGAGCACTGGTTACTTAGCACAGAACAGAGTCCTTCAGCTAATGAGGTATCTAGATGGCCCCTGAGAGTTTAGCCAAATCCCTTACCAGACATTCCTTCCTGCAAAAGGTATTATATTCTCTGGTCCACCCTGAGGAAGTTGTATGCACCCATTTTCCATGATAAACAGTCAAAAGACAGTCTGGAGAAGCCAGGACTGTCTGTCTGTCTGTCTCACTGCTGTGAGGAGCATGGAGGAAGCCTTTGTCTGTAGAGCCTGAGTCTCCCACACAAGGTTCCTCTGTCCTCCCTGACACTCACCATCTGAGCGACGCTGGAGTGCCTGAGAGTTAGGAAACCCCAATGGAGGCCTCAGCCTGCCCGTTTCTCACTCAGGCTAGGGCCCCCATCTTAGGCTGGGTTTTCCCACCCCACGTCCCACCGCCCCACCTCCTCACACACACCCAGCTCCCAGCAGTGTATCTCGCAAACCCATCACCCAATGGCAGAGTAGGGTAAAATGCAGTCTAGCATCCTGTATTTTGTCTGCCCAAGCAGAGTCCACACGCCCCGGTGGCGAGACAAAATGCTGAACCACACACATACACACACACACACACACACACACACACACACACACACATATATATATATATATATATATATATATATATATATATATATATATATGCTTGACCATGAAAATATTCACCAAGTGTCTGTGAACGCCAAAGCGTTGCATTTATTCCATACCGATATACTTGTATCCAGACCTGAATCTAAAACAAGAATTTTCGCTTTGCTGAGAGCTAAAACAGATTTTACGAACACTGTTACTGAATCAGTTGATATGTATTTGTCATCCATTGCTGCATTACCAGTTACTCCAAATTTTAATAGTTTAAAACATCAACATCAGACATTGTTTTAACATCAGTATTTATGACGGTTAAAAATACAGGTAGAGAGAGGCAAAGGCAGGTGGATTTCTGAGTTCGAGGCCAGCCTGGTCTACAGAGTGAGTTCCAGGACAGCCAGGGCTACACAGAGAAACCCTGTCTCGGAAAAAAAAAAAAAAAAAAAACAAACAAAATCCAAAAAAAAAAAAAAAAAAAAAAAAAGAATCCAGGTAGAAGGCCAGAGATATGGCTTTGTGAGTAGAAGCTCTCATTGCACAGTCCTGATGACCTGACTTCCAGGCTCTAAACCTATGTCAAGAGTCAGGCGTGGGGTCCACACCTGGAACCGTAGCACTTCCTGTAGTTATTTGAGAAGCCGAAACAGGAAAACGCAAGCCTAATGTATACGGTCCAGCAGCAGAGGCAAGAGAGACAGATCCTGCCTCAGCAAGGTAGAAGATGGTAACAAATTCTGACCTCCAACCACACTGGGCAGACCTTTGCAAATGCAGCCAGTGATAGTGAATTTGCTATCATAGCATTCATTTTCCATTTATTTGCATAAAATGTGTTTGCTCTGGATATAAAACATCTTTTGGCTACCATTTTGGTGCCACTCCCCATGGTATACTACGGAAAACGGATTTCCATCTTTCTTTCGGTCACCAATAACTCCATGCTGGGAGCCTGTTGTTGGCGATACATGACTCAGAATGCATTAATGTCATCATAGCATTTATTCTTACAATCCATTTCTAAGATTGACCAAAGATTAAGGGATAAGTAACACTCAGCTTACAGGAGATCTTTCAGAGAAGGGAGATGAGGCCGACCATTCCAAAATAAAACTTTGATACTAAGTCTTAATAAGAATTTCCACATAAAAGGAATACTAAAGGCTTACTACCATATGTAGAGATGCAGAAACCATCCAAAACTACTAAATTAGATAGTTGTTTCTTATTGTTGTTGTTCTTCTTCTTCTCCTTCTTCTTCTTCCTCTTTCTCCTCTTCCTCCTCCTCCTTCCTTCCTCCCTTTTCTCTTCCTCCTCCTCCTCTTCCCAAGGTCCTACATCAGGCTGGCCTCTTGCTTGCTATTTAGCCGAGGCTGCCCTTTGAGGATGACTGACTGTCTTGCTGATGGCTTGCCTGACTGTCTTGCTGTCCGTGCCACTCCCCAGGGTGCGTGTGGTGCTGAGGACTGAGTTCTGGGATGCTGCAGGCACGCTAGACAAGTATGCAGCTGGCTGCAGTGCATCCTCAGCTCCAGATCAGCTCTTAGAAATGTAAATTTGATGTTATGTCAGATGCACTACGTTATGACATGTACTGCAATATGTCAAATATGACTTGACACTGTAAAATCAATGTACTCATCATCATAAACTAACCAGAGAAGAAATGTTCCGTAATAATTCCAGTAGACACAAAAAGTATATTTTATAAACTTTAATACTTATTCATCGTGCGCGCGCGCGCGCGCGCGCGCGCGCGCGCGCGTGCACACACACACACACACACACCTTTGTAAAATAGCAATAGTGGAATCTCCTAATCCAAACAGGAGTGTATTAAAAATGTATAGCAAGCGTTGGACGGAGCAGCAAAGCTGACCCTGTCCTCCGATTACAGTGAGCATCTTTATTTGACATTGTTCTGAGTGCTCTCTGTAGTGTGATAAACCAATAACATGAAAAATGTGAACTAATGTTAAGGGAAAAAATAAAATGGTCATTCTTGGCATGTATGCAAAGAATCCACAGATACCTTGACAAGTTTAAAGAAATAAGTCTAGCAAGGCTGATTCATACAAGGTCAATTCGCAAAAATCAATTTTATTGCCGGGCAGGCCGTGGTGGTGCACGCCTTTAATCCCAGCACTTGGGAGGCAGAGGCAGGCAAATTTCTGAGTTCGAGGCCAGCCTGGTCTACAAAGTGAGTTCTAGGACAGCCAGGGCTACACAGAGAAACCCTGTCTCGAAAAAAATTTTTTAAAAAATCAATTTTATTTCCATAGGCTCACAAACATTTTTTAAAAATGTAACAGCTAATTTTCATTCTATGTGCACTAATGTATGTTTTGGCTGCATGTATGTCTGTGTATGCCAGATCCCCTGGAGCTGGCCCTTACAAACAATTGTAAGCTGCTGGGAATTGAACCCGGGTCCTCTGAAAGAGCAGCCAGTGCTCTTAACCACTGAGCCATCTCTCTAGCTTCTCATAAACGTTTTTAAAATAACAATGTATCATTTATAAACAGCATTTTGAATGCTATTGAAATATGAGGGGCAAGCATTCCACATAGAATACTAAAGACTGTACCAAGAGAAGCGTTAAGAGATATAAAAAGAGCACGTATTTGTACAGATGCCGGCTCTCCCAAATCCCTCCATTACTCAGTATAATCTCAATTAAAATCCAAAAGGTATGGGGAAAAAATATATCCAGAACAGAAAAGCATGACTTGGGAAAAAAAAAAGAGTCATGACTTAACCGCGCATGTGCAGGGTTTGTTTATTCTGAAGTCAGGGTAAATAAGCAAGCCTGTGAGATATTGGCTCAAGAACAGACAAAAGCAATCGAGTTCATCAAGTCCAGAAACAGCCATGTGTGTGCCCACACTTGGCTCATGACAGAGGTGGCACTTGGACTGAAGGGGAAGGCTGGCTTCAGCCCGCGACACGTGGAGCAGGACAACCTCCCAAGTCACCCAGCTGACCGCCTGCGCCAGCACAACATTACTATTTACTATTACTATTTACAATATTACTATTGCTCTGAGCCACTTAAAAAAACAGATTTATTTATTTAATGTATATGAGTACACTGTGGCTGTCTTCAGACCCACCAGAAGAGGGCGTCGGATCCCTTTATGCATGCTTGTGAGCCACCATGTGGTTGCTGGGGTTTGAACTCAGGACCTCAGTCATTTTCTCAGTTAAGAAACCCTTGAGCTATCTCTCCACTCTTCAAGGGGCTCAAGACACTTTTTTTGTTTTGTTTTGTTTTGTTTTGTTTTGTTTTGTTTTGTTTTTGGTCATTTGTTATTCAGAATTAACAAAAGCCAGTATACCTGGAAGTGTATTTAAGCCACACATTGACACTGGGTCCAGGGTGAGGAGTAGGCAGAGAGCAGGTCAAGTACTAAGAGAGGATTAGACGGTGAATTGTGTTATAAGCTGTGAAAAGTTGAAGTTGTTGCCTGTGTTACTATGACTGACAGAGTGCACAGACAGAAATGATACGCATGTCACAGTGAACATATAGAGATGATTCACGGTCACAGTGAACATATAGAGATGACACACGGTCACAGTTAACATATAGAGATGACACACGGGTCTCAGTGAACATATAGAGGTGACACACGGGTCACAGTGAACATATAGAGATGACACACGGGTCACAGTGAACATATAGAGATGACACACGGGTCACAGTGAACATATAGAGATGACACACGGTCACAGTGAACATATAGAGATGACACACGGTCACAGTGAACATATAGAGATGACACACGGGTCACGGTGAACATATAGAGATGACACACGGGTCACAGTGAACATATAGAGATGACACACGGGTCACAGTGAACATATAGAGATGACACACGGGTCACGGTGAACATATAGAGATGACACACGGGTCACAGTGAACATATAGAGATGACACACGGGTCACAGTGAACATATAGAGATGACACACGGGTCACTGTGAACATATAGAGATGGCACACGGGTCACAGTGAACATATAGAGATGACACACGGGTCACAGTGAACATATAGAATGACCAGTGAGGCTCCAAGAAGAATATACAAACAGCTGACTGATTAACTTCTTTAGTCATATATAATAAAGTCCAGAGAGACAGCCAGTGCCAACAGGAAAGATCTGCTTAGTTTCGGAGTTTTCAGAAAGCAATAGAGTCTCAAGGAAGAGCCTTTGAGCAAAAATCAAAACAGAGGGTATGACCATGAGACGCCTCGGAAAGATCTTTCAAAGATTTAGGGCAATACTGGGTAGACCCTCCCTCTTAGCAAGTAGAAAATTTCTTTTTAGCAATTTATTTTTATTCAGGTGTAGGTGTGTTTATCTATGTATATCTAAATTGTACAGAGCCATATTGGGGTGTCATGCCACTTGGTAGGAACTCCACATTGATCAAGGAGAACTTCCTCTCCCAGACTTTGCTGAGCAGGGATTCCTGGGATATTCAGGATCCTGCTCCACCTAGGGTGGAGAAGCTCAGAGTGAAGGTGAAGTTCTTTGTTCCTCCAGATCTACAGATTCCTGAATTGGGTGACCCGCCCAGCTGCCTGAGCAGTGAAACCAAGAACCACCATTTCCCGGCACTCAGCCTGGCGTCTGGGAGGAGGGGCTTGCCCAAACTGTTAAAAGCTCTGACATCCACTAAAGTTTTGGCCTCAATTGGTAAACTATCGTCCTGGCCCTCGTTCTTTTTGCCGCTTCCCCGTCCACCCCTCAGCTTCTGTTCCAGTTCACAGTAGCTACAGAATGCAACACTAAATACCATGTGTGTGTGTGTGTGTGTGTGTGTGTGTATGTGTGTGTGTGTGTGTGCAAGTATGCACAGGCACCAAGGAGCACCTCTGCGTATCAGAACTACACAGAGGAGGCTAGAACTTAAAACTTTGTGGAAAATAAATGATATGGCTTCATGCCGCTGACATTTGGGGTGGTCTGTTACCCAGCCCAGACTGAGGGAGTCAGCTATAGGTGGGCTCTGGGAACTCAGATGCCACTGGTGGAAATGTACGTTAGACAGCTGTTTGACACTACTTACTGAAGTTCGGCAAATACCTATAATTGCCCTATCAGAAAAAGGACGTGAATGAATTAAAACATCAAAAAGACTTATTTACGGAAGCACTGATAGGGATCATCCAAGCATCTATCAACAGTTGGATGGATACACATGTCCTATATCCATGTAGCAGAATACTGTATATTATGGGACGAAGGACACGCACAACCATGGGTGGATCACACAGATACCCTAATGACAGAAGATGCTAGGCACAGAATAATACAGCTTGGCCACAGTGGTGTTAAAAATCAAGACAGTTTCCTCTGGAGAAGGAAAGAGAGAGTTATATTTGGGAGAGGGCATTACAGGTGATTCTAGGAGCTGAGATTGATCTAGAAATAGGAATCCAGGTGAGTTCACTTCATAATACACCGACTCCCATGGTTATATTTTTTGGTAACTCTCCATTTTGAATAAGAAGTTTGTAAAGTGATACAGTTACAATAACATCAGAACCCATTAAGTCCTATGGAAAAAAATATGAACACAAATATCATGAAAAAGACTGTAACACTTTATTGAAAGATATTCTGAAGTCCTAAGTAATCTAAAACCCTAAGTGAGTGGAGAGGTGTGGGTCCTTTGTGATTACTGGGCTCAGTGGATTGAAGCAATTCATTCTTTCAAACTGATCTATAACCTCAACACACCCTCAGGAAAACAGTAAGAACCATGGGTGAATCCAGAAGTGGTGGCACATCCTTCCCAGTGTAACAGGCCCCAGATCTTAGCACAAGTGACTCCGTGATGGAAGACCCACTCAGTCTGCAAGACTCAACATGTAGACAGGCCACCTGCCAAACATGAAGACAAAGGCCTAATCCATTAAACACCATAGTCCCTAAATGTACTAACCTTGCTTTTTGGCTTCTGTATTTCTGCTTCTGGCTAACTGCTTTCTGGTTTTTATTTGGGGGGTGGGGACTATCTGTTTTTTGGTTGGTTGGTTGGTTGGTTTTTTGATACAGGGTTTTTTTCTGTGTTTCCCAGGAACCCATTCATTAAACCAGGCTAGCCTCAAACTCACAGAGATCTACCTGCCTGTCTCCGGGGCACTGGAATTAAAGGCATATGACACCACTGCCAACCATTGGCTAACTGTTCTTGTCAACTGACTGAAGTATATCAATCCAGGATGTGTGTGTGTGTGTGTGTGTGTGTGTGCTTAAAAGCTACACACAGTGATCACAAACATCCAGTGTAGTTGCTTTCTGGCTAAGACTTTTGATTGGTTTAAACCCAGATGCAAGCAGTCTACTCCAGGGAATATCCCACAATACCAGCACTCAGGAAGCTGAGGTAGGAGGCTCTTTGAGAAGCCAGCCAAACTACCTACACAGCAAGACCCTGTCTTTTGAGATCTTTTACATTTGAAGTCAATCTTAATGCTATGAAGTGCACAAATATGCTAATTGTTATTACCCAGTTTGAATGGCCTAAAACACACATTGCAAACATCTAAATATCTATTCTCTCCACATGTCAGTGAGCATTCATCATGGTTTTGGATATGGGGAAACAGATTCCCCTTAAATTGAGAGTTAGTAGGTGTTTCGTTCCAGTAAACTTCAGCAAAATCCATATAAGAGTAATTAACAATGATTTTCACTTGTTAACTCACAAGAAAACACTTTAAAAGTGCATTTTGTTGAAATAATCTGTACTAAAATGTAAAAAGCACTGAACTACACAAATATTGAAAAGGTAATAATTTATTAATTTTTTCATTCCTAGTATTACACTCACAATTTGCAGGGTAATATATCTGATGCAATAAAAGAAAAAAAGCTACAACAGAGGGAGAAAAACCCTCAGAGACACTCAACTAATTGACACTCAGCAGTAATCAACAGCCGTACTCTTTGTGAACTGTGTCTGTGACAGCCCTGAGAAGGGTTTCCTGTTTAAGTTGCCATGATGTTTCCAACTCTGGATTATCGTTCCTTCTGTGGTAGATTTTACAGTCCCTCAGTTTGGACTGCCTCAGTAAGCTGCAGCCTTCCTGGCAACTCCTCACTCTCTCCTGTTAAGAATCGGGGCCCTTTGGGGCTGTTTTTAAAAGCCTGTTATCATATCCTCCATGGACAAACCTTAGCCACCAGCGTGGATGAGAATCACTTCAGAGCTGTGAGCTGGCTTAGCAGGAAAGGCACTCACAGTCACACCTAACAACCACAGGGACTCATTGCTAGGACACACGTGAATCTCTCTCTCTCTCTCTCTCCCTCCCTCTCTCTCTCTCTTTCCCTCTCCCACTTTCCCTCTCTTCCTCCTTCCCTCCCTCTCCCTCCCCATCTCTCTCCCTCTCCATCTCTCTCCCTCCCTCTCTCCTATTTCCTCTCTCCCTTCTTGTCTCTCTCCCTTTCCTTCTCTCCCTCCCTTCCTCCCCCCCCCCCTCTCTCACACACACACACACACTCTAAGTAAATGAAACAAAAACCACATCAGCAGCTTTGGTTGCCTTATTATGTCCATTACTAAAGTAAAACCCAAGGTAAATCTCCACATGGCGATGACAGTCTGTCTGGCTGACTAACCGCCCCTTGAGTGCTACCAACTCCAAGTGGGCAAGCGGCTGAAGGCCAGAAGACTCCCAAAGTCAAGCATCGGCTACGCACTGCCTCCTTGCTATCCAGTCCAACGAGAAAGGCATATTTAAAGGATAGTATTTCAAAGACACGGACAGTCTTAGCAGCAATGTTTGGAAAGGCTACAGGATAGCATGACACAGTGAAGGCCACATTTGAAGACGTGCAGCCGTGCGAGGCAGTCGTGTGTATCTTGACAAACAGCTTACTAATGTGTTGTTCAGATTAAAAAACCTCACGGCAAGGTGGAAAATTAAATATCTCCTTCTGAATCATTAAATCAAAGCAAAGCCCTAGTGTTAGAAGATATCTCACTGTTGTTATGTAAAATCACCCCAGGAGCCTCTGTAAGAGATTTGTACTTAATAAGTTTCTCAAAATTGTTGTTAGCATCTGTGCTGAGGGATTACTGAGTTACATAATGAGTCAAGCATTATAGAACAGTTGCTGTCCCTACTGCTGGGCTTAAATACATTCTCTCTCTCTCTCTCTCTCTCTTTCTCTCTCTCTCTCTCTCTCTCTCTCTCTCTCTCTCTCTCTCTCTGTGTGTGTGTGTGTGTGTGTGTGTGTGTGCGTGTTGTTCAAGTTTACACAAAATTATTTTTGCTATCTCAAATGTCAGTTTGGGGCTGGGACCATAGCTCCATTGATAGAGTGCTTGCCTGCTATGCACGAAATACGTGTGAAGGTCCTCAGTACAATAGAATCATGTGCTGGAGTCTATGCCTGTATAATTCCAGCACTTGGGGACGTAGAAGAGGATGCTGAGAAGTTCACAGTCATCCTCCACTTTGTAGTGAGTTCCAGGCCAGCCTGGTATACAAGAGACCCAGTCTCCAAAGTACAATACAATGTCAGTTTTCCTAAGTAGCTTTACAACCAAGGGGAGATAACAGATTTGCTGTCGTGACTCTTAATGCATAATTTCTTTCCTTTTTTGGAGACTGCATCTCACTCATTCAAGCTAGCCTCGGACTTATAGTTCTCCTACTTCTGCCTCCCAAATGATTTATTTTCTTGTTTCCAGCATTTTGTAATTGTCCAAAGAGTTGTTCTATAAGATATTAATGGGTGTTTCTTCAGAAGCAGAATTTGTGATTAAATACCATTGGAAAGCTGATCAGAGTTAATGTTTCTTCTGGTGAACGGTGCTGAGGAAGCTTTGGCGAGCTGGTGTTTTCATCTGCTAGAAGAAGAACTAACACATAGCATCTCCCTCATCCCTGTGACTGAGTGCTCACGGACCGCATGTGCGTGTTATCACATGTGATTATCGTAGTGTTTGCTTAATTCTAGCAAACTGTTCCCCAGTCAGTGGCTTACTGTAACAGACACCGATTATCTCACGGTTGGCAAGTGTCAGCTGGAAATTAGTCATTCAAAGCTGGACTGAGGAGAGAGTCCCTTCCAAGCTCACACCAGCGGTGCTGGGCCAGCTCTGAGCCCCCCCCACCCCCCACCCTCACCTCTCACCCCACACACACACCCCCTCCCCACCCTGTCTGATGCCTGTAGGACGAGCTAGCAAGTTAATCAAAAAGGAGGAAGGAAGTCACGGATGCCCGGTTCATTTGCTCGGTCAGAGACTCCGAATCTAATTGGGCCAACTTCAGGGACTGAACCCTTCCAAACCGTGGATCCAAATAAATCTTTCTCTTTATGTGTCGTCTCGGATATGTGTCACAGTGACCGGGAGCTGATTAGCAGAGCCTGTGCACTAACTCCAGGCAGTGTCGGGAGCAGACCAGACCGGAAGGACGCTGTTGGGAGCCCCTGGAGGACTTGGAGAGAGGCAGCTCCCACTCTGGTGAGCAGAATGAAGGACGAAGAGTCGCATTCAGCATGTGTGTGCGAGTAGAAAGGAAAAGCTGTTGTGTTGGTCTTGCTTCCAACCAAACCTGGGTTAAGAGATGAACCGGCTGGGCACCAGCCAGTCTGTAGGGAGAGGAGCTTCCCTGCTGGAGTAAAACCAGAAGCATCGGTTAACTGTTTCCCTAAGGGATTTGTTTTGTAGGTGGAGAAATGCAGAGCGGAAGGCCCTGCTCCACTCCTGCAGAGGGCGCGTTTAGAATATCATAAACAAAACGTGTTTGTCGAGGGCAGAGAAGTATCTCAGCTTTTCTGTTTGCAACTCTTGGGGAGTTCAGCTCCCAGCACCCACACGAGGTCCTTCACAGTCACTTCTAACTTTAACTCTCTTCTGGGCTCTGGGCTCTGGGCTCTGGGCATTCCAGTGCTCATATACACAGACAGACAGACAGACAGACAGCAGACAGACAGATACACACACACACACACACACACACACATTAATTCTGTTGCTTTGAGTCTGACCCTGGCTGTCCTAGAACTCACTATGTGTAGACCAGACTGGCCTCAAACTCACAGAGATCTGCCTGGCTCAGTTTCCTAAATGCTGAGATATTAAAGGGGTATGCCACCACAACCGGCCCATACAATACTTTTTTTTTAAGTGTTATTAGATGGCAGAGAGGTGGATGCATTTTGGCACTTTTATAGCTCACACATGCAAACTGGGAAGTGCTTCAGTTAGTGTCTGAAATGTAATTCCTTCAAAAACATCTTCTAAAGAGGTTGTCTACAGACTACAGGGAAGAACACAACACGCAAGAATGTGAAAGAAAGAAGCACAGTCCCTGTCAAGTTCATTTACCCACATCTGGAGCATAATTTAATGTGAATACCAGCCAGTGTGCATATTTATATTAAACATGCAAGAAAATAATAGTAGGCAATGAAGGGATGGGATGTCTTGAGGAAACCTGTGCACTGAAGCATATATATATGTGTATATATATGTATATTATATACATATATATATGAATATGATAATTCCCAGGGCTGAGATGCAGCTCAGTAGGTAAAGTACTTGGGCAGCATGCATGAAACCCTGATTTCATCCACAGAGCCACCATATAAACTGATAAACTGGTGGCGTGTCACACACATGTAACCTCAGTTCTAGGAGTAATGGCAAGTGGGTCCAGAGTTAAAATCAATACAGTGAATTGGAGACTAGGTTGAGCTATTTAGATACACACACACACACACACACACACACACACACACACACAGGGGGGGGGAGAGAAATCAAGGAAAAAAATGCTACTTGTGCTGGTATTTTAAATGCTAATCATGCTTACTGCTTTAAAGCTACAAAATCAAAGCAAGAGGTAACTGTACTAACTTTTTTTTTATTTCCTTCACTCCTAAAATTAGTGTTTTTAGAACACAATTTCTTTAGGCCCCTCAGCAACACAAGCATCAAGTTTCTGAAGACGGACAGAACGCCACAGGCAGGACACCGAGTGAGCTTGACTCCAGACCCTGCCAGGAAACTGTTCTGATACTTCCGGCGGTGTTTATTAATAAGCACAGTGCCAGTACGTCTCAAAAGATAAACATTTAGCACCGCGTCGTAATTATTCACCGTAGTCGTAAAATCGTAGCATATGAAACCTTAGAAGCACAGACTAGTTACTGGAGAGTCTCAGTCTCTTCTCTATTAGCCATCCAGCCCCTTCCCATATCTTTGGACTCCAGAGTAACAAATAGAGTGAGAAGAGACAGGGGGCGCGTTGGGGAGCTGGGATGAACCAATCTGCAGCCCTGTGAAATATTAGTGTTTTCCAAAGTTCTGGAGCGCTCTGGAGTGCTCTGGAGGAGGGAGCTTGTGCCACCGCCCAACTCAAACCTGACCTTGACAGAGGTCTCCAAGACTATGGAGTACTACTACTCGAAGTTTTTCCAGAAGCCCCAAAGAAAAGACGTCGTCTCCAAGAAGGGAAACGCTTTACCTCCCAGAGGGGTCAAGGGTTGAGCACGGTGGCTGGGCAGCCGTCTCCTCTGGGCACTGTGCAGGAAATGCAGGCAGTTCTGCGGATCACAGCCTGGGGAGGTAGGTGGGGCACCCGCACCCCCATCTCCATAGGGAAGACAACACACGCTGCCGCCACGCCCCACAGGTACGGTGTCCCTTGCTTGCTCAGTGCTGCACTCCAGTGGCCAAGCTCGGTATTTGCTCTCATAAACCCGTTGTCACCTTCCCTCAAGTTCTAGGCGGATTTCTTTTGTTGGTGGTCAGGTCAGTCCGAGGCAGTTGCTGCTGCATCTCGAGGGTCTTGTAAGTCGCTGGGAAGAGGTGACAAACGCAGGGATGCTGTCTGCCAAATTTTGCTTAGCTTTACATAGGCCAGCAATTTTTAAGTCCTGAGATGGGAAAGGTAATGTTTCTTACCCTTTCTCATGTTCATCTTTAGCAAATCCTCAAAAAAAATTGTTTTTTTTAAGTTTTAATTTTTTTGTTTAGTTTTTTTCGAGACAGGGTTTCTCTGTATAGCCCTGACTGTCCTGGAACTCACTCTGTAGACCAGGCTGGCCTCGAACTCCGAAATCTGTCTGCTCTGCCTCCCAAGGGCTGGGATTAAAGGCGGGCGCCACCAACACCAGGCTAAAGTTTTTTTTTTTTTTTTTTTTTTTAATAGTATTAGTTATACAGGAGTTAGACAATTCTGCAAGTATGTTAAGAGTGGCTAGGCATCAAGGAAAATTAAAATTGAGATTCTTCTATCTTAGTCAGAATGGCTATCACCAGTCCTATAAACCAGGCATATGGAGGACGGGGAATGGTTATCCACTGTTGGTGGGAAAATAAATTGGCAGCCAGTATGGAAATCCATAGGGAGGTATCTCCAAAGGCTAAAACTAGAACTATCATATGACCCAGTTGTAGCATCTCTGGGCATCTACCCAAAGGATTCTATAGTTTACCACAGGGATTCCCTCTGCTCGACTGGCATCAACTAGGAAATGAAATTAGCCTAGCCACACACGATGGCAGTTTATGGTGATGTTAGGAAATCCTGATATTTTTCTGGCAAATGGATGGAACTGAAGAATAGGATACTGAGGCAACCCAGGCCTAGAGCACAAATGACTCTCTCATCTGTGGATCCTACCTAGCTACAAAAGTTTAGATGAGTGTATTTTATTTGAGGTCAAGAAACTAGAAAGAGACGCATAGGGGCTGGGAGGTCTTAAGGGACTGAACAGAGAACGAATGTGCTATGGAAGGGGGTGGGATTGTTAGAGTGTGGTTAAGCAGGAATGAGGGTTGTGGTGGTCGGGGTGGGGGTGGGGGTCAAACACAACCAAGAATGTATGAAAGGGCCTTATGCTTTGTAAGATTATTTTTTTTAAAGATTTATTTATTATATGTAAGTACACTGTAGTTGTCTTCAGACACTCCAGAAGAAGGCATCAGATCTCCTTACGGATGGCTGTGAGTCACCATGTGGTTTCTGGGATTGAACTCAGGACCTTCAGAAGAGCAGTCAGTGCTCTTAACCACTGAGCCATCTCTCCAGCCCAAGCTTATTTTTTAAAATAGTTTTAAAAGGAGTTTGAACAGTAGTATCTTTGATGAGTTAGTGTGCTCCAGGAATACAGGGATTTTACATGAAAATCTCAGTGTTGTGTAAGGGATACCTCCCTATAAGTTACTGGGCAGAAAGCACCCAAGGGACTTCAAATAACTCATCACTATCATTGTTTTTAGTTGCTCACAGTAGCTAAAAGGTAGGACCCAATCGATGAACACATAAGAGAAGTCAGATTGGAATTGACCTGGAAACTTCATTCCTAGTGTCTGGCTTTTACAGAGCTAGAGAAGAGTTTACAGACTTACCCAGTGGTGAGACCCACGTATTATACCACCACCCTGGCTGTTACAGGGCAACCAACTGCTTTTGGATTGGATCTGAGGCCTGCTCCGAAGCAGGGAATTCATGTCTGGTACTATAAACATGATTAGGGGAGTACCTACTACTGCCAATTCCTTTCTAAATATTTATGTTTATGTACACGGATCCCACCCTTAACCCGGGTCAGAGAACCGTCAGTGTGCAGCAATCTCATAAACGATTGAAGTGTTGAGAGTAAGAGACCATCGTGTGCTCAGCCGGAGTAAGCCATTTGAGTCAACTCCCCCGAGCCTCGGGAACCATCTTGGAAAAGGAAGCAGAGAGAATGGAAAAGCCAGAAGCTGGGAGGGGTGCGGTGAGATGCTGTGTTCCCGACACACACGGCGCAGCTGGGAGGGATGCGGTGAGATGCTGTGTTCCCGACACACACGGTGCGGTCATCACAAGAAGCTCACAGCCCTGTGGCTACCCACACAAGATCAAACCGGTCAATGCTCCCCGCTCCCCTGTGGGTGAGAGAGGAGCTAGTGAGACACCACCCCTAACTGCAGAACTAGTCCCAACTAACTGTTCTCGGGGGAGCAGGAGTCACCGTTCTTTTTTTTTTTTTAATATTTTTATTTTCTATATTCTTTGTTTACATTCCAAATGATTTCCCCTTTCCCGGATCCCCCCTCCCCATATGTCCCATAAACCTTCTTCTCTCCATCCCTTCTCCAATCACCTCCCTCCTTTTTCTCTGTCCTTATATTCCCTTCCCATGCTAGATCAATCCTTTCCAGGATCAGGACCTTCTCCATACTTCTTCATGGGAGTCATTTGTTATGCAATTTGTGCCTTGGGTATTCAGGGCTTCTGGGCTAATTAATATCCACTTATCAGAGATTGCATTCCATGTCTATTCTTTTGTGATTGGGTTACCTCACTTAGGATGATATTTTCCAGATCAAACCATTTGCCTAAAAATTTTGTAAATTCATTGTTTCTAATTGCTGAGTAGTATTCCATTGTGTAAATATACCACATTTTCTGTATCCATTCCTCCTTTGAGGGACATCTGGGTTCTTTCCAGCTTCTGGCTATTATAAATAAGGCTGCTATGAACATAGTGGAGCATGTGTCTTTATTGCATGCCGGGGAATCCTTTGGGTATATGCCCAGGAGAGGTATAGCAGGGTCCTCTGAAAGTCTCATGTCCAGTTTTCGGAGTCACGGTTCTTTAGGGGTGTGGCTATTTGTAGGCTGCCCACGGATGCTCACGTAGGCAGCACTAAGCGGACCCTGTGAATTAGAAAAATAAAATAGGGGATGAAGGTGGGGGTGGGGGCTATGGAGGTCAGGAGGAACGGAAGGAGGGAGTGGGGGGTACTATGATCAAGACACATTGTATACACATATTATATATTAAATTTATATACATCTAATAGTTAATATTATATTATTGTATATATTATATACATTATATATGTATACGTATACATATATACATGTGTGTGTGTGTGTGTGTGTGTGTATTTAAAAACTGGTGGCTGGTGTAGTTCAGTGATTGTGCTTGCTTAGCACTCACGAGTCCTGGGTGTGATCTTCATCACTGAAACAAAGAAATAAGGAAAAGTGTATCTGCTGGGCTTTCCTAGTAGTGTCTGCCCCGTGCTAAGTATCTATTGTTATTCCATGTGCTTCGATTACTCCTTAGGCCACCACCGCCAGCTGGAAACTCCTCATAGGTTCCACTGAAGATGAAAGGAACGGGAGCTGAGTAAACGCACCGTGGAAAGCCAATAGGAAGAATGGGAAGTCAAGTCGAGGGCTGCCTTTAAAACTAGGGACTCTCATTAAACAGAATTTAACATGCAGAAGGCACGGAATGCAGACATGGCGTGTAGTTTTAAGAACATGCTCCCAGCTTTGCTAAGATCACGGCCTGCGCTCCCGGCTTAGCCCCACGACCGACTCTACTCCTGGGAAAGCCTGATCCTCTGAGCTTTGCCAAGCCGCCATCAACAACCCGGCTTCTGTCTCTCCCTCTGCCTGCCTTTGGCCTGCAGATGAAATCACTTAGACAATGTTATTATTTTAGAACTTGTCAGGTAACCCAGGTGCTGGGTGCACAATCTCCTGCCCTAGCCTTGCCAGCTAGCCTATTTCAGCCATCCACCGAGGGCGGAGGCCACTGTTTCTGCCACCCCATGATCTTACATGGTTGTTGCGCGACAACTGTTCCAAAAACCTGGCCAAACTCCTTTCTCTTTCCTCAAGTCCTTCTTTCTTCTGGGACCTGGAAGTCTCACCTTTACCCTTCTTCACTCAGCAATTGGCGTCTGCCTTCTTTATTGACACAATTAAGAACCAATTAGGGAAGCAGCACCTCCCCCTACAAAATCCTCATATTTTATACACAGTTTACTTTGGAGACTTGAACCCATTTCCAGATTGAGGGATTACTAGGTCTTTTAAACAGACAACAGAGACAACCATTTAAAACAATCACTTTATTAAAAATAGCAAATCTCACAAGTACTTATTAAACATTTGTCACTGGCCATTGGGAAGCACACTTGCGTGTGTACTGATTGTCTGACGTAAACAGAAGCTGGACCGCCACAGGACACTTGTGCACTGCCACCGTGTGACCGGCGCTGGGTCAGTGTGGTGACTGCAAGGACAGATCCTTCTACCCGCCTCACCTGACGGAATGTTTAGCACAATGCATTTCAAGTATTACCCTTAAGGCAACAGAAGCGAGCACAGCAGCACAACTCTGTATCCCACTTCCTGCTGAGACCTCCCAGCAGGGTGGGGGGATTAGAGCGAGCACAGGGACTGAAGCGGCGAGAACGTGACCACTGCACTTGCATTCGCGGGACTCAGAGTTTGTTGCGGAAGATGATTCTGCTCCTGGACTCGGCTGGAAAGGAATGACTGCGGCTTTTTTGCACGTCCTGCAGAGCAGGCTGCGGCCGCTCTAGCTGCTGGACGCATTGGGAACATCCTGTGCATCTGCCAAATGCAGTTTCTGTCTGGATTCAGCAGTTAAGAAGAGTTTCATTTTAAAGCACGTATTTCTTTTCAATTTCAGGAATTTACACTCAGAAGCCAGGAAACATAAGAAATGGGGTAAGTGATGGAGGGAAGGACAGAGGGGGAGCAGGAGAGGCAGACGGGAAAGCTGTGGTGTTACCAACACGTGTGGACAGGAGCCCAGTGCTGAGAATTATGCTATGTGTGTGACTCGAAGCTTAAAGACATGCATTTAGGATCTAGTTATGCAGTCTCAAACTGCAACTCTTCCGGCCTCAGCCTCCAGGGCTGGGGTTATAAGAGTGTAGCATCAGGTCTGTCCAGGCTTATTTTTAATACAGCAAGAATCATTTCCATGATAAGGAAGCAGTAAAAGGGAAACAGTAAAAGACTAACGGATTACAACAACCCCTTAAAGATGCTATTTTCCTTCCTTACGAAGTCCGAACATTTAGTAATTACCACAACTCTATAATCTTTTCTATAATCTTATTCATACCTTAGGAAAACCGTGAGTGAAACAGAATTCCCGCACATGTCCCTGACCTTCTATTTTCCCCTTAGTCCTAAACTGTCCAGCTGTTGCCCAGCTTTCAAGGTCCAATTCACACGGTGATCTGAAAACACTGAGGACAACCACTCGCCAGCAGAACAGACAGACAGACAGACAGACAAAGGCATGGCCATCCAAAGTACAGTCTAGTTGGGAGGCTTGAGATTTAACACGTGGAAAAACTCACTGGACAGTAGAGTAAGGTAGAACAGCTGGAGGGGAGGGTGAGCCCATAGGAACTGAGCAGTCTCAACCACCCGGGACCCCTGGGGGCTCTGAGTGGTTGAGACACTGAGTCACCAACCAGGCAGCATACACCAGCTGATATGAGGCCCACACACATACACAACAGAGGACTGCCGGGTCTGGCCTCAGTGAGAGAAGACACGCGTGACCCTCGAGAGACTTGAGGCCTGTTGGAGGGGGAGCATTCTCTTGGAGGCAGCAGGGAGGAGGAATGGGATGAGGAACTGAGAGAGTGGGACAACAGCTGGATTGTAGATAGATAGATAGATAGACAGACAGACAGACAGACAGGCAAACATAAAATGGCACGTGGAGTTCATACTCATGCCCAAGCCCAAGCAGCAGTACAGGTTTATCGGTTGTCACCGCATGGCTAAGCAATTAGTCATAGCATAAAGCAGTACGGCAGGATTGTGACTTGCTGCTATTCTAACTTCTGTATTCTATCTGGCTTAGACATTTCCTCATACATGCCATCACACAAAGCAGTTCGTATTACAGAAGCCCCTTGAGGATGTGAAGGAATGTGTGAAATGTCACGCTATTAACGTGTGAAGCACATTTTAAAAGTCCTATCTCACGCTATTATTGTGTTCAAAGGGAGAGTTTTCCTCTCATATGAAAGCACGCTGAAGGTGGGATCGTTTCATATGATTCTTAGGAATTAGCAATCGTGTTTATAAACATGTTTAAAAAAAAAAAACCAGTTTGAAAAGTTCCCTAAGTCATTGTTTCAGTCTTAAATATCAAAATCAAAATAAACCTTGGTGTTTCTCTTCAAGTTAACTCTATACTGCATTAGCTTCAGCGTGGAGATGCCACTTCACAGGCTGTGGAAGGACCCCCTTAACAGTTGTGTTTTACTGGTACTTGAATTCCAATTTTATGCACCTTAGGAAATAATAGTAAGTGTATCTTTGGATATCTTCCAGATTGTTTCAGAATCTAAGAGTCAAAATAATTCTTATAGTCTCCTACATAATATTTATTACTTAAGGAGTAACAATTAAATTTGTTTTGAAAAATAAAAAAACAATATAAAACAAAGAACAAAGTGGACAGGGAATTTCAGCATACAAAACCTTAAAACAAAATGATCTGGAAACTAAAGGTGAAGAGACATAGCCCTAGTGAACAAAATAAGACCCAATAGGAATTATTTACCCGCAAAAATAGATTTTGGACTTTACACTGTTGATAGAAGGCAAAGGATACATAGAAGAATTCAATTCTTCTAACTGCAACACAAAGAAACAAATTGAATATTAATTTTTACAAGAGAAATATCAGTAAGTCATTCATTGTAAACCATGTTTTAAAATAGCTTCACGCAGGTTTAAACTGAAAGAGCAAAGTATTAAAGAAAAATATCTCAAACCATTTTCTAGGCTAGGAAATCCTTTTTACAAAATAACTGTAAAGTCACTGCAGCTTGACCACAAAGAGACAATAGAACAAATGACACAGAGCTTTAGAAGTATTCTTAGAGTCGTGTATAATGTCAATGACATCCATTGTGTGTGTGTGTGTGTGTGTGTGTGTGTGTGTGTTGTTTCTTTTTGAAAGAGTCTAGCTATATACCCAGGCTGGCCTTGGACTCTATGCAGCCCAGGACAGTCCTAACTCGTGATGTTCTCGATTCAGCCTACAGTGCTAGGTTCACAGATATGTGCCTCTATGTTCTTTTACAGAAATCTGATCCTTATTGTGTGTAGCGTGTTGTCTGTGTGTGAAGGCGGCACACATGTGGGGGACGGAATATAACCTTGTGGAGTCGGTTCTCTCCTTCTGCTCGTCCATGAGCTACAGGGACTGTATTCAGGCCCAAATTTCACCAGGCTCACCGTGCGAACACTTGTACCTCCTATGCTGTCTTGCTGGACCCATGCCTAGCTTTTAAAGAACAGGTGTTTTTTAAAACAAAAATGCCATTTCTATAACCATAATCGTTAAAACTTTTATTATTTACAAAAATATTTCACAAGACATTCAATTAGCACTATAAAGTAAGATTGTTCACCCCTTGTCTTAGTCGGCTTGGGTTCTTATAACAAAATATCATTAAGTTAGTGGTTTGTAGAAGAAAGAAGCTCATTTCTCCCAGCTCTAGAGCCCAGCTGTGGAAGACTGAGATGCTGAAGGAACCGGCGTCCGGCTCCCAGCACAGCGCCCTGCACTGTGTCCTCAGAGTGCAAACTGAGGGCTGTCTCTTTCCAGCCTCTTCTCCTAGGACAGTAATCCCACTCCTAATTTCCTAATTTCCTTCCCCAGACCCATCTCCTGTTGCCACCACCCTCAGAGTGAGGACTTAAAAGCACGAGTTCTAGAAGGATCCTGACATCCAGACCGCACCACCTTTAATTTTAGAAGGCGAAATATAAGTAAAGAAATGCTTGCAGGGGGTGTGGTTTAGTGGCGGGGTGCTTGTCCAGCATCCATGGCTCAGTCTCCAGCACCTCAAAGTTTAAAAGAGAAAGGACGGCAGGTGGGCACGTTAACCAGACCACTCACCGTCACCAACTGCACTGCTGTCAGCCTTGCACTCTGCCTCCCGGGTTACAGTTTAGTTAGAGTCACAAATGCGTTAAAGGCACACAAATTAAACTTAGAGTTAAGAAAATAAGCATAAGACATAAACTGAATACTTGAGAGACCAAGTAACATACGGCAGAGTTGACACTTCAAAGCACAGGCTTGAAGGGCTGTTGGTTTGAGAGAGGTCTCATATAGCCCAGGCTGGCCTTGAACTCCTGGTCTTCCTGCATCCACTTCCCAAATGCTGGGATTACAGGAATACATTGTTAATCTTCTAGGTGTAAAGTGTTTAAAGTGTGGGCAGACAGTTGCTTCATATTTAAGAAAAAAAAAGTGAAAGACAAAAAGAAAACATTGCAAAAACAAGCTCTCCTGCCTCTGATGAACATGAAGCTACAATGCGCTGGGGTCCGTTTTTATTTATTCTCCTTTGTTCTATAAAAATGTCTGCGTACGCGCACGTTGCTGTGAACCTGCACATAGGGAGCCAGAGGCCACGGTTGGCGGGCTCCTCAATCGCTCGCTACCTCATTTCTTTGAGACGGGATCTCTCGCCAAACCTGAACCTCACAAATTCAGCAAGAAAGGGCGGCCTGCGATCCTCAGAGATCTTCTTGTCTCTGCGTCTCTAGTGCTGAGATCTTGGGCACTTTACACACACGGGCCAAGGAGGACTTGAACGCAGGCCCTCAGGCTGGGGTAGCAGGACTTTACCAACTGAGCCATCTCCCTAGCTCCCTGAAGAAGGTTTTAGATAGTTATCTTTATTTTATGGGTATGTGTGTGTTGCCCAAATGTAAGCATGTACAGCACATGTGTGCCTGGTGCCCCCAGAGGCCAGGAGAGGGCTTCAGATCCCCGGAACGGAAGTTAGAGGGTCGAGGGCCACCATGTGGGCGCTGAGAACAGAATCTGGGTCTTCTGCAAGAGCAGCAAGGACTTTTAGACGCTGAGTCAGCTTTTCAGCCCCCTAAAAAAAGGTTTTAAAGAGGCAAATTGACAAGATGTTATGGGCTGGGTGGTGCCCCACACCATCCCCAACTCAAATACTCTAGCTCCTAGTCATAATATGTCAGAATATCCAGGGCCTTGAAAAGAGGCAACGGAATTAAAATGAGGTCACTGGGGTGGGCCCTAATCCAATATGACCGTACCACGACAAGCTGGACAGGTGTGCACAGGAGAAAAACTAAACGGGCATTAAGATGACTACCCCACGAAGACCTTAGCACTTAATCATCTCCCATTCCAGCTCCCACAATTGTAGAACGTTCTACTGTTTAAACCCCGGTGTGCTGTCTGTGTTTCAGTGGCTCCAGCAGACTGAGAGATGTGGCAATGTTCTAAATTGCTGTAAAGACCAAACACTGGTCTGGGTTTAAAAATAAGTAGCCACGCAGGCAGGCAAAGGTGTTTTGACTAATGGCTTCTAGGTACTTAAGATCTGCATATACATAAGGTGTCTATATAATATAGGTACATATGTAAAAATATTCAGAAGCAAGTATTTCCTTTAGAAGTTTGCCAGGATTATGATAATGCATGCTCCCATAAATCTACATTCGAGCACTTTATTCGACTGTACTTCTTTAAAGAGAATCAGTGCCACAGAGATGGAATGTGAGGTTACCACACTGAGTGAGAGGACCTCCCAACCCGCCCTGTGGGCACACACTTTACAATGCCGTCGGCAGGAAGAGCCCACTGAGCCCCGTTCATCCAGACAGAAAAAACTGAACCGTGGGCTTCTTTAAGGGACAATGGCATGTTCTACGATTACACAGTGGTGATGATGGCAAAAACCCTATGAGCTGTGTGAACAAATCACTGAGAGTTAAAATGTGAATCGTGGTGTGTGTGTGTGTGTGTGTTTCTTAAGTAACAGGGCTCTCCACTCACGTCAGACAGAAGCCGGTCCAGGTTCGCGTCACTGGCTGCTTTCCGCTTCTCCTCAGGAAGTTCCTCTAACTCCCCGTAGAGCTCTAAATTCAAGCGAGCTAATTTCTCCTGCATGCCCCGGACATGTTCCATCTGTTCTATGGAACATTCATTTCCTGGGGAACATTCCAGAACATTAACAAAGATTAGTGTTAAAGCCTATAACCTCAAGGAACAGCTTTTAAACTCCAGGTGCACAAAAGGAATCCATTTTCTTTGTTTGAAATTTGGCTTGTTAGTAACTATGTTCTGTGTATAATTATAATTCTTTTTATTTCCCCTTTGACTTTTTTTTTTTTTTTGAGACAGGGTATGTATGCAAGCCGGCTCAAACTCATACTCTTCCAATCTTGGCCTCTTGACTGTTGAGAGCAGATACAATTTTTGGCCAGGAAAACAATGACCAACCTAAAAAATTGTGCATAAAATACCCTTTTTTTTTCTCTTTTTTTTAGCAAAATCATTCCTCAAGTAGGGAAGAAGTACTTTTCCTTCTACTGTCGCATTGTATAAAGAAGCAACAGCATCCTAATTATGTCCATTTTGACAACTGCCCATCGAACTGAGAAAGCCGACATTTTGTAATATTCTGAGTAAAGTGTAGAATTCTCTAAGAATTTCAACCATAAATTATTTTTCCAGACAATTATAAATTCTTCCTTTAGGAAAAAATAAATGCAAATATTTATGAAGCATGATGTATTATTACATTACACAGTGTAATATTTTCAATAATGTATAAGGTACTGCAAGTCAACTTCACTAAGGCACAAGTCCCACCATTGCTTGACTTAGGTCCTGGTGAGATTTTACCTGCTCAGACAACTAACATGTTTATACACATGACATAATCTATACCTTCATCTGGTTTAAATACAGCCTCTGCAACCTCTTGGTACTCCAATTAAAGCAAAACAAAACAAATCTTTTTTCTAAATATATTGCAAGACTATCCTATAATTCAGCTACAGATGAAATGCAGCTACATGTGGTGTCATAGTGTGTCATCAGCATTCGGAATCCTGAGAGGTACACTCATGGGGAGAGGGAAGGGTGGGCGAGGAAAGTAGGGAAGGAAAGAGGGAGAGAGGATGAATGAGAATGTGAATGAATGAATGAACAAATGATGTAAACCTGACAAAGGAAAATTGAGAGGAAGACATACCTAGTTGGCCAGCCATGAGGAACAGAAGCTTCATAAGACAAAAAGAACATGTTGTGTAGGTTGAAAGATGAGTTAGCAGCTGAGAACGGCTTAGTGATTCCCTGCTGAGATCCCTGAGAAATGTCCTAGGATAAATGCCCACACCCTACAGGTGAAGTGGCAGGGCGGACTCATAGGCATTAAGATGGGGGAAATAATGACCTAGCAGGAAAGAAACTGCCTGGGAATGGAATTCTCATACATCACTTACAGCCAGGGGCTTAGTGACAGCACAGCCAGGGGAGGAAGATCGTCAATCAAACAAACCACCTGACCCACCACCAGAAAGAGTGAGCAGGGAAAGGGGGGAGGCCCCAAGGCCTGACACTCCTACTGAGAGCACTCAAGAAGGGGCCTAGCATGACTGCCCTCTGAAACACCCAAAAAGCACCTGAAAGAGTCAGGTGCAGATATTTACACCCAGCCAAAGAACAGAAGCTGCGACCCCTGTGGTTGAATTAGGGGAAAACTGGAAGAAGCTGAGGAGGAGGGCGACCCTGTAGGAGGACCAGCAGTCTCAATTAACCTGGATCCCAGACACTGGACCATCAACAAGGCAGCACACACCTGCTAAATATGAGGCCCCCAACACACATATAGCAGAGGACTGCCGGGTCTGGGATCAGTCAGAGAAGATGCACCTAACCCTTAAGAGACTGGAGGCCCCAGGGAGTGGCGAGGTCTGGTGGGGTAGGGGTGGGAGGATGAGAGGTGAGGGTCAGGGGTGAGGACATCCTCATGGGGGGGGTTGGAGAGGGGAGGGGATGGGGGAAAGTATGGAATGTGGAACAGTCAGAGGGTGGACAGGAAGGGGGATAAAATCTGGAGTGTGAAAGAAAGATTAAATAAAAAAAAAGTCAGCAGGGAAGAGCAGAAGAAGTGAAGCATTCTGGGATACCATCTTGTTGGGGTTGGGTAGAGCATGCAGGGGCATAATACACCTCTTTTGGAGTCAGGGGCGCCTAGATAACCCAACCTGGTCTTGAATTCTTGATTCTCCTGCTTTACCCTTCCCATTACTGGGATTATGGGCCTGAGTTTGGCTTCCTTGTCAAATTTATAAGTATTACTAAGGACTAAAGTCTCAGAAACCACGAAAGAAGAGAGGTATGTGTACATGAACCCAACAGTTCCACAGGACTGAATGTACTATCACAAAACGACAGACATAAATGTATTTGGAAAATGTATTTTTAAAATAAGCTTTAAAAAAAATGTATGGTTTCCATTTAAAAAATGCAAAGGGCAGGCTGGAGAGATGGCTCAGCAGTTCAGAGCACTGACTGCTCTTCTCAGCAACCACGTGGTGTCTCACAACCATCCGTAATGGAATCCAATGCCCTCTTCTGGTGTGTCTGAAGATAGTGACAGTGTACTCACATACATAAAATATATAAACCTTTTTTTAAAAAAAAATATGCAAAGGGCTCTTGGCAATAACAAAGTAAGAAATTACCAAACTAAAAACTATGTAAAGTTTTTAGAGAAAAACCCATCTACTTAGCAAATAGACGTGGAAATTTAAAAATTTTTAAAGTTTCACTAGACTGAAAAAAAATGAAAGATAATGCCTCCTGCTGGTGGGAACCAAAGAAAAGGGTTCTTTCATAAACTTCCAATCAAAGAAGAAACTGTATTTTTGGAAAGCATCCTAGGCACCTCAATTAAAATAAAGTTAGAGCTGTGTGTGGGGACCCACTCTAGCTCAGCACGGAAGGCAGAGCCAGGAGATCAGGCCTGCAGGAGCAGCTGGGGCTGCAGAATGAGTTGGAGGCCCGGCGACAATATGTGAGGCCCCACCTCGGGGAAAACAATGCAAATGGGCGGAGAATGTAACTCAGCTGGCAGAGCTTAACTAACCACTACAAAGAGCAGAGTTTGGTCCCCAGCCCTGGATAAACAGGGCATCACAGCCTGTGCCTGTGATCCTAGCAGTTGGAGTCCAGTGGCCACAGGAAACCAAGCTCAAGGTTATCCTGAGCTCCTCGGTGGGTTTGAGGCCAGCCTGAGATACACCAGGCCTTGTCTCAAAAAGGGAAGAAATTCCCTGTGCATGGAAAGCTAAGGCCTGGGATCATGGCTTCAGGAGCGCCGGGCTATATGTGTAGAAGACCCAGTTTCAAAAACACAAAAGCAAGGACTGTACTTGCAGGGACTGAACTGTCTATAGTCCTATAAAGACAGAAATGTCTATAGTTCATTCAAAAGAGAAAAGCAAATTCAACAAATTAAGTCTAAATTCATTTAAATGATCAAGACTTCCCTTACTATTTTAAATAGATAAATTATATGGTATGGTTTTGTTTGTCAGAAGTGATTAGGCTCCCTTCTAAAGAGCGAAGGGGGCATAAACAACCTTACAGAGGGGCACAGAGCCTAATTTAAGTAAGTGTGTCAGCAGAGTTATTCCATAATAGCAACCCTACCTCAGCTACGTTTCAGCTGTCCTTCCCTTGTGGATGTGTGCACATGTGTGCGGTGTCCTGTAGGATACAGGAACGCGCTTGCGCATGCTGGCCTGCAGGAGGCAGAGGAGAGCCCCGGGTTTCCTGTCCCATTCCTTTCAGCCTCATTCCTTTAAGGTGGGGTCTTTCAGTGAACCTGCACCGAGGCTGACAGCCAACAAGCCCCAGAAACCTGCTTCTCATATCTCTGGGCTTACATGACCATGTCCCACTTTTACACAGCTGCTGGAATACAAACTCAGATCCTCACGGCTGTGCAGCAAACTGTCTTATGCACTAACCCATATCTCTGGCCCTAAAAACTCCCTTAAAAAACAAAACAAAACAAACAAAAAATTCAACAAAAAACCCCTCTCCCATTAATTATATCCTATCACAATAAAATCTAAAATTCTTACATTTTATGTTTACACATCATATGGCCTCCTCTCTCCCTCTTGCCTAGCACTGAGTGTGTGCTTTTATTGCTTTGTTGTTGTTGTTGTTGCTGTTTTTGAGGCAGGTTTTGTGTAGCCCAGGTTGCCTCCCACGTCACATTATGGAGCGGAGGATGTCTTTGAATTTCCGGGTCCTCCCAAGTGGTAGGATTAGCGGTGTGCACCACTATGCCTGGCTTGCATGCAGTGCCTGGTGCTAATCGAAAGGTTTTGTAAGCACTGGGCAATCTACCAACTACCAGCAAAGGCATGTGCACGCCCAGCCCTCCCTGTCCTACTTGCTCTTCGACAGTCTAGGGTACACCAGAATGGCTCAATCTCGCTCTGTAGTTGAGGATGAGCTAGAACTTCTCATCCTTTCCAGACACTTGGATTACAGGCATGAGTCGCCACATCCAGCTCCCCTATACTTTTGACTACAAAAGAAATGATCCTTGGAGAGACCCTTCCTCAAACAACAAGGAGGGTGGCGCTGAGGAATGACACCCAAGGTTGTGCACACACAAGAACACACCCAACTAAAGGAAGGGTAGTAAGGCATGCAGAAGGGAGCACGGAACAGCGAGGAGCACGAGGAGCACGCGGCGGCGGCCATCTTACCGAATGCCTGCAGCTTTCCAGAGTGGAAGTCGTTCAGCAGGCTGAGGAGCCCGCGCTCCATCTCCTGCACATCAGAGACGTCGGTGAGGAAGGAGTGCTGGATGGGCGTGGCCTGAGCGCCCTTCCCTTCTCCTCCCGGAGGTTTGTTCTTTTCTTTCATCACCCTGCAGAGGTGAAGCAATGAGCCTTAGTTACAACCTCTCCGGTTCTGCTGGAGTAGACTCACTCCTGCTTAACTGCTCAGATAAATAAAGGAACTTTTTTTTTTTTGAAAATAAAAGTGGTATATCTACACAATGGAGTACTATTCAGCCATTAGAAACAATGAATTCATGAAATTCTTAGGCAAATGGATGGAGCTAGAGAATATCATACTCAGTGAGGTAACCCAGACTCAAAAGGTGAATCATGGTATGCACTCACTAATAAGTGGATATTAACCTAGAAAACTGGAATACCCAAAACATAATCCACACATCAAATGAGGTACAAGAAGAAAGGAGGAGTGGCCCCTGGTTCTGGAAAGACTTAGTGAAACAGTATTCAGCAAAACCAGAACGGGGAAGTGGGAAGGAGTGGATGGGAGGACAGGGGAAGAGAAGGGGGCTTACGGGACTTTCGGGGAGTGGGGGGGCTAGAAAAGGGGAAATCATTTGAAATGTAAATAAATTATATCGAATAAAAAAAAATTAAAAAAAAAAAGAAAAAGAAAATAAAAAATCCGAGGAAGTCAATACTAAATAAAACCTGAAACGTCAAACAAAAACAGGTGGTGAAAAAAATCTCACCTATATAAAGTGCAGTCACTGGGAAACAGAAAGATGTTAGTAAGTTTGCACAAATGCTGATTTGTTAGACTGAAAAGATATTGGAAAGAGAACTGGTAAATCTTTCTGGTATCCTAGTTTGTATTTTTCACTTCGAAGTAAAATGCAGCATGCATTTCTAAATGCCACTCATAGTTTATAAACTGTTTATAGTTGGGTGAGATGGTTTTGGGTTCCCTCTCTGAAGACAGCACGCTAGGAGTGCTTGTTCTGAGGAGAAAGACATTTAAAATCAGTAACCAAGAACTTATCATCCCAAATTCCGCCTCAGTCCTCAGGCCCCCTCATGCAGTTTTGAAGCTGACAGATACAATCTAATTTCTCTACTCAGCCACCACCATCATCCTATTTTAAACCTTACAACCCAAACACCATCTAGGTGGTCCACCTGGCCCTGCGTATGTCCCCGGTCCCCTTTCCTCTCTCTATCAGGTCACATCATTTAAGCCTTCAAGAGCTAAGGCCTACCTAAATCCAACACCCTTAAGGAACCCTAAGTTCCTTGGGTGTGATTATTCGAACGTTTGATCTTGATACAGAGGAGGCAGAGACAGAGGAGGCAGAGACAGGTAGAGGAACGGCCTGATCTACCTAATGTGTCCAAGGACAGTGAGGGCTACAGAGTGAGACCCTGTTTCAGATCAAACGAAACCACTGACCCCGAATCTCACTAGTCTCCCACAAGCACAGTTCTGTCCTCTCATCTGCGGCCTGAGCCTACATCCAGATCCTTCACTCCCTGCCATCTTTGTCAGATCACTGCTCACAAAACCTGCAGGTCTCAGTCTAGCTGCCATTTCCCCAGAAAGGTATCTGGGAGTCCTGTGATTAATTCTTATAACATATCTTTGCAGATACCAGGCTCTTAAGCACTAGGAAGATGATGCTGTGCAAATTCACATTATAGAAAAAACAGAGAGAGGAGCTCATGCAGCAGCGACAGCTAGGCTTCTGAAGGTGCCATCCAGTAAGAGTTTAAAAGGCCAAAGGGAATGGCATTATCTCTAATACTATAATCTAGTACTATAGATTCTGGGTTCAGTAGTTTAGTACCAGTACTAACTTTTCAGACAACAATGTATGAAGACCTCAACCCTACAACTATACTCACAAGGATAGGATAAATAGGGCATGTGCACCTTTGTGTGAGGGTCTGGGAGTGTACGACCGTGGATGGGTGGGAGTGAAGAAATTAACAACTCTTAAATTTAGAATGTAGGCTGGAGAGAAGGCTCAGTGGTTAAGAGCACCAACTGCTCTTCCAGAGGACCTGAGTTCAATTTGCACCATCCACATGGCGGCTCAAAACTATCTAACTCGAGCTGGAGAGATGGCTCAGTGGTTAAGAACACTGACTGCTCTTCCGAAGGTCCTGAGTTCAAATCCCAGCAACCACATGGTGGCTCACAACCATCTGTAATGAGACCTGATGCCCTTTTCTGGTGTGTCTGAAGATAGCTACAGTGTACTTACATATAATAATAAATTAATTAAAAAACCTGTCTAACTCCAGGACCAAGGGATTCAATACCTCTTCTGACCTCCACAGACTTGAGGCACGCACAAACAGATTATGAGGACAAACACCCATACAAATAAAATTAGGAAAAAAAAAATTGGAACTTGGGGTGGTGGTGCACATCTTTAATCCGAGCACCCTGGAGGAGCACTCTGGAGGCAGAGGAATGAGACGCCTTTGTGTTCAAGGTAAGTGCTAACCTAGTCTATACGGTGAGTTCCGGGCAAGCCAATGTAACACAGTGAGATGCTGTCTCAAAGCAAAACAAGCAGAAAACAAATAAAAAGAAATTTAGAATTCATGTTCAGTCAGTAACAGTTCTTCACAAGAAAAGGCCTGCACAGCACGTGTGTGTGTGTGTGTGTGTGTGTATGTGTGTGTTACACAGTGCATGCATGTACATGGTTGTATGTACACATGTGTGCATGTGTGGAGGCCAGAAGTTAATGCCAGGTAACTTCCTGTGTCGCCCTCTTCCTTATTTTTGAGATAGCCTCTCTCCTCAAACCCAGAGATTGCCATATTGGGTAGACTGCGTGAGCCGCAAGCCCCTTGAGTCGCTATCTCCATACTGTTGGTGCTGGCCTTCCAGGTGTGCACGGCCACGCCCTGATTTTTACAAGGGTGCTGGGGAATCTGAACTCAAGCCCTCACTCTTGTCTAGCAAGCATTTTTATCTACCGTCGCGCCAGCCCCAAGGCCTGTATTTTTCTTAAAGGCGTTTTATATAGAATGAAAACACATTAGTCAGAACCTCAGTTTGCTTCCTCTCGCTGTGACACAGAGCGTGACCATAAGCAACCTTCCCAGGAAAGGGTTTAATTGACTTACAGTTTATAGTCCATCGTGAAGGGAGTCAGGGTGGGAAATGCAAGGCAGAAACCTGGAGACAAGAACTAAAGCCAAGTTCGTGGAGGGCCTCTCTTCCCAGACTTGCTCAGCCTGCTTTCTTATACCAGAACCACTTTCTCGAGGGCGGCACTGTCTGCAGTGGGCTGGCCCTGGGCCCTCCCACATCAATCACTAATCAAGAACCGCCCCACAGCCTTGCCTACAGACAGGCTAATCTGATGAAAGCATTTTTCCATTTGAAGGTCTGGCTTCTCAGGTGGCCCTGGCCTTCATCAAGGTGACAAGAAACACCACAAGGGCTGTCCATTACCTCCACCCACGAACTTATTACAAATGGTCATGTGAAGACCCCTTCCTGCGGACTCAGAATGTACACCTTAAAGAGATCGCCAGGATACCCACACTCTAAAGTGAAGAGAATCCTTTATGGTTTTTAAAGTTTTGGTATAGCAAATGTATTTTTAGTCTTTCAAATTTGGAAGTTTTTATCTACCAGATAACTTCACCAATTAACACCTCCCCCAAAAAGAAAATGGGCATAGCCGGGCGGTGGTGGCGCACGCCTGTAGTCCCAGCACTTAGGAGGCAGAGGCAGGTGGATTTCTGAGTTCGAGGCCAGCCTGGTCTACAGAGTGAGTTCCAGGGCTACACAGAGAAACCCTGTCTTGAGAAACCAAATCCAAAAAGAAAGAAAGAAAGAAAGAAAGAGAGAGGGAGGGGGGAGGGAGGGAGGAAGGTAAGAAGGAAAGAAAGAAAGAAAGAAAGAAAGAAAGAAAGAAAGAAAGAAAGAAAGAAAGAAAGAAAACGGGCATAAATGATAAAACTCCATTTACTAAGTTTTGTTTCCTTTCTGCACATGTGTGCCTGTGCGTGAGGATGTGTATGGCCATGGCCGCGTGCATGTGCCTAATTGTGTGCGTGCATGTGGAGGTCAGAGGATCTTCTTAGATCTCCTCCCCAGGAGCACTTTTGTCAAGACAGGGAGTCTCACTGGCTTGGATCTCACCAATTAAACTAGACTGTCTGGCCAGCAAGCCCCAGGAAGCCTCTTGTCTTCCCCAGGCCTGGGATTACAGGAACGAGCAGCTTCCCAGGAACTTTTACATGGGTTCTAGGGACAAAACCCAAGCCTCTGGGTATGTGAGACCAGAGTTTTACCAACAGCGCTATCTTTCCAGGCTTGAAAACTCCTTTCTCAACTTTTTATTCAAACAAAACTCTAATAACTGTCGCTTTAAAAGTCAAAACATGTAGAGTATTATGCGTGTGAGGACCCAGGTCCAATCCGCAGCATTGGGGGAAAAAGTCAAATAGAGAGAGGAGAAAAGGTTGAACAAAGAAGATAACTATTTATTAGCACTTTACTATGAAGATGTCAAAGAAAAGTACTCACCTTTTTAACTTTGGCCTCTGGGAAGTTGACTGCGATGCGGGATTTGAAAACCCTGTGCTTTTACTAGCTGGGATGGCATTTTTTTTGGCATTAGCAACCTGAGTAGAGTGGGCACTGAAAGACTTGGGACTCTTCCTCTTTGCTTTACGCTCTTCCATTGTCTTAAATTCTGTGTTGCATCAACACCAGCTTCATAAGACCTAAATATGAAAATACACTGGTTACAGCTATATGCTATAAAGATGTAAAGTGAGAGTCAAAGGCACATTCCACAGACCAAACAAGCTAGAATTTAAGTCATTATGTTGAATCTACTTTGCCTAGACACATAAACTGTGTAATAAGTTTTTAAAAAGATTTATTTATTTACTTTATGTATGTGAGCATAGGGTTGCTCTCTTCAGACACACCAGAAGAGGGCATCCAGATCCCATTACAGATGACTGTGAGCCACCACGTGAGTGCTGGGATTTGAACTCAGCTAGTGCTCTTCACCTGAGCCATCTCTCCAGCCCTGTCTCATAATTTTTTAAAGCATTTTCTCTATTCACACATCTTCTAAGTTATCTGCTGTCCCCCTTCCACAAGCCAGGCACTGTTGTCAGTCCTGGAAAAGCAGCAATGAATCAGACAAAGCCCTTAACCTCAAAAAGCCACCATCATATAAGTGACCAATATAAACAAATCGCCCACACAACACCTCAGCCTCACTGGAACTTTAGCTGGCCTTTAAATCTCCCTTCTAAACCACATTCAAACACATGTATATCAGGGTACCAGGAGTCTAAACTGCACCTTGAAGCTATGCACCACCATTCCCAGATATTCATGTTCATTCTCAGTCTCTCTCCCTCCCCCTCCCTCTCTCTCTCCAAGGTGTCACTATATAGATTTGGCTGACCTAAAATTTGCTCTGCAGCTGGGCAGTGGTGGCACACACCTGTAATCCCAGCACTCTGAGAGGCAGAGGCAGGCAGATTTCTGAGTTCGAGGCCAGCCTGGTCTACAGAGTGAGTTCCAAGACAGCCAGGGCTACACAGAGAAACCCTGTCTTGAAAAAACCAAATCCAAAAAAAAAACAATATTTTTGCTCTGCAGACTTGACTGGCCAGAACTCATAAAGTCCCATCTGCCTCTGTCTCCTGCATCCTTAAAGTCACAGATGCCTCCTGAGATTAAAGGCATCAAAATGTGTACCACATCATCTTTTCTTTGTGAAAAACAGTTTGGCTCTATGTCCTTGGCTGGCTGAGAAATTATTATGTATGCCGCTCTGGCCTCCAATTTGTGATGACCCTTCTCCCTCTGCTCTTGAGTCCTGGGATGATGGGCATGTGCCAAGGACTAGCTCTTTAGATTTGAATTTTTCTTAATTCTTTTTATTAATTTATCACCAAGAAAAAGTGTCAGAAAAATGCATATCTATTCCTCCTTTCAAACTGTTAATTGCATTATGAATATTAGGTCTTTTAAAAAATATTGTGGGGCTGAAGAGATGACTCTGTAGGTAAGAGCAGTGGCTACTCTTTTCATTTTCAGAGGTCTGTTTTGATTTCCAGACCCAACAAGGCTGCTTACAACAGTAACTTCAGTCTCAAGGTATCCAGTGCCCTCTTCTGGCCTGCAAAGGCACAGTAAGAACCAGTGCACAGTTATCTAATAAACTCCAAAATTTAAAAGTGCTGAATTTAGTACTGCCATAGATTATTTTAAAAGACTGAAACTAACTACTGTCAATCCTGAAATAATTGGTTTAGGATTATAAAGATAATAGTTGGGTTTTGTTTTTGTTTTGCTAACTAACAGACTTTTCTTGGAAAAAGGGTAGAACGTTCAGTCTCTAATCTCAGAAACTAATAGTGAATCCACGTGAGTCATTTGGGAATTGTTTAGATGTAATACAAATTAAATAAAACTTTAGAGATGACTGAGTAGGTTTCCAAGACATGAGGATCTGTATAATTGATGATACACATACACACACTAATCATCAAGTCTTTGGGTGCTAATACACATTTGGTAGCAAAAAAACAAAAAATAAGCAAAAACCAGTTAACACATAAAAAGTATCGCCAATAAACCGATGGCCTCCGAGGGACCAAGCTTCCGATTTACTCTTTTCTGGAAGATAACATCTGTCAAGACCCTCAAAATCCTTTCTGTATGACAAACACGAGGGGCCTTTCCAGAGAGGACGAGCTGCCCACGGTTAATGTCAGGCCTTGCTTCCAACCGGAGTCACCGGAGGTGCCCCTGGACTTCACTCATTTCCCTTCCGCATCCCAGCCCAGCGATGACCCATCTATGCCCAGCAGGGACCAGAGCAGATGCTGAGGGGCTCGAAGGGGCGGGTTGCGGGGTCCCCTCATCCCATTACATACCGGCGGATGAGAGGGCTATGGTTACCCTTCCTCGGCTGGAAAAGGTCAGAGAGCTTTCAAAGCCTCTGCCAGGGCTGCAGCAAGAGCCCAGGTCGTCAGCCTGGGTCACAAACTCGGGGCAAGCGCCCTTTATTTACGGAAGTGATGTAATCGGGGGCGGGGCTCTCTGTGAGGCGGAAAGCCCCGCCTCTCCCAGGTCCCTTAGCGGTGCTTGCGTCTCCGTTTTGGGCTCCGTGTTCCCATAACCGCCTTCAGGTATGGATCTGGCGGCCGCTGGAAAGAGGAGTTGTTGTTGGCCACTCCACTTCTGCCTGTGCCATGGCCTCATGGGAACTGGCAGTTTATTATCCTCACCGGAAGCGGCCAGCCATCCTGGTGAAGGACCGCCCCCATGCACTACAATTCCCAGGATGCCTTTCGAACAAATCTGAAGGCGGGGCCTACTGTCACCCTAGCAGCGGAGCTACACCTGGGATTGGCTGCCTGTAGTGTGGTTTGATAAACGGTTTTAGGTTCAGCCACCCTGATGCTGAGCCTCCAAGTGTGATGCTGTAAATATCCAGTGTCCAAGCATTGCAATTGGGGGCTGGGGGAGGGGCTGGCGGTGAGTTCGTCTGTGTACCTGTCTATCAGTTTGTCTTCGTTTTCTTTTTTCTTTCTTTTTTTTTCAGAGTCTCATATAGCCGACACTGCTCTGGAACTAGTTACCTTGTTGAGATCTTCTTACCTTCACTTACAGGGAAGTGCCGCCCGTCCCGCTTTTCCTCACTACAGCCCTTTAGGTAATGTCATACCCCGTTTTAGAAATGAATCAGTCTTGTTGCCTGACTCCACTTCATCCCTGGGAGAAGGAATTGAGGATTGTGAGAGAAGGCTTAATCCTCAACTAAAGAAAACTTTAGATTCCGAGCCTCTTAGATTGAAGCGACTCTGTCCTTCAATCTCCCTATGACCTAGTGAGGAAATTGTGTCTAGAGATGACGTCAGTGCTACCAAGGCAGAGCAAAGATGTAGTTACTAAGTATCTAAAATCCTATGAGAAGTTCTTCCATTAGAAAAAACAAAACCAAACACCTGAATTTTTTATTTAAAAAAAAAAAAACACAGATAAAGCGTTCATGAGTATCCCAGTTTCCAAAGTGAACACCTGTTATGTTTCATAATTTGGTATTTTTAGGGTAAAGAACTTGAACTTAAGAAAAGGCAGAAAGAATCTTTCCTGTTTGGGATCTCTGAATGGTTGATTTTGTGAATTTATCTACAGCTTGGCTTTCACACATCCCCAGCCCCTTCCTTTCTGTCCATATTAGTAGGCATTGCTGCACAGCATTTGTTTAAACACTGTGGAACTACAAACTGAAATTCCTATAGTGGTGACCCTTGATGTCTTCCCCAGTATCACAGTTACAATCTGTACTGGCTAGTTTTGTGTGTCAACTTGACACAGGCTGGAGTTATCACAGAGAAAGGAGCTTCAGTTGGGGAAGTGCCTCCATGAGATCCAGCTGTGGGGCATTTTCTCAATTAGTGATCAAGTGGGGAGGGCCCCTTGTGGGTGGTACCACCTTTGGGCTGGTGTTCTTGGGCTCTATAAGAGAGCAGGCTGAGCAAGCCAGGGGAAGCAAGCCAGTAAGGAACATCCCTCCATGGCCTCTGCATCAGCTCCTGCTTCCTGACCTGCTTGAGTTCCAGTCCTGACTTCCTTTGGTGATGAACAGCAATGCAGAAGTGTAAACTGAATAAGCCCTTTCCTCCCCAACTTGCTTCTTGGTCATGATGTTTGTGCAGGAATAGAAACCCCAACTAAAACACAATCCTTTCATCTTTCTCAGGATCTCTGGTTGTCATATTTGTATGAGCAGGCCTTGCCAAATGATGGTTCATGTCCCTCCCCCCCCCCCACAGACACACCAAACTTTTGCTAACAGTTATGGTCAGGAGAAGAAAGAAGTGGATCGTTGGCAATCTGTGAATAAATGGGAAGGTAAGTCCTTCATTATATCCTAGCAGCAGTCGTTCAAGATGGTCTAGTCTAGTCTATTAGGTTTTTCTTTGCCTTCGGTATAATTTAGGAACATGGAAGAATGCCCTTCTGAGTGTATGTATGTAAGAGAAACCACCGTGGTGGCCCCAGTTGTCACCCATCACTGAGATGGTAGAAACAGGAGGAGCCTGGGGTACACGAAACTCTGTCCCGAGTAAATTAATGCCCTGCATTCATTGCAAGCATTCACATTCTGAACGCCTATTCTGAGTCCCTCTGGTGAAATCAAGACTTCTACAAGATCCATTGGCTCAAATGTTCTGTCACTTCCCAATACATCCCCACATGGGGAACAAGTTTAACACAGGGACCTGTGGGACACTAAAGCTCCAACCTTACATTTTTCCTTCTCCAATATTTTATTGAAATATCCCACATATCACTTAAGAGTGTAAAAATATCCAACCATAGTTCAATTTCCATTAACTTTCTGGATGGCAGGACTTTTTTTCATTTATATGTCTTTTTTTTTTTTTTTTTTTTTTTTTTTTTTGAGATGAGGCCTCAGTGTGTATACTTACTGGCTTAGAACTTGCTATGTAGACCAGGCTGATCCCTAAGTTGTGCTAACTAACCCTCTTGCCTCTGCCTTTCAAAGAGCTGAGATTGACAGGCATAAGCCCCCATGCCTGGCTTTGTTTTCTTTTTAATGAGCAACCTTTCTGTGAAGTGTTCCTGTGATAACTGCGTCAGAAAGCTGCTGTTGGGTTCACAGTTCAGCTAGGAAGACTCATTGCCCTCCCACTTGGGAAGTTTCTGTTCTAAGGCCACGAGGGTGGTGGGTGATCGTTCTTCATTGTTTCCTTAACTGTGGTTAGAGTTGGAACCACTGGCCCTCTGGGCTTGTCTGTGAGGGCATTTCCAGAGACGTTAAACTGGGCAAAAACTTAATACGGAATGAAGACTTTCCTTGGCTTCCAGGCCTGGACTGAATAAAAAGGAGAAAGCGAGAGCGCACCCAGCTCTCTGCTGATTGTAGATACAATGTAACTAGCTACCACACACTGAGGTGGCCATACTTTCTACATCAGGAGAGACTGAGTCATTAAACGGTGAGACACAGTGACCTTTCCTTCTTTATTGCTTCTGTCAGACAGTTTATTACAGTGAAGAGAATGTAGCTAATATAAGCAGGTAGTACCTCAATAAAGAGCATATTGATGTGTGAAAATGTGGTCTAGCTCTATCCTTATAGGAGAGAGGAGTTTTCATTTGGAGTTTTGCTTTTGTTTTTACTTGGAGGCCTTTCCATCATTAGCTAAGTGTCCTTCCTTCCTTCCTTCCTTCCTTCCTTCCTTCCTTCCTTCCTTCCTTCCTTCCTTCCTTCCTTCCTTCTTTCCCCTACCAGAATGCGTAGGCCAAGATGGGTCACTGCTCAATCTTTCTGCGTGCCTTGCTAAGGAAACACCTTAGTTTTCTTTATCTGCCTCTTCCCCAAACCCTAAAGCAGAAGTGTGGCTAGGAGTGGCGGTGCAGGGGTGTGGGGTAGAAAGGCAGGGAAAGGTGGAATAAGATGGAAGTTTCCAAGATTGGCAGGGGATCAGGTCAGAGAGGGTTTGTAAACCAAAGTAAGATATTTCCCACACAATCATTCAAGATTTTTAAGGCCTGGCCTGGCCTGGGTTCTCCGCTTTTGTAAACTAGTGCTGTGACAGAATGAAAGGAGGGGAAGCAGTGTAGCAGTGTGGGAGCAGGCCTCAGTGCCGCGTTGTATTGACTTGCCTCAGAGCTGAGGCCTGTGTGGGTAAGTTATCCCAAAAGCTCTGCCATTGGTGGGCTACCTTTGTAAAACTTGGCGCCTTCTCTGCTCTGAGGTGCGCTCTGAAACGCTGCTGAGAGATTGGAGAACTCTCCAGGACTGAGCCCCCCGCCCCCCCCCCCCCCCCAGACTTCTTGAAGAGACAAGTAGGTTTTGGAGAGCTCCTGGAACTGAAGGTACCAGGAGGATCCACTGGGTGAAGCAGCCATGAGTAACTGTTTCTCAAGAATGTATGTGTTGTGTCACAGAAGGGCAGGGCCTGGGGTAGCACTCTGTGGCAGAGCACTGGCCCAGCATGCTCAAGGCCCTGGGTATGAGTTTTGTCAGCAAAAGGGGCAAAACAGTGAGTCAAGAGGAACTATATCATTTCTACTCTAAGATGTAACCGGTTTTAGTATGAGGCCAAATAACACAAGAAACCCTTATTTAAAATATTTTACCATTCATCTTAAAGACTTAGACATCTAGTATTGTTATGAGTATGGTCTTTGATAAACATACTACATTAGGCTGTAATTTCCTTAAGAGCAAATATGCGTGGATTTCGTACCTTTAGCACGTGAGAATGACATAAAATGGGTACTGATTAAATGTAATGAATGAATAAAGTTCTCCAATTTTATTTCTGAAAATAAAGTGATTAAAGCAATGCATCTCTTCTCTGCCATCCCTGCCCCGCCCCCTCCATCATCATACATGTGATCTTTGACTGACAGGGAACTTACTATGTAACTAACTGAGCCTGACCTCAAACTCACTGGAGTCCTCCTGCCTCAGCTCCCTGGGTCATGCCTGGGCATGACAGGCATGAAACCATGCTTAGCTCTTTTTGGTAGGATTTGCTATATATAGGCCAGGCTGGCTCACATGTGGAAACCCAGCTTTGGCCTCCCCAAATGACAGAATGGCAGTTGCGCAGTATCACAGCTGTGCAGTATCATAGCTGGCTCGGCTGCCCTTGACGCCACAGCGTCTGAAGGAGTTGGCCGAGTGACAAAGCTGACCAGATGACATCACCACTGTCAGGCAGATGCTGGTTCCTCAGCAGAGCATTTGGGGCCTTGATGTTCCTGCCACCCTCTAAGAGCTCTGATGGGGAATCTGATTACCCAAACTTTGCATGTTCTGATAACTTCTCGATAAACTAACTAAAACCTTATTTTCTGGGGGTTCTACAATGCTAATGTTTTAATTTATTTTTTTGTATTTCAAGTCTACACTTCCCTTTTAAAGCTAAAGTAGTCACCTAGTTTAGGAGGTAAGTGACTGTACTCGATGGTTTTGTGTGCCAACTTGACACAAGCTGGGCTTATCACAGAGAAAGGAGCCTCCCTTGAGGAAATGCCTCCTTGAGATCCAGCTGTAAGTCATTTTCTCAATTAGTGATCGAGAGGGAGTGGCCCGTTGTGGGTGGCGCTATCTGGGGCAGGTAGTGCTGGGTTCTATAAGAGAGTAAGCTGTGCAAGCCAGGGGAAGCAAGTGTCTCTGCATCAGCTCCTGCCTCCAAGTTCCTGCGCTGTGTGAGTTCCAGTCCTGACCTCCTTTGGTGATGAACAGCAATGCGGAAGTGTAAGCTGAATAAACCCTTTCTTCCCCAACTTGCTTCTTGGTCATGATGTTGTGTGCAGGAATACAAACCCTAAGACAGTGACAAAAAGATCTGAGGTTCTTTTGATCCTTGGAGACCTTTCCTTTCCCAAGCTCCTGTAGCCAGAGCAGCTTTAAAATAAGCATTAATGGGAAGACAACACACACCACAGGTCAGAACTTGGCTACAGCTACACTTGTATTACAGCTCTGGGACCCTGGTGTGAGACAGTCCATAGCTTGGTTGAGCAAGGCCACTCTGAACATTCAACTCCATAATCCTAAAGCCATCAGTCACGTGTGGCCATGCCCTACGCCCTAGTGTTCTGGCTGGGCTCCACCTCTGCAGTCACCTGGCTACAGCCGGGCTTTCCCCGCCCCTCGTTGACTTTCCCCGCCCCTCGGTTACCTGGTTGCCAGGTAACCCAGCTTACTATAAATGGAGGCTTCCTGCCATTCCTCCCTCTCTCTTATCCCGTTCCCTTGTCTCTCCCCTTTTCTCTCTTCCACGTGGTCAAGGCCATCCCTCGTCTATCTTCTTTCTCTCTTCTCTTTTTCCTTTTCTCATTCTACTCTTTTAATAATAAAGCATAAAACTATGAACTGTCCCGTCTCTTTTATTAAAGAGCATGGAACAGGCCTCAGCGTCTCCAGCTGCCAGGGAAGGGATCCAAGCCACCTCGCAGCGAAGCAGCTCCATCCTAACAGGTACCCGAGGCCGTGCAAACGGCCCCCGCCCGCTGGGCGAGTCCTCTGCTAGCCGGGTAGCCTCGTGCTCCACAGATATTCGGCGGCCAGCACTCCTTTTCGGCGCACTGGTGCTCGGTCCCGCCGGTTTCCCTATCCCCTCGGCCTCTGCCTGGCACAGTCCTCTCATAAGCGCGCTGCTGCACCCTCGTTTCCTATCCCCCCCACCCCATACAACCTTTCCTTTTCTTCCACTTGGCATCACCATGCACTACCAGGATGCTAAAAATACTTGAAGGGCTTACAAAGAAGCAAAAAGTAGAAGAAAGAATGTCTTTTCTATAGCTGTGAAAGATACCATGCCCACAGCCTATAAGGCATGCTAATAAACCGCCTTACATATATGTATGTGTGTGTGTGAGAAATATGCTGATAGATAATGTGGGTGTTTTCATCATACCGGTTGTTCCTTTAGAGAACCCTGACTAATAGGAAAGGCAAGGGAGGAAAGGAGAAAAGTAAAACGGGAAATAAAAGAACCACCTTGTTGTTGGGTGTGGTGGCTTTAATCCCAGCACTCCCAGGGCAGAGGCAGGTGGATCTCTGAATATAAGGGTTCGAGGACAGCCTGGACTACAAAGCGAGCCCAGGACAGCCAATGCTCTCATACAGAGAAACCCTGTCTCAAAACAAACAAAAGAATAACCCCGTTTATACCTGTTAGGAAGTTGTTGTTTTTTTAATCTAAACTGCTGTTACTCTCCAACTTGAGTTGCTTAATTTCTGTCATCGAGTGTCTGGCTGTTTATTTGTCAACCTGATACAAGCTAGTAATCATGAAGAGGGAACCTCAATGGAGAGAACACCTCCATCACTTTTGCGTGTAGGCAAGTCTGTGGGGCATTTTCTTGATGCATGATTGAGGAGGGAGGGTCCAACCCGCCCTCTGTAGGTGCTCGGCAGGTGGTTGGTGGTTTTGTTAAAAAAGAAAGAAAAGCAAGCAAGTTGGGTGAGATAGAGGGTGAGCCCATGACCGTGGTTTCTCCATGGCCTTGGCCTCTCTTGCCTCCAGCTTCCTGCCCTGACTTCTCTCAGTGATGGTCTGTGGTAGGGTTGGGTAAGCTGAGTCAACCCATTTCTCCCCAGGTTGCTTTTGGTCAGTGTTTTATTATAGCAATAGAAAGGGAGCTAGCACATTGGGGAAATAAACCTTTCTGCAGAGGCGAGAGAAGTTGGCTTGCTCTATGTGATAAAGGGGAAAGAAAGTCACCGAGTGGAGGGGGGGAGGGAGCATTTCAGTTCTGTTGCTAAAGGCTGACAGGGAGGCAGGAGGAAGGACTAGTTGGCCGGTAGCATCGATGCACACCTTTAATCCCAGACTTGGGGACAGAGTAGGCTGATCTCTGCATTTGAGGCAATCCTGGTCTTATATGGACTCTATAGAGTCCAAGACAGGCAAGGCTACATAAAGGGACCCTGTCTGAAAAACAAAAAGGAAATGAAAAGCAGTGGTGGTTAATGTGTGAAATCTCAGAACCGTTAGTCCAGCCTGGCTGATTAGCCTGTGCTATAGAGTGAGATGCTATCTCTAAACAAAACCAATCTAAAAATAAGAACGATGAAATCAGTTAATTACTCTGTAACACGTGCACGTTAGTGTACGTATGACTTTCCCACACAGCAAGAATGATTCCGGATAGGCTCAAAGCTCCCTGCAAGAATTACTACAAGAGTCCGGAGAAGAGAGCTGGGTTCAACAACTTTGTGAGGTCCGAGGGAAACAATTAGGTAATCATTATGTGTCAATTAGGTAATCTATACACTGATATCCATCGAATGGGAAAACACAAACCATCACATACTCTGCCACCCTAGAGATAAGAAACACTCTTTCTACCATATAAAGGTAGGTTTTAATTTTCTTTTCTTTTTTTTGAGATAGTCTTGCTATGTAGATTTAGTTTGGTAAACTTGGTTTTCTGGGGTCATACCCGCCTCTCCCTCACTAAAGTGTTAGTTCCTTAAAGTAAGATGTGGGTTTTGCTGTCTACATTCACCAAGTCCAGCTTAGTGTCTGCAGCGTAGTAAAAGCTAAGAGAGAAAGTTTAGTCAGTGTGAACCAATTAGGGGAAATTAAACTCCCAAGGCCCGTGGTCAAAGCAGGTGTTCCTGTAATTCCAGTTTCAGTCCGTGCATTGCTCTCCTGAGCTCCAGGTGGCAGTATTTTCTCACATTAAATTGTTTTCGACAAACCAGATTTCACTAACTTTTTTGAGAAAATAAGCACATTTAAATACAAACGTAGTTGTCATCTGTTTCTGTAATTGTCCAAAGGCAGCTAAGTAATAAAATATAGTTATGCAATTATATGAGATTTTTGATTCTTCCTCACTTTCAATGCCAATGAGAAATCTTAGTATTTCTTGGAGTTTCTAGAAACTTGAGAGAGTATGTGATAAGGTGGTGTACTGTTTTTCCTTCAAAACACAATCCTTCAAAGCACAAAAATATAGGGGTGGGGGCTGTCTCAGTGTCTGTTCCCTGCTCTTGGATCCCCTTCCCCTACCTGAACTGCCTGGTCAGGCCTCAATGGAGAGGATGTGCCTAGTCCTGCTGGGACTAGATATTCCTGGGTGCAGTGGTACCCAAGTGGGGTTTTCCCTTCTCTGAGGTGAAGGGGAGGGTATAATGGGGGGAATAGGGTTAGGACTGGGAGGAGAGGAGGGTCTTGGATCGGGATGTAAAGTGAATAAAAAATTATTGGAAAAAAAGAATTAGGAAGAGAAGATAGCAGTGTGTTAGAAATAATTCATCTGGGGGCTGGAGAGATGGCTCAGCGGTTAAGAGACCTGACTGCTCTTCCGAAGGTCCTGAATTCAAATCCCAGCAACCACATGGTGGCTCACAACCATCTGTAATGAGATCTGATGCCCTCTTCTGGTGTGTCTGAAGACAGCTACAGTGTACTCACATATAACAATAAATAAAACTTTAAAAAAAAAAAAAAAGAAATAATTCATCTGACAAATGGGATGACCAGACTAAATACAGTGTCCAGTAACATTTGAATTTCGGATAAACAGGAATATTATTCTGTCTTCTCAAATATTGCATTCAGTACACAGGAAAAAACAAAATCTTCCAATTAACCTGAAATTCAAATTTACTGGAAAGCTTGCTTTTTGTTTTTTAACTAAATCAGGCGATTTTACCAACAGTTTGTAATTGTTAATCCAGTATAAACAAAACGTGGGCAGACATGCCGTTTCCTTATTTGGAGAGATGATAGCTTCCTTGCTATAAATCTGACTTTGTTGATGTCTGTGCTCTACCCCTGAGGCTACCATCCATTGGAGGGGAAACTTCTTCCTGGGAAACTGAGTCCTCTAGCAAATGAACACAACTTGCCCACAGCAGTTGTTTTATATGAACAGTGTTCTATGAATTTAGTGTTGAAAATGCCAAATCCTGGGTGTGTGGAACTATGCGTGTCTGAATCCCTGTTCTATTGTAAGCAGCTTACAAGCAACACACACAGACAGACACATACACACACACAGAATAAGACTGCAGAAAAGCTACTATACAGCAATGACAATAAATAGGTGTTAATCCCTTATCAAAAGTTTAACTGATTTTCTAGTAAGCTAAATATTAGGTATTGTTTCATATTTATTTGTTTGAGTTATAAACATCTCCTATGGTCCAAATGAATTGTACTTTAGAATTATGTTTGTGGGGCCACAGATATAGCTGGACGGTGGAGCAGTTGCTCTGCACATATGTAATGAGGCTTGGGCTCAATCCCCAAACCATACAGTTGAAAAGAGAACGAAAGAAGCTTTCCTTAGAAACAGTGTCAGTAGTGGTGAGGCCACCAGTTACTTTTAAGAGTCTACTTAATTGTGTGCCTGAAGCACGATTTGTAGTTTTAAGAAGTGCTTTATAAGGGAAAAATTATTATAATAGCATTTTTAAAAGGAAGAAATAAAAGTAAAAATTTTAAATTCTGAATAATACTCATGGTTTTGTTTTGTTTTTTGTTTTTTGGGATTTGGTTTTTTTCAAGACAGGGTTTCTCTGTATAGCTTTGGCTGTCCTGGATCTCACTGTGTAGACCAGGCTGGCCTCGAACTCAGAATTCTGCCTGCCTCTGCCTCCCAAATGCTGGGATTACAGGCGTGTGCCACCACCAACCGGCTAATACTCATGTTTAAGGAAGTATTTTAACTTCTTTTTATTTTGCTTTTGTATTAAAAGCCTCCTGAAGTGCTTCATTTAAATGAATCCTTTTAATATTTATGATAACCTAAGAGATAGAGTCTACTAAGATCCCTCTTGACAAATGAGAAAACAAAGGCCACATCGGTAAGAAATTAACCCGGGGCTCTTATCCAGCCTTCTGCACATCACAGGTGAGAAGGAGGAAGGAAGTGGACTGTGGGAGAGGAAGCTGAAGGGGCCATGGGATCACCTTCCAGGGAGCACCAGCCCGCACTCCTCTCTTGACTCTAGAACAGTTCAAAGTGAATGGCCCCTCCTTTCCTTAACTGCAGGTGTTGTGAAGCCGCTTCGCTTCGTGCATACCCACTGTTTTCGATGTGACTGGAGGAGAACTAACGAGGTGGAAGAGGGTTAGAAAGCGCTTGCCTGGGAGGGGATTCTGGGTGAAAATAACTGGAGCTGAGGTCTGAAAGGAAGGTGGGTGGGAGGAGGATTTGACTCACTGTGTACCCACAAAGGAAAGGAGAAATGGGAGGGACAGGCCACAGACCTCTGTTTTTAACTCACCTGGATGTGAGATAGCCCAAGGTGGCTCAGGTCCCACCATTACGAAAATATGGCGGAGTCACCCAAGGCTGCCCAAGGTGACAGTCCTTTATCTTTACACATTGCTTTCTCTCCCTTTCCTCTTCTGGAACAAATATCTGTGAGATAGTGAGGAAGGAAGGGAACACTGAGGTGTAGTGTCTCACACAAGGCCAGCACTGGGGAGGTAAAGGCCGGAAGGTCAGGAGTTCACGACCAGCCTCAACAACATAGTAAGTTCAAGACCAGGCTGGGCTACTGAAACCCTATATCTAGAACAACAACAACAACAAAAAAAGCAAACAATAAATACACAAGAATGAGAAGAGGGGTTTCTTTAGGGAACTGAGTTCTGACCGTGCTGCTTTCTAACTGGAGGTGGTAGGGCTTTTAGATATGTGACTTTAGGCATAGGCCAGAGAGTGATACTTTCTTGGATACACTTTGGAACTGAAGGTGGATGCCCATGTGGCCTTGTTCTTGCTAATGAAGCCTAAACAGTCTGCTTGTGACTTCCAGAAAAATTTTAAAATACCAGGCTGGTGGAGCTGGGTAATGGTTCAGTCAGTGGAGTGCCCGTTGTTTAGGTATGGAGCCCTGAGTTGTGTAGCAGCACACTGTTAGACCCGCCAGGCATGCCTGTTGAATAGTGGCACATAGACCAGCCAGGCATGCCCGGCGGGGTGACTGGGTCACCAAGCAGAGAGTCATCTGCACTCATCCCTGGCTTCGACAGGCTGGTTTTCACAGACAGCAGCTCTTGCTAGAGGTCAGCACTTCCATCTAATTGACTCTCTACTTTGCATAGTGAATCCTTAGAGTGAGGTGCTCAGGGACAGAGAAGGGTTGCTTGCTGGTGATCTGACTTCTTGGAACCTTTTCTCTTCCTTGGGGTTGCTGTGACACGGGAGACACAGTCCATGGGCGTTCATAACCTAACAAGAGAGACAGGTTTGTAACAAACGATTACAGGGGTGGGTACAGTCACAGAGGAGAATGACGTGCTTTGATTGCATGATGGGCCTGGAGAAACAATAACTCAGAAGCTACGAGTATTTGTTGCCCTTGCAGCAAATCTTGTACCCACATGATGGTTCACAATTTTCACCCACTGACCTATGTTCCCACTCAACAAAATGTATTTTAAAAATATGGATAACAAAAATAAGGAAATTAGAGCTGGCCTGTTACAAGAGTAGCCTGTCCTTCCTGCTTGGCCTGAGGCCTGTTCTACCAGGCCTCATTTTGTAAACAAAGTTACAGAAGCTTTTGGTGTAGGTAAAAGTTCCTAAGTGCGGATATCATAGACACTAGGGAAGATGTTGCGGTAAATCTCCAACCCCAAAAAGCCCTTGCAAAGAACACACAACTCAGTTATAATCTTTATAAGCTACATGCCTAGACTGGGCAGATTCACCACTACACTACTCTGTTTCCCAGCTATGAGGTCTCTGGCCACTTGCAGCTCCTCCACGCCATGTGGTTCTGCCCCATCTTCCTTTCACCTCCATCTTCCTCTTGCTCCTCCGTCTCTTCATCTCCCCCTCCCCCTTCCTCCTCCTCCCTCTCCAAAAAATGTCCAGCCCCACCTTTCTCTGCCACTTCCCAATCACAGGCCTTTATTTTGACCAGTTAAAATGGGGAGAAGGTTCACCTGAAATCACCTGAATATGTGATCCACTCCTTGGAGGGTGGGTCGGGGAGGGGGGAGCTTCTCTTGAGGAAGCAGAATTAGCATCAAAATACAAACAGCACCAGGGCAATAGACAACAGGGAGAATCTACTGTTCTATTGGCTAAATGTTGAGGTTGTCTCACTATCTTCTAAGTATTTATGTTTAAATATTTTATTTAAAATATTTTAAAATATACTATTAAATATATTAATTTAATATCTAATATAATAACAAATATTAAATATAATAATATTAATTTATTAAAATATTATTTTAAATATAAAACTCATAGGTTTGTGTTGCTCTCAAACTTGGTCAGAGAAGCTTCTTCTGGGGGTGGATTCATAGCTAATCAAAGTGGAAGAATAAGTAATTTTGAGTGTTCAGTCATTCATGGGTCATCTGGTCAACCCTCACCTACTCCAAGGCTCAAGGAACATTAAAAACAAAACAAGATTAAAAGAATGCAAGAGGATGGGCAGGAGAGCCATTGCACCCATGAACCTGGAACTGTGGTTCCCTGGATACAGCCAGACCGGCCAGAATTCCAGCATCAACGGGGGACTGGTTCCTGAGACCCATACCCCTAGCTGTGGAGATATTGGCGATTGAAGGCTGGCTACTGAAGGAAGAGTCACTTTTCTTTGGATGTTTGATGCTGGTAAGCTACCCAGACCCAAGCAAATGAACTCACAGCCATGTATGTATGCACAACACAATTGGATCCCATGAGTTATTAAAAACACAAAAAAGGACATGAATTTGGCAGGAAACATGTTAGGGTTCTCAGAGGGGATCTAGAGGAAGGTAGTAAGGGTTGGATATGGTCAAAACACTATATTATTGTAAATATTATATATCATAACGCATGCATATATTTTGTCACAAAGAATAAAACCCTGGCACTCAGCAGAAAGGAAAGAGAAGAGATAGGCCTGATTCCAAAAAGTGATTGTGTGATCTGACAAGAGTCCATGCTGTGAAGAAAAAGGGTGTCCCCTTCACAGGTGCAACGGTACCTTTCTTGGCCAATACCCTATATGCATTATGTAACGTGAAGGCGTGTCTCTACCAGTGTGAGTTTCAGACCTAGCCTGAAAGAGAGTGAACAGGATCTTGCCATTACCCTCAAATACCAAGAACAATTGCTAGGGATTTACTTCAGTGATGAAAAGAAGAGGATTGGCTTGTATTTCCTTCAGGTTGGAATGCCACGCACGTATCTTCACGTAAGAGCTTTAGAAATGATTAAGTATATGATTGCAGGTCTTTGTTCTCACAGCAAGTACCATCTTTTATTTGTGATGTGTGTGTGTGTGTGCGTGTGTGTGTGTACACCAGAGAATGTGTGTGAGAATTTAGAGAACCACCACAGACGTCAGTTCTTGCCTTTCATCTTCTTAGAGGAAGGATCCTGTTTTGTTTGGTTCTTTGCTGTTGTACTGTCTGTGCCAGGCTAGCTGGCCTGGCACCTCTTAAGGGTTCCTCCTTTCTCCACCCTCAGTCTCACTGGGATTACATATCACATTACTTTGTCTGGCTTTATGTGGGTTTTGAGGATTTAGACTCTGGGCATATGTGGACTCTTATGTGACAAGTACTTTACCCATTGAGCAATCCTATGACTTGACTTATCAGTTATAGCTGTCAAGTTTTTAACTTCTTCTTTTTTAATGTATCACCAATATTTTATTTGCATCCCTTCTTATAAAAACTTGACTTTATCCCTACTCCTATATTGACCTAATCCCAAATCTTTGTGTCATTATAGAGTCAAGGGATCAACTTCATTTTTTAGTTTATCTCTGGAGGGAGACACTACAAAAAAAGTCATGCTTTTTAGGAGTCATGCTTTCAGTTTTGTTTTCTAGTTTTAAAAAGCTAACTCATTTGATAAGGACCACAAAAAATATGTTCTTGGAGGTCTGATGACAATTTAGTAGATTCCTGAATTTGTTAAATTTCCTCTTTTCAGTGGGACATGTTCTGGAGGTAATGCTATTTAGAATATCTGCATCTAAGAATTTCCACATGTTCTTCACAAAGGCTCAACATCCTGCCAGTTCTCCCTGAAATTCTCCCCGGAGAGTCAGTATATGCAGTCTGTTCTGACCAAGACTGGGCCCCAAGTTGTCAGAAAAGCTTCACTTCCTGCCAAGTAAAATAACCTTTCCCACAAATTGAGCAACATAATAAAAAGGGAAAGAGAGATCACAGCTTAGATGAGAACACTAGGAAGAGAGACTTGTTTCTGTAGTTAGAAGTGCGATCATGTCCAAATTAATGCTGTATCTTAGATCATTCTTACCATCTATAATACTGCTCTTAACTCTTAATATGAGCAAAAGGAAATAATTGGTACTGTTTTAATATCCAAAAGAGGAGGTTTACAGGGGTGGTGATAAAATATTGAAGCAAATATTTTATAGTGAAGCAAGACATTGTTTTTCTCAGTTGATCTGTCATAAAATTTCATTTCTGTATGTGTGAGCTAAAAGCATCCAAGTTGAAGTGAGGTCTTTAGGCTTTTCCCCCTGTTCTTAATAATTTCTCATTTTGTCTTAGTTTGATTACTTGGACATTAGTAAGTCATTCTTTTTTAAAAAAATTTATTTATTTCATATATATATAAGTTCACTGTCACTGTCTTCAGACACACCAGAAGAGGGCAACAGACCTCATTACAGATGGTTGTGAACCACATGTGGTTGCTGGGATTTGAACTCAGGACCTTTAGAAGAACAGTCAGTGCTCTTAACCGCTGAGCCATCTCTCCATCCTTAGTAAGTCGTTCTTATTAAAATGTTACTGGTATTGGGATATATCTTAGTTGGAAAGTGCTTGCCTGATATATACAAGACCTTGGGGTTTATACCTGCATAAACAAGGAGCAGTGGTGAACACCTAAAATCCCAGCACTCAGGAAATAGCTGCTGGAGCATCAGGAACTCAAGGTTATCCTCTGCCACATTGTGAGTTCAAGACCAGTCTGGGATATATGAAGCTTTCTTTTAAAAAAGGATATCAGCCGAGTGGTGGTGGCACATTCCTATAATCCCAGCACTCTGGGAGGCAGAGGCAGGCAGACTTCTGAGTTTGAGGCCAGCCTGGTCTACAAGTGAGTTCCAGGACAGCCAGGGCTACACAGAGAAAACCTGTCTCGAAAAAAACCCAAAAAAAACCCCCCAAAAAATTAAAAATAAAAAAATAAAAAAAGGATATCAATAGTATATAAAAGGCTCTGAGGCCTAAGGCCCTGTGTTCAGCACAGATGCACACACAAATGTACACAAACACACATACACACACACATTATGACACTGAGAAAGGCAATGACTTCTACTAAAAATAAACTACCTTCCAACAACACATTTTTTTCATTGCTGTGATGAATTTTATTTATTGTCCAGCCAACTGTGCTTTGACAATCTTGCTACTAATTCCAGTAACCTAGAAGGTAGAATTATATTACAAGGAAGCAAGGGCAAATTGGCAGAAGATAGGACTGAATGAAAAAAATGAAAGGTTATTTAAATAATCAAAACTTTTCCTGAGACTGTAACGGGAAGGGGATCCGAGTAGAATTCTGAGAGGGCCTCTTGCTGTCCTGTCTTGGAAGGACCAGATCTGATGAGGCGTCTGGATGGTTTCTTGACAGTCCGAGGCCAGTGGCGAGGCTGCTCGCTGCCACCATCCACTAGTTTGGTATTCAGTAGTTAGGTAACAGTCATCAGGCATTTGGATACAATAAGATGTGCATATTAATTGGCTCTCGGAATAGCAAGAGTGCCTTGTTAATCAATAAAACTCTTGTTATTAATTGAATAGCAAGAGTGCCACAGCTTACTAAGCTTTTCTTACACAAATTCAGGCGTAGAGTTCCAAATAAAATACTCGAGCAAATGGACTTCCCCCGGCTTCTTGGCATGCAGACTGAGTCCAGTCTACTCAAACGTGTGATGGGCTGACTGAGCCTGGTGGTTCAGGCTTGTAGTCCCAGGTCCTTGGTAGGTTAAGTGAGGGTGATCACAAACTGAGGGCCAGCCTGGGCTATAGAGCGAGTTCAGGGTCAACCTGAACATTTTAGTGAGACACTGTTTCAAAATGGAAAAAAAAAAATTAGAACAAGTCATTTACAGAGGAGGAAAAAAAATGATCAGTAAACGCACAAGAATGTTTTCACACTTCTTAGAAATCAGCCAATAAATGTTGGAACTAAGCTCAGTAAGATGGCTGGAGGGGGGGGGGGGGTACTAACCACCAAGCCAGGTGACCTGAGTTCAGTCCTGGGAACCCACACTGCGGAAGGGGACACCACCCTCCACAAGTGTTTGCATATCCTCTTTCTCCCCTTCTCTCCCCTGTCCCCTCCTAAATTATCAGAAAGTAACAACTAAAGCAAAACACCTTGTCTTAGCACAGATGGCAGAGCTCTGTAAGTCTGCCAACCCTGGGTACCATCAAGATTCTGAACAGGAGGAAATACAAATCAAGAACATTCTGGAAAGTTAGTAACAACTAGGAAACTAAAGCTGTTCTTACCTCATGATCCAAGAGTTCTAATAAAAAGGAGCCAGGGGATCCCTGCTCCACTGTAACAGCAAGAGTTTGAAGTGCACAGGTATGCCTAAGTGTAAGAATGGACATGTGGGAAATACTCAGTGATTGTTAACATCTGCTGTATGCCATCGAGGATACATCAGTGACCAAAACAAAAATGTCTGCTCTGAGAGAGGTGTATTTGTAGAAGTGTTGACATTTTTTGTTTCTTTTGAGACAGGGTTTCTCTATGCAGCCCTGGTTGCCCTGGGTAGAAAAAAAATTGTTTTAAGTAAGAAAAATATGGTATCTAGGACAGAAGTCCTTGCCCTGTGGATTACAGCCTCTTTGGGGTGGAGGGTGGGGGTGGAGCCAGGGTAGACTATCAGATATCCTGCATATGAGCTATATACATTATGATTCATAATAGTAATAAAATTATAGTTATGAAGTAGCCACAAAAATAATGTTATGATCAGGAGCAGCAGTAGTAACTATATTGGTATTAAATGATTGTAGCATTAGAAAGGTTGAGAACCACTGGGCTGAGAGAAAATATGTGGTAGCATAGATGAGACCCAGCAGTGAACGAGATCGGGAGGAGCCTGTGAGAAGGGATGAGACAGGTGAGCGAGCAGAGAGAGAAGGGGAGAGAGAGAGAGAGAGAGAGAGAGAGAGAGAGAGAGAGAGAGAGAGAGAGAGAATGCTGTGAAAATAACTGGGGAGCAGCAAAAGTATTGGAGGCACAGGAGGCTGCAGGCAGGAATAGGGGGGGGGATAAGAGATAGAAGAGAGAGAGGAGGGAGGAGAGAAAAAGGGGAGAGAAAAGGGAAGAATGGGGTGGTCCTGGTATGGCTGAGAAACACGGGGAGTAAGGGAGAGATGTCTACAACTGGGTTGCCCTGAGCCCACTTTGAAGTCCACTGCTTTAATCCTTAGAACACTCAATAAAAGAGGTACTAGGCACTATTTTTTTCTCTCTTTTTCAGTTTAGTTTTGTTTTTGTTTTTTTTTCAAGATAGGGTTTCTCTGTGTAGCCCCAGCTGTCCTGAAACTCACTCTGTAGACCAAGTGGACCTGAAACTCAGACATCCACGTGCCTCTGCCTTCCAAAGTGCAGGGATGAAAGGTGTGCATCCCCACTGCCTGGCTGGTACTAGGCACTACTGTAAACTAATGTACCTCTTCCTTTCGTCCCCTCTTTTGTAACCCACGCTGGCCCTGAAACTGTGCTGGGATTATAGGTATTAGCTACCTCATCCTGCTTCATCATACAATTTTCTACATATATTTAGTCATTTAATGTCCTCAGTTGTCTTGCAGAGGCATCCATATCTAGACTATTTTCATAGATAAGGAAACTGAGTAACAGACAGGTAACTCATTCTAGAGTGGTTAATTGTGTGTTGATTCAAACCTAGACCTGGCCAGCCCACTCTTAGTGACTGTATCACTGACTCCTGTGTTTGCTCTCCCAGGGGCGCTCCTCTAATGTCTGCCACCTTCCCACCACTGCAGGCTGGGCTGTGGGTCACCTACAGGCTTAGGCTATTGTTATCTGGGAAGAGTTTGAGATGGGAGGTGTCCCTGTTCCCAGCCTCCTCCGCTTTCCCCTCCCCCATGGTGGTTTAGCAGGTGCAGGTTGTGCAGGTCTATGCAAATTTCTCTGATGAAGAGTTGAAGCCATTTCACAAGGGTATTTGTTTTACTTTATCTTGTTGTTTCAAGTTTTGCTTTATCTTTCTTTTTTTTTTTTTTTTTTTTTTTTTTTTGGTTTGTTTGTTTGTTTGTTTCGAGACAGGGTTTCTCTGTGTAGCCCTGGCTGTCCTGGAACTCACTTTGTAGACCAGGCTGGCCTCGAACTCAGAAATCCACCTGCCTCTGCCTCTCAAGTGCTGGGATCACCTGGCTTTATCTTGTCTTTCAAAAGAGAAGGAAGGCAAATGAGGAGGTAGACTCTGAGGAGACAGTCCCCATGGAGCACTAGCAAGAGGAGACTGGCAAGACTCCTGGGGCCAGCAAGATGACTCAGTGGGTAAAGGCCCCAGAACAGAAATGGTGGAAGAGAGAACTGACTCCCACATACACACTGTGGTGAGTGCACTTCCTCCTCATACAGTAAGTAAATAAATAATAAAAATAAATAAATATGTAAATAATTGAAAGTGCCTTGTCCAAATATCTTCTAGGGAACTTCCTTCTGAGTCTGCTAATAGTCTCGGGTAGAACTTCAAGCCTAGGGCCTTTTAATCCAATAATCTAGTAATTGTGGGGGTTTCCTGTTCTTTACAATGTTAATTACATTTCTGTCATAAATTGCATGTGCGTGTGCTTGTTTCTTTGACTGTTTCTTGCCTGGTAGGTAGGCTTGGGTCTCCATTGCTTTTTGAGAGGATCTCCTGTATCCCAGGCTTGTCTAAAGCTTGCTATGTAGCCAAGGGTGACCTTGACCCTCTGATCCCTCTACCATTATCTTCTCCATGCTGGGATTAGACATGAGCTCCCACGCTTCGTATATGCAGAACTGGGGATTGACCCCTGGGCTCCGTGTGTGCTAAGTAAGTGGTCCCTCATTTGAGCTACATCCCCAGCTTCTAAAGGAAGCTTTCCGGAGCACCCATTCCCTATGTATCTGTAGCTAAAGGAAGCATTTTAAATGGCCCTTTTAGATTTCTCAAAGAGCAAAGGCCTGGCTACTTCAAAGTGTAGTTCAACAGCAGAAGCAGCAGGTTCAGAAGTGCTCGGAGGTGTGTGATGAAAACAAGGAGCAGGTCATGTTTCTGGGGTGTGCTATTGCACATGAAGGAGGCTTTGCTTCATTTCTCCTTCAAACACCAGAGAAACTTGGGCTCAGCAGAGGTAATGTAGGAGCTATAGCTTAAGAATAGAAGGGCCGCCTTTAATCCCAGCCCTTGGGAGGCAGAGGCAGATGGATTTCTGAGTTCGAGGCCAGCCTGGTCTACAGAGTGAGTTCCAGGACAGCCAAGACTACACAGAGAAACCCTGTCTCCTGGGAAAAAACAAAACAAAGAAACAAAAACAAACAAACAAAAGAATAGAAGGACATTGGTTTGCTTTGTTTTGTTCATTTGTTTTTAGGTCAGCTCTCACAGACACTAAGTAATTAAGTAAATGTAAAAAAGAATGCTTGTAATTAGTTAATTTAAAGAGTTTCTGGCAGGCCTTGAACTCAGATCTGTGTACTTCTGCTTCCCAAGGGCTGGAATTAAAGGTATGCACTACTCTGCCTGGCTTTGAGTATTTTGTAACCATTGTACAGAATACATTTTTTTTTTACTTGATCTGCATTTATTTTATGCTGAATTTATTCCCGTGCCATGAGTTTTTGTTTCTTCAGTTTCTTCTGGGATATCTTTTTCTTCTGTGCAACCTCCTCTTCTGGCTTTGGAACGATATATTCCTTCTCAGTGAGGATCATCTCAATGTGGCAGGGGGAGCTCATGTATGGGTTAATCCGGCCATGAGCTCTGTAGGTTCGTCGACGCATCTTGGGTGCTTTGTTCACCTGGATGTGTTCAATGACTAGAGAATTCACGTCTAAACCCTTAAGTTCAGCATTACTCTCTGCATTTTTAGCATGTGCAGCAAAAATTCAGCACTCTTTTTTGGCCACCGTCCCTGTGTCCAGCCCCACTGTTTGGCCTGGGCGCACCGACCTACTCCACCATTATACCTCCGGAATGGCACACACTGTTTCTTTAAGGTGACATCCTTCAAGTACTTGGTGGCTTTGTGGATATGCATACCCTTGATGGCTTGGGCAGTTTCCCGAGTGTTCTTAAAGTGAACACGAAGGTTTGAACCTCTTGATTTGCATGATTTTGTGGGGTTCTCTGGGTCAAGAGAGTAGCAAACCATCTTCACAGGTCACCCCTGGCCGCTTACAGGAAGAGACAGAATACATTTTCAAAGGTGCAACATGTGGGCACCATGCAGTAGAGACCAGCTATACTGTGAAGTGTGCCTTTCTATTTGGCCACACTGGCTACCAGATAAAGTACTCCTGGTCTGAGAGCTTGGCCTGTAGTGTTCTTCACCATTGAGAGGTCACAGTGCAGAGAAGAAGAGCTCCTTCTACAGAGTGAGTTCCAGGACAGCGAGGGCTATACAGAGAGACTCTGTCTCGAAAAAACCAAATCCAAAAAAGAAAGAAAGAAAGAAAGAAAGAAAGAAAGAAAGAAAGAAAGAAAGAAAGAAAGAAAGAAAGAAAGAAAGAAAGGGAGAGAAAGAAAGAAAAGAAAGAAAGAAAGAAAAAGAAAGGGAGAGAAAGAAAGAAAAGAAAGAAAGAAAAGAAAAGAAAAGAAAGAAAGAAAGAAAGAAAGAAAGAAAGAAAGAAAGAAAGAAAGAAAGATTCTTGCATGGAATAATAAGGGTTTTGAGTGGTGGAGACATTTAATATTCTATAGTTTGTTTTCAATAAAATACAAATTTTCTTTTCCCTATGTGTAGAAATGTTCAAAATGGCAAAAATAAAATTGTGGTCCTTTGCTGAAATCTATTGGAGAGGACATTTTTGTTTTGTTTTGCTTTGTTTTGTTTTTTGTTTTTTGACTGAGTACTTTATCCTAGGGTTTTACTATCTCCCCTGATGCCTAACAGTGTTTCACCAAAATGTTATTGGATTAAAAAGCTTGTAATTCCTTATGGCCCTCGAGCAACATATTATCTTATTTCAGGGTTTTCTGACGTCACTTAGCTTTGGATCTGATAGTCCTTCTCTTTTGAGTTCATACTCCTGCCTCTTGCCCCCCCCCCCTTTTTTAAGCCTTTTCTTAGAATATTCTAGCCTTTCTCCATCGCCCATTTCATGCCCCATGTCTTCCAGGCCTCGTCCTTCTGCCTTCTCCTCACCCCTACTCCACATAACTTACATTACTAGGACGAGAATAATTCAGCTTTTTCCTTGAAGCCTTCCCTGACATCTCCAACTGCAATCGTATCAAACTCCACTCCATTGTCATGGACTAGTTCTTTAATAAAGTTCTTAAAGAAAAACAAATTTCTAAATATCTATGTGCACAATTTCTTTATCTCATTAAACTTTATTTTTTTCAAAAATGTATGTGTGTTTTTGTGTCTGAGTATGTATGCATGCATATATGTATGTATATGTGCATATACATGTGTGCATGTGGAGACCTGAAGAAGGAGCTGAGGTTACAGATGTCTGCTATGGTGCTAGGATCGGAACTCTTGTCCTCATGATTGCTTAGCAACTGCTCTTAATCACTGAGGCATCTGTAGCTGTTCTTTATTTTCTAGCAGGGGAATATGCAGTGTAAAGGCCCTGTAACATAGTCATAGTTTGGCTGCCATCACAAAACACCACAGACCTCTAAACATTTCTCGTGGCTCTGGAGGCTAGGAAGTGCAAGACCAGGGCCTGGGAGATTCGTGTGTCACAAGGCGAGAGCCACCTCCTCCCCCACCCCCCAGAATAATGGCAGGCACCACCATGATGTTACTTCCTATCAAAGCTAGGTGTTTTCTGCACTGCCTTTAACCTTACAACCTCCTACAGGTCCTATTATCAAATACCTTTGGAACATGAATGAATCTGGGAAATAAGCAAACATCTAGTTTCCAGGAACCATTAGTGAAGTCCATTTCTATTTTTGTTTTGTTTTGTTTTGTTTTGTTTTGTTTTGTTTCAAGACACAGGTTTCTCTGTGTAGCACTAGCTGACCTGTAACTCATTCTATAAACTAAGCTGACCTCCAACTCAAAGATCTTCCTGCCTCTGCCTCCTGAGCACTGGAATTAAAGACAGGAGCCACCGACTGGGTAACTAGAAGTCTGTTTCTTGTTCTCCAAGTTCTGCAAATAAATTAGGTTACAGGGTGAATGGAAGTTTGCAGATCAAGTTAAAGTTGATAATCAGCTTGTTGTGTTGTTTTATGTTTTCATCGCAGAGTCTTACCAGGCAGATGAAGATAACCTTCAACTACATAGCCAGGACTGATCTTGAATTCAGTATGTGGGACTTAAACATGTTTTGATCCTCTTCCCTCTACCTCCTACAGTGCTTGGGTTGCAGGTGTGAGCCTCAAACCCCAGCAGCTAAACAGATATTTTAATATAGGAGGATAGGTCTGGGCATGCATGTCTGTAATGATAGCATTCGGAGGCGGAGGTATCAGGAAGATCGCCTGAGCTATTGGCTGAGCTATGGTGGGGGTTGGGGAGTCAGAGGACCAGATGTTTGCTACAAGGTAGTGTCTTCTATATATACGGTGAAGCTGCACCCATAAAATCTCAGCAATGTGGTTGCCCAAGCAGACATGAAAATTGATACCACCAGTTAACATACCATTGTGGACTCAGAAGGTTATATTTATAAATAATACATATGTAGCAACAATAATTAAAGAATAAGAGGCCGTGAATTTAAGAGGGAGTGAAGGGGATTAGGGGGAGAAAAGGAAAGTGTGGAAGGAGATATATAGACTCATATATGGAATTCTAAGAGGAGTGTCATTCTAAAAGAACGTGAGAGATTTGCAGAAGACTTGTTAGTGTATAGGTTGAAAGAAGAATAACCAAACCATTATATACATCTATAAAACTGTCAAAGAACAAAATTAATAAGAACAAGAAACAGGATGAGAACAATTAGGGGCGGGAGAATGTAGGGGAAAGCTGCTGGATTCCTGTGGGCCCAGTAGAACCACTGGGTTCCTTAAGAGTAGAGGACACAAGCTTGGGCAGGATGGCAAATGCCTTTAATCCCAGCACCAGACAGTCTGGTCTCTGTAAATTTAAGGCCAGCTTCATATACACAGTGAGTTCCAGGACAGCCAGGGCTACAAAGTGAGGGAAAAAAAAAACAAAAACAAAAACAAAGGGGTGGTGTGATGGTGTGAGAGCCAAAAAAATTGTAATAATACAGTAAGGAAAAAAAAAACTCAGCCTGGCATAACTGGCGAGCCTCTCCCTAGCCTAGCAGATATGGGTGGCCTCTCAGTCTTCAAAAAATGGAAGGAAATGCATACTTTGCCTCAAACCTTGAGAAGGTATACATGTTTGCTGACATCTTGACTTTATTTAGCCTTTTGAGTTTCATTTTAGACCCTGTTTCCCCAAACTATAATACATTGGTATTGTGTAAACCACCAGATCCTCAGCTGCTGTTACGGTCTCAATAGGAAACTAATATACTATGATTGTTTAGTTATCTTGAAGGTATTTTGACTCTGTCAAAACATAAAACAAAACAAACAAAATAACGTGATTACCAACTTCAATTTGATCTGCAACCTTAATTCCATTTACTGTGTATGTAATAGAGTCACAGATTTTGAAGAAGAAATGGGCTGCATTTTATATTCATATACAGAAAGATTTTAATTTGTTTTAAGATTTATTTATGAGTACACTGTAGCTGTTTCCAAACACACCAGAAGAGGGCATCAGATGCATGTGGCTGGGAATTGAACTCAGGATCTTTGGAAGAACAGTCAGTGCTCTTAATCACTGAGTCATCTCTCCACCCGGAGATTTTAAATTTTGAGAAGATGGATACTGCACTTCTAATAAACCTTTATAGCAGTGTGTTGAACATAGAGATGTATCTTATTCTAAGAACTGGAGGAGAGGAAGAGTTAACTCAGTAAAGGAGAGGTTGTATACAGACATGTATGTTGACTGTCATATCTGCCCACCCCAACTCTTTCCAGAAGGACATCTTAGCTTCAGTGGTTCTGATAGTGGACAAATGTCTATAGCCCATCCTGTCATCAATGTGATACAAACTGGTGCTCAGGGTTTCAGAATGCTTTGTTGTTGTTGTTGTTGTTGTTGTTGTTGTTATCATTATCATTATTGTAGTTTCATTGGGGCTCTGATATTTCAAACCAAGCATTAACACCGATAACATGCCTGTACGGAGTCAAGGATTTGTACATATTATTCTAACATACAATCCTACAATAGATCATAAAATTTGTCTCAAGCCAGGGGAGCCTGGGGCATAGAGAAATAAGGCTGCCATTATGACAAGATCGTATAAGAAATGGTGGCCCAACTCTTTCCTCTTTATTCAAGGCAGTCTCCAGAATGCCAGCCTCTGAGTTGAACATGTTTGACCCCAGGGCTTGCTGTAAGCTCATTCACACTGCAGTCCTTTGGAGTTTAGGGAAGAGATGTTCACCCTTCATTCATTCTTCCTTCCTCTTTGCAGCTAGATGTGTTTCCTGATCAGATTTTAGAAAATGTTTTTAACAGGGAGGTAAGGGCAGGAGGAGCATCCCAAGCTAGGGGCCGTCTAGGGCTGTGCAGCAAGACCTGCTCCCACAGTTTCAGTGCATGCACGCATGTGTGAGTGTGTGTTCAATGTTGCAGACTGAGCCAGGAACTTGCAACATGCTAGGGAGACACTCTGTCCTAAGCTACATCCCTAGTCTTAGTCTACATTTAAACACTGGATTTTCATCTATATAAAAGACATTTTTTGGTTTTTTTTTGGATTTGGTTTTTTGAGACAGGGTTTCTCTGTATAGCCCTGGTTATCCTGGAGCTCACTCTGTAGACCAGGCTGGCCATGAACTCAGAAATTCACCTGCCTCTGCCTCCCAGAGTGCTGGGATTACAGGCGTGTGCCACCACTGCCCGGCAAAAGACATTAAAAAATATAGTGGGTATATCTGGTTGATGGGTTTTTGCATGACTTTTTAATACTTTGGCTTTATTTTTCAAGTTCTTTTCAGAATGTAATGCTTATTATTATTATTATTATTATTATTATTACTATTATTATTATTTTTAAAAAGCCTTTTCTTCCACATTAAATCACAAAATGGCTAGGGTCCATTCGTCTTATTTGTATTTTTTTCACTTTGCTAAATTTGAAATATATCCCCAAGCTTGTGCGAATTCCCCACTGACAGCATCCCATAATGGAATATGAATACCTTTTACTTTGCTAACATCTGGTCACCCTTTTCTCTCCCTTTTCAATTGCTGTACATGGGACAATAATCATTCTTGTAGCTCAGTCTCTGTGTGCTTTTATTGCTTCCGTAAGGTGCGTTTCTAGTCTCGGCGGCTTGGCAAGGATTCGCAGATTTCAGAACACACTTCTTACGGCATTTTGTACATGTGTCAAATCCCCTTACAGAAACATCTCCCCCTTCCCACTCTCCAGTAGTAACGCTTGAGAAGTTAGATTTCTCCCTCCTTGAACAATATTGGATTTTTACTTTGTAATAACTGTGGGTTTAAGCATTTCCTTCTTGCTTATTAATGAAAACAATTAATGAGGGCCTTCTTTCATTAATTGGCTGCCTTAGAATTTTCTCCATTTGAAAATATTTGTTGTTTTCCTTATAAGATCTACATATTAAATATATGAAGACTTTGCCTTATTTTTCCAATAATTTTCTCCTTGAAATTTGGTTATTTCAGGTTTTTATTTGTTGTTTGTTTATTGACATGACCTTAAATCACATGGGTGAACTGTATTTCTTGGTGTGTCATAACTACTTTCTCATATACATTTTTTGCCTTATCCTTAGATTACATATATCATATCATTCATTCTTGAATAAATATATATAATGGTGTTTTATATGTGTAACTCTTTTAAATGCACCGTAACTATAATGTGTTAAAGATCTTACTTGCATTTACTTTTTTTACTCATTTGTACAGTTTTAAGGTGAATTGTATTTTAATGCATAGATTCCATAAGATTAGCCTCTCACCACATCAGGCTGTTAAAAACAAAAACAAGAAAACCGGAGCGGGGAGGGGCCTGTCCCTGATTCTGTTGCCTGCCGGTGGATAATGTTCCCCTGACTGGGCGGTTCTGTGTGCCCTCAGTGAGGGTGCACATCGTCCTACAGTGACTGATGCGCCAGGGGTGTGGTGGGGGTGATATCCAGGGGGCTCCCCCTTCCCAGAGGAAAGGGGCAGGGAGAGTGGGGGAGGACCTGTGAGAGGGGGCACTGGGAGGAGACGGGGGGGGGGGCTGATATTGGGATGTGAAGTGAATACATTAATGTTTAAAAAGCAATGAAAAACAAGCAAATAAAACAGGATCTTACTGAGCATCCTCCTGCTGCAGCCTTCAGACTGCTGATGTCACAGGTATGCGCCTGCACATCTGGCTTTAACCCACGGGTTTGTACAGGTCAGAGCAGTCCCAGTGAGTAATATTTGTATTACTCAGAATGATGTCAGCTGATCCAGAACTCTTAGACTCAAACAGTCGTCCTGCCTTAAACCTCTAAAGAAGGTGAGACAGCAGGGATGTGGCACCACCTTGGGAACTCTTCCTTTTCTTTTCTTTTCTTTTTCTTTCTTTCTTCCTTTTTTTTTTTTTTTAAACAAGAGTTTCTCTGTGTAGCCCCAGCTGGCCTGGAACTCACTCTGTAGACCAGGCTGGCCTCGAACTCAGAAATCTGCCTGCCTCTGCCTCCCAAGTGTTGGGACTAAAGGCGTGTGCAACCACCGCCCAGCTTGTTTTTTGTTTTTTAAAGATTGATTTATTTTATATTTTTAAAGATTGATTTATTTTATATATCTATGAGATATCTCTCCAGCCCCGGACCCTTGCTTCTTTATTGTCAGACATAACCCTGTGACCATCAGTCATGTAGGGCAATGCCTGCCCCAAACCCCTGGTACTCCACCCCCCACAGTTACCTGGCTACAGCCGGGTATGCCCCGCCCCACAGTTACCAGGCAGCCTGGCCCACTGTAAAAGGGGCTGCTTGGCGTCTCCTCCCTCTCTTGCCCTCTTCTCCCTCCCTCTCCCTCTCTTCTCTTACCTTTCTCTCTCCTCATTCCTTTCCCCTCCTTCCACGTGGCCGTGGTCGGCTTCCACTTCCCTACCTTTTCTCTTTCCCTCTTTTTTACAACAAAGCTGTAAAATCATAGGCTGTCTCCTTTCATCTAACCCCGCCGTGGTGGAGCAATGGAACAGGCCTCTCAGCGTTTCCAGTCACCAGACCGGACCAAGGACTCGCACCCTTTGGCCGGGTCTCCTCCACAGGTACCCAGGCCCACGCTTTATGTAACCTTTTTTAAGTATTCTGTCACAGCAGTGTGAAAAATAGCTAATGTGCGTATATACATATAAATGTTTGTAGTATGTACAAACATTTACAGGTGAAAAAGTGTTGAAAGTAGAAAAAACTTCAAAAAGCCACAGTTTAGTTCACCTGGAATCTATTTAGGTATAATCTTTATAAAAATTTCTTATAAAAAAGAAAAGGTTTACTGAGCTTTTAATTCAGGGTTATAGTAAATGCTGGCTGATCCATGATGCATGCTTACTGTTAGCAATCATATTTTTTGTTGTTTAATTTTGTTTTTTGAGACAGTTTCTCTGCGTAGCCCTGGCTGTCCTTGAACTTGCTCTGCAGAATAATCTGGCCTCAAAACTCAGATCTGACTGTCTCTGAATGCTGGGATTCAATGAGTGCCTCATTATGCCCAGCCTGGCAATTGCATTTTTACTTCAGGGTAGGTCTAATTCAAATAATTATCTTTTGTAATTGTAGGGAGCACATCCGGAGTTAATGTTGGTTAACTTCTTGCTTGTGATTAATCATAAATGAGTCTTCTGACTCATTTTTTAGACATAAAAGTACATATTGACCTTTTGGTGATGGGTCCTAAGTGAAGCTTATGGTCGTGGAATTTCTAAGATTAACAAAGCTCATAACATACGGAACATAACAGTGTGATCTGTCTTTGTTTCTAGTTAAGATGTGTGCGCGTTGTATCTGCATAAGTTCCCCCACTATGCAGATGTCTTTGAGAGACGGTCCCAGCCTGAAGGAAACAGCCTTAGTCAGACATAGATACTGTGTACCACAAACTTGCCACATTGTTTATCTTCCTGGAATTGGTCATGCTTCCTGTTGCTTTCCTCTGAAAGACACTGAGAAAGTGCGCTCGCCCGCTGCTGGCATGGTGATGACCAATGCCTCCCCTCTCAGTCTCTTGTGTCTTCTTTCTGCCTTTCCTATAATCATCCTTATTCCTCCAGTCACGGGTGTCATGCTGACCAGCTGGCTCCGGAAAAACTGCAGGGGAGTTCAGGGAAGGTCACGGCTAGAAATGGAGCTCTCGGGAAAAGTGGAAGTGTTGGTCGGTGCAAGTAAAAGACATAGGAAACTGTAGACCAGGGAGCCCAGAAAAAGTAAGGGAGTTCAAAAAGGTAACAGAGCTTAGAAAAAGCAAAAGACCTAGAAAAAAGAAAAAAATAGAGGAAAAATAAGAAAAATAGGACAGGGAAATAGTCGTTTGCTTTTTGTACGTATGCATAGATATATGCATAGAATCCGGGAGCTAGCATAAGCCAGTGCACCAGCAAGGTAGAGGGGACAGCTCCCTGGTGTCCAACAATCACCAGCCAGGGAGTGGTCCCCTGCTGGCCCCATTCCTGCCCCACACGTGATTGTAGAGCCCCTGCTGACCCCCTGGAGGGGGGGGGGGACAGTGCCAGCGGGGTGCGGGTGCGAAGCCTGGATGGAGGAGCAGGTGATGAGCAGAACCCTGTGTCCGGAGCCGAACGCTGCCCACGCTCGCTCCGGCCCCTCTCTCCTCCCTTCTCAGACTGCAGCTGGAGGCAGCCCCACACCACGGACTCGGACTCTGGATCTCTGGCACAGGTAAATGGTTAGGAGTCCTGGCTTCCATGTAGTCAGCCTCAAATTTAAATTATATAAACGAGCATGTGAGATGCAAGTTAGAAATTACATACATTGAAACATATAGATAGCAGCTACATGCATATTCATACATGCATATGTAAGTTGAGTATAAAATATACATCGACTATGATTTATATATATTAATATATATTATATACAGTAAATAAAATTATACATTAAAAATTAATTATATACTTTAAATATTATGTGTTAAAATATAAGCTATATAAAATATAAATTAAAGATGAGTTATATCTATAAAATGTAAGTTATAATCTGTATAAGATACATCATTTTGTATGTCCTGAAGGACAGGGAATTATGGAACAAGCCCATGGAACTCTTTTTCTTTCTTCTTTTTTTAATTTAATTTTTTTTTGTTTTGTTTTGTTTTGTTTTGTTTTTTGGAGACAGGGTTTCTCTGTATAGCCCTGGCTGCCCTGGAACTCACTCTGTAGACCAGGCTGGCCTCGAACTCAGAAATCCACCTGCCTCTGCCTCCCAGAATGCTGGGATTAGAGGCGTGCGCCACCACCTCCCAGTGTCTATGGAGCTCTTAAAAAATCAGTTACAAAAAAAAAAGAGGGAGTTGTATATTCCTTCACTGCAAAATTTCATTTTGAATTTTTTGACCTTAGATGCCAAGTGACTCTGCTACTGAACATCTGTGGCATCCTACAAGTTGGCACACGTATGCCCAGGTGAAATGGAAGGGTCTGCTTACTGGTATATGTTATAGTTCCAATCTGGTATTAATAGGGGGAAGAGGGCATTTTTGTGTTTTTTTCCAGCCTAGGGAGTGGCACTATTAGAAGGTTTGGCCCTGTTGAAGTAGGTATGGCCTTATTGGAGTAGGTGTGTCACTGTGGGTGTGGTCATCCTAGCTGCCTGTGTGTGACCCTCATCCTAGCTGCCTGGAAGTCAGTATTCTGCTAGCAACCTTCAGACAAAGATGTAGAATTTCTCCTGCCCTCCTGCACAGGGCCTGCATGGTGCTGGATGCTGCCATGTTCCTGCCTTGATAATGGACTGAACCTCTGAACCTGTAAGCCAGCCCCAATTAAATGTTGTCCTTATAAGACTTGTTTTGGGCTGGGCGTGGTGGTGTACGCCTGTAATTCCTGCAGTTGGGAGGCAAAGGCAGGAGGATTTCTGAGTTTGAGGCCAGCCTGGTCTACACAGAGAAACCCTGACTCAAAACAAACAAACAAACAAACAAACAAACAAAACAAAAGACTTGCCTTGGTCATGGTGTCTGTTTACAGTGGTAAAACCCTAACTAAGACAGCCTGCCTGAGAGACTGGTATGCAGCTACTGAATCTTATTTGGTGTTTGCTACAGGACTGAACAACTGCCAAAGAAGATCAAGTATACCCCCAAAGAACTATTGCTGAACAGGTCCACTTCCCCCATATCCTAATAATGTTCTCTTCCACTACCTCTCTTGTGTGATGGGCTAGAGGAGAGGTTGAACCCTAATTAAAAGTAGGTTGCAAAAAATTTATGCTTATAGGGAAGTTTACAGCAGGAAGGGATTTGTATGTGAAAAATAGATAAGGCTGTTTTAAAGTCTAAAAATAGATTTTAACTTATTTCTTTTGGGGGGGGGTTGATTTTTTTTTTTTCCGAGACAGGGTTTCTCTGTATAGTCCTGGCTGTCCTGGAACTCACTCTGAAGACCAGGCTGGCCTTGAACTCAGAAATCCGCCTGCCTCTGCCTCCCAGAGTGCTGGGATTACAGGCGTGTGCCACCAACACAAGGGCTAGATTTTAACTTATTTCATCCTCGCCCAACCCACATTTAGTGATATATAGTAACTGAGAGTCTTCAGTTAGAGATGCTGATGGTGTGTCTGTGGTTCCGGTTACAAGTAAATGTGACCTCGAAGCTTTATAGGAAAGGGACAGAGACAAAATATTGCAAAACAGTAGAGCAGCTGTGCACTCTTAGAATCTTCAAACAAAATAAAACAAACCCCAAGCCATGAATAAGATCTTTTATGACCTAACACAGCAAATGAGAAAAACTTCAGCGCCTGGGAAGGCCCACAAAACCTCATCATGTCAGCTGCTTAGCATAATACATGGATTGTGGCTTGGAGCCTGGGTTACAGAGCTGTTGCCAGCATTCCGATCCTGCCTGGCCTACCGACATCGTTAATAATCTTTTGCGTAGCAAAACCCTTACAGTGAGGGTGTGTTTGTTCTATGGCGGGCAAGCAGAGGTTAGAGAACATGCACAGGAGTCGTTCCACTGTGTGCACTCTTGGGATTGAGTTCAGATCAGCAGGCTTGGCAGCAAGTGCTTTCTCCATCTGAGCCATCCTGGAGCCCTGTGGTTGTGCCTTTAAGAGGCAGACGAAAGCGATTACATGCTTGCACATTCTAACCACTTTCCAACATTTCAAGAGAGACTCTTCCTTATGTGATAACCCTAGGATACATAGCCACTAAAAGAGGCTGCACTCAGTAATACTGCTGAGAGACATTCTTTATTCACTAATGTGCATGGAAAAGAAATGGTGTACTGTATGCTGATAAATCCCTGAGTTTGCGCTGCAAAATACAATAGGAAACTCTAAAAGGACCATTATTTAGAATCATAAAAGAAAACCCAAAAAGTTTCTATGTAGACTATTATAAAGACTTCACTTCTTTGTACTTTTTTAAAAGTACAGCAAAAGAGGCACTTCTCACATACACCCAATCTACAGGACACAGTAGAGTTTGGGAGTCCAAAGAAACTTCCAGGAAAGAACTTAGCATCTGTCCCAGTCTGCCAGAATCCCGAGAATATTGAGACTACAGAGACCGACAGCTCCTACTTGATACTCCCGTGCTCCGGACCATGGGGAACCTGGTAGAGCCAGAGAAGTCTGAGAGCTTCACCTTTCAACTCAGTACAGTGGTGCCAGCAACTCGACACCACAGTTAGTGCTGCTGTCCCAATGAGCCAGAGGAGCCTCTTATGCAGTGGGCATCAGTTCATGCAGAAAACTCTTCACTGGTTCTGAGAATAAGTGGCATTTGGGTGCTTGTCCCTAAATAGGACATTTCTATTACTTAACCCCCAAGGCTCAGGGGTGTATTATGGAAGATCTGGAAGACTGTGGTGTGGCCCTGAGGATAGGAAAGAGTGCTGTGAAATGCTGTCTTCTGGATGTGACAATGACCACTGCACTCATGAATTTATGGTAGTTAATAGTGACCTGCCCAAGATCAAGCCAACAGGATTTGTCACTAGTCCCCCAGAAGATAGCACTAACGGGTTTAAAAAAAAAAAAAAAAGGTTAAGAGTGAGATGTATACAACTTCCATTGTATAGATGTGTGAATCTGTCAAGGAAGAAATAAAGGATTTAAAAAATAATTACAAAAATACATGTCATTATTGTTACAACATACAAAAACACACAAAAGTAAGCACTTTGATTAACATAGCTATTGGGTTTGTTTTACTTTTTCAAAAGCCTCTAAAGACAGTGATCTTGTCTTTAGGTCATAACAGTCCCGAGGTAGGATTGCAGAAGTGGCAGTCTAGCTAGGGGCAGAAATGGAACAAGTTTAGGGTAGGAAAGGCTACTGTGGGAGGTGGATGGTCTCCAGCAAATCAGAACAACATATATGTGACATATATGGATGGGGATGCAATAAGGAACTCTATATGATATACATTAACCTAATTAAAACTAATTAAAAGGTCAAAATAAAGGCATGTGGTTTTTTCAGAATGTCATTTTCAAATTTGTTTCCTTTAAAACCTGTTGGGAAGGAAATGTTTCTTGTTTGCGTGGGACACAGCGCTTGCAACATCTAACATTGCTTTAGCATTTTTGCTACTGGCGGTGGTCTCACACATGTGACATTTTGGTCCAGATGGTAAATGGTGGGCAAGCGAAATGAGTGTGTGGGAAGTGGTTTTTGATCCTGTGATGTTGGTCACAAGGCCTGATTTCAGGAAGCACTGCTGCTTTCTTGAACAATGTCTTATTTCTTCATGTGCTTCAACATTTTACAGTAAAGAATGTGTGTTCATCCAACAGGGAGCCACAGTATTAAAACTGACCAACCAAATAGCACCACCACTTTGAGGTAACCAACCGTGAACTAAAAGATGTAATTAAAATGGTGCAATGTTGTATACCTTAGCATTGTAGTTTGGTAAATATAGATTTACCAAAAAAAAAAAAAAAATCTTAAACAACCCCTAGGGCTAGGGATGTAGTTCATCTGTTAGAGTGTTTGCCTAGCATTCATAAAAGCTCTAGGTTCAGGTTTCACGCCCCATACTGCATACACTGAGCTCATGCCTATTGTACCATCCCTTGTGAGAGACAAGCAGGAGGATTAGAAGTTCAGGGTCACCTTCAACACTGCGTAGTTGAGTTCAAAGCTGGCATGGGTCAAGAACCTCTCAAAACAAAAACCCAAACAACTTAGATTCTAATGCAATTGTGGAAGCAGGCAAGTTCAAATCAATAAGATATTAGCGAATGCTTTATTTATTGAAATCAAGTTTTCTGCTCCCAATTTGGACACAGCTGACCCGTTACAGGTCCTCTGGAGTTAGGCCTGCTTTTGTGTCCTACACGTGAGGTGTGTACTGTCTAATGAAGCACTTTCTCTTCTCTGGAGACTGTTACAAAACCTCTACCCATCATGTCCTTGTGACAACATTTATTCTGCTCCTGATGTGTGGTTGGCATAAGTATTTTTCTGGACCTTTCTCAGGAGCTAAAATAAAGAATATAGTTGTGCTTGCCATTCAAATTATGCAGATGCAGAACTTGTTAGAATCACTGTGTACAGTTACATAAAATCCTTGAAATTTTTTGGGTGATATATCACAAATTAGACCTGCTAGTGTGAACAACTGTGATATTTAAATTAATAATTAAGCTAATTATTAATCCATTCAAATCATGCTTACAGTTTCCCAAACACTGAGTACCTTGCAACATGAGTCACTATTTTGTACCCAGGGCTGCAGTCGTCTGGGTCAGCTCTTTGTCTTGTGACATATCTACTTGGCTTGGATTTAGTGTCTCAGTTGTGTCCAGGCTGAAGAGATGGCTGCTAATTGGCACATGCTTTCTTTGGAATAATGCCAGAGGTTGAACCAAAGACAAGAGGACCTTTAAATCCTCTTTGTGTGTCACAGTGTCCTGAGCAGAGCAAGTTACATGGATCGACATCAGCAGAGTGGGGGACATGCCACCCTACCCTAGTGTATTGTTAGATTTATGTGGCTGAAGGACGGAGAGAATAATTGTGGACAATAATCCAATCTAGTCCACATGGTCACTTTCTATGAACTCTGTCTCTGCTCCACCAGCCCTCTGATCTCAATTTCTATTGCTAATACACCCCATGGGCGTGAGAGTGCATTCTATAACTATTAAGATTCTCAAAGGAAGACAATAGCGTCCATGTAGCTTAACAACCATAAATCTAGAAGCTGGTGTGGCTGGTTTCCCATTTTGGCACAACTTCTGGCTTCTTTACTTGTTTACTTTTAATATAAAATTAATATTTTAACATATGTATTAGGACCCTCCCATAATGCTAGAGACCCAACCTGGGGCTTTTGGATTCTGACAGCTCGAATATCAGGTTTAAATGAGTTTTGCTTTGTGTTTCTATGGTGCTGGGATCCAACTCAGGACCTATACATGTTAGGTAAGTTCTTTACAACTGATTGTTATTTCCAGTACAATTTTGTTTTCATATAGTGCATAGACATGATTTTACCACTTGATACTTAAACAGATCTATAGCATAAGTGATAATAGATAAGAGCTTCTATGTATTGATAAAATTTATTTGGCTTACTCATAGTTGAGATATAATAACATGGTCAAGAAATAATTATTGATTGAAGTTTATTATGTTCTTATTTTCTAATAATTATAACTGATGGAGATGAATAGACTTTTTGAAAATATAAGGACATAATGTTTTGTTTTCTTTCCTTTTCCCTTTTTGGTTTTTCAAGACAGTGTTTCACTTTGTAGCCTTGGCTGTCTTGAAACTCTCTCTGTAGACCAGGCTGGCCTCAAACTCAGAAAGATCCGCCTACCTCTGACTCCCACGCGCTGGAATCAAAGGCGGCATGTGCCACCACTGCCATACTAGTTTAATTTCTTTTGCTTTGATAAAAACACCCTGTCCAAAAACAGGGAGGAAAGGGTATTTTGGCTTGAAACTCCAGGTTACAAGTCATCATTGAGGAAAGTCAAGACAGGAACTCAAAGGAAGAATTTGAAGTCAGGCCCGATGGATGGCCGTCTCATACGGCATTACCTCTGACCAAGGAATTCACCTCACATCCAAAGAAGTACAGTAGAACCCATGGAGAATGCTGCTTGCCTGCCGGATCCCATCCCAGCTCATACTCAGCAAGTACTCTTGTACAATGCAGGACTGCCTGCCTAGGAATTGTGCCACCCAGAGTGAGCTAGACCCTTCTGTATCAATTAACAATCAGGACAACCCCTCCACCACCACCCCTCACACACACCTACCTGGCCCACACAAGCCAATCTGATCTAGGCAGCTCTTTAACTGAGAATTTCCTCTCAGGTTATTCTAGGCTGTATCAAGTTGACAGTTGAAGCTGATCAGGGGGGGGCTGGAGAGATGGCTCAGCGGTTAAGAGCCCTGACTACTCTTCCCAAAGTCCAGAGTTCAATTCCCAGCAACCACACAGTGCCTCACAACCATCTGTAATGGGATCAGATGCTCTCTTCTGGTGTGTCCAAGCAAGTGTACTCTTAGACATAAAATAAATAAGGGTTTTTTTTTTTAAGCTAATCAGGATGTGCATATATATGCACATATTTTTCATTGATATCCTCTGATTTCATTGGTATCTTATTAGTTACACCATTTGTTAGTATTTTACTGTCATGCATTAGAGAGTGATGTTTCTGCTTGCTCTTTTTAAAACTAAAAAAGCTGTAAAATGCTTTTCAACAATAAAAATTTGTTGGAAAATGTTTTTCCTCAGTTTTGTTTTAAACGTTATTGCTTAATGCTTGTTCTTGAAAAAAGCTAACGTTCCTTAGAACAATACAGAATTTCTACATTCATGTGATCTATCTTCAGTCAGTTACAATTATACATACACTGAGGCCTTCCATCCTTTCCTTCTGATAAAATCCCCTAGGGTAATATCTAAAGGAGCAATTAGGGGCTGGAGAGATGGCGCAGTAGTTAAGAGCACTGACTGTTCTTCCAGAGGTCCTGAGTTCAAATCCCAGCAACCACATGGTGACTTACAACCATCTGTAATGGAATCAGATGCCCTCTTCTGGTGTGTCTGAAGACAGCTACAGTGTACTCACAGACATTAAATAAATAAATAAATAAATAAATCTTTTTTTAAAAAAGGATCATTTAGAAATATGTACAGATACTAACAGTGCCATCTAGTGAAAATAATCATTACAATTATTTTTAAATAGCATTAAAAATTAAAATTGTATTTGATAGTCACTGTAGTGGCTCACATCTGCCTGACGTCTCAGCACTTAGGAATCTGGTACAAGAGGGTCACAAGCTGAAGACTGGCTGGGTATGTAGCAAGTCCTGCTTTGATAACCAAGTCACCAAGTAGCTATAAATATCCATGACATAGGTATAAATATCCATGACACAGGTATAAATATCTATGACGTGGGCATGGATACCTATGACGTAGACATACGGGGGACATAAAATGACTAGCTGTCTCTTGAAAGATTATTTCCTTCTTAAAAGGCAGTGAGTGAGTCAGAGTTGGTCTTATAAATGCATAAAGCAGACAGACCATGACTCAACCCTGATCTGCTCAACAGCCTGTGCTCAGGAGATCAGTTCATATGTAGTTGTAACGGCTAATCATTTTGTTATTATTAATTTAAAATTTTTATGTGTGTGAGTATTTTGCCTGCAAGTATATATCTGTACCACAGGCACACTGTGTTGGTGGAGGTTAGAAGATGTAAGCAGGTCCCTTGGAACTGGAATCGCGGACAGTTGTGAGTCGCCATGTTGTCACTGGGAACCCAGCCCAGGTCCTCTGCAAAATCAGCGCATGCTCTTAAGTGCTGGGGCATTTCTCCAGCCCAATAGGGTTAATCTGAATTATCCTCTTGACAGGTCTAGGATCATCTGAGTGACAGATCTTTGGCAATGTCTCAAGGGCATTTCTAGATGCTTGACTGAAGAGAGAAGAGTCACCCTGAATGTGGACAGCCACATTCCATGGCCTATATCTCAGACTCAGTAAAGGAGAACCAGCATTTCTCTCTCTCTCTCTCTCTCTCTCTCTCTCTCTCTCTCTCTCTCTCTCTCTCTCTCTCTGCTTCCTGATGCACTGTGGCCGGTCCTGCCTCCCTTACCATCATGAACTGTAAGCCCAATAATCCCCTTCCTCTGTAAGTTGCTTTTTTCAAGGATATTTCTACAGCAACTAGAACAGTAACTCATACTTTGGTTAAAAGAGAATATATAAAATGTACATAATTATATTTATATATAGGGGCTGGAGAGATGGCTCAGCCTTTAAGAACACTAACTGCTCTTCCGAAGGTCCTGAGTTCAAATCCCAGCAACCACATGGTGGCTCACAACCATCCATAATGAGATCTGACGCCCTCTTCTGAAGTGTCTGAAGACAGTTACAATGTACTTACATATAATGAATAAATCCTTTAAATAATTATATTATATAATATAATTGGGGGGTTCCCAATAAATGTGTGCATTTTTGAATACTGCCTATCCTTCAGTTTCATTTTTGTCAATTTTTATATGTTAAAATTTATTTTAAATTGTGATTTTTTTTAAAAGGTGCTTTTTTTCTTTTCTTTTTTTTTTCTTTTTGATTTGGTTTTTTCGAGACAGGGTTTCTCTGTATAGCCCTGGATGCCCTGGAACTCACTCTGTAGACCAGGCTGGCCTCGAACTGAGAAATCCACCTGCTTCTGCCTCCCAGAGTGCTGGGATTACAGGCGTGTGCCACCATCGCCCGGCTGTTTGTTTTTTTAAAACAAGGTTCCAGTGTGTAGCCTTGGCTGGACTGGAACTCACTATGTAGACCAGGCTGGGCTTGATTCTCTTGAGTTTGCTTTCCAAGGACTAGGATTGTGAGCATGTTCAAAACTGTAATGTTTTTTTTGTTTTTTGTTTTTTATTTTGTTTTGTTGTTTCGAGACAGGGTTTTTCTCTGTGTGTAGCCCTGGCTGTCCTGGAACTCACTCTGTAGACCAGGTTGGTCTCAAACTCAGAAATCCACCTGCCTCTGCCTCCCAAGTGCTGGGATTACAGGCGTGCACCACCATGCCGGGCTTTTTTTTTTTTTTTTAAATATTATTTATTTTATGTATGTGAGTATATTGTAGCTGTCTTCAGACACAACAGAAGAGGGTGTCAGATCTCATTACGGATGGCTGTGAGCCATCATGTGGCTGCTGGGATTTGAAGTCAGGACCTCTGGAAGAGCAGTTAGTGCTCTTTACTCCTGAGCCATCTCTCCAGCACCCAACTGTAATGTTTTAAGGATGCATTTATATATTTTTTTCTCTTCAGACTGTAAGAGTCTTGGTGGGGGTGGGGGTGGGGCAGGGTCTCAGGCAGGCTAGGCTGGCTTATCACTCTAACATGCAGCTAAAAATGAATGACCTTGGATGCTTGATCGCTCTTGCTACCATCTCTCAAGTTTGAGAGCATAGGCATGCGTCACCACGCCCATCCCTTCATTGCTTTTATAGAGGAAATGTTTATTATAACTTAGACAGCACTAATGTCTCATGTGGTAATCATTTTGCCAGTTATACTGAAGACATTAAAGGAAGAGAAGGAAACAAATGTCATGAGATATCTATCTACTATATGCAGATGAGGTGCTAAAATAAAAGGCTTGTTAAGACGAGAAAAATTACCACCTCAGAAAAAGAGAAAAGCAGAATCAGAAAACTTAGGCAACAGTTTCTCTTTACTGTAGAGTTACATTCTTTGAAATGAGCCCAAACCAACAAAACAAAACACAAACTGTCCATTATGTTTGCAAATCCGTAATTGCAGTGTGGTAAAATTGTTTTATTTAGAGATAAACAAACAACTGTGTACATAGGTTTTGCAATGGACGAATCCAGTAGCCTCAAGTCCTGCAGAGGGTATTTCCCTATGCCACATTAAGACATCTCAGACAAAGGTTCAGGTTCACACCCATTGCTAATTGCTCTCAGGCTCATGTTGAGTTGACAAAGGTCTCTTCTTGTCTGGAATTTGTCCTTGTGGTTATTCCCAGAGTCTGCATCTCTGACCTTACTCTTGGCCTCTGAAGTCACTTCCTTCATTGATGCTGTCTTTTCTTCTTAGATTATTCCTCCGTGAAGCTGCAGACTTCATTCTTTGATATTTCTTGACTTAGAAGAAGCCTCCAAAAGCAAGTCAGATATGATCTCTTCCACCAAATACATTTCTCAAACAAGAGGTTCTCTGGGTGACAAACAGAAACACAGAACAAGTATTTGTTGTTTTTATATCCTACGTCCCCTCCCCCCCCACACACACACACAAATCCGAACCCATCCCCCAAGACAGGGTTTCTCTGTGTATCCCTAGCTGTCGTGGAACTCACTCTGTAGACCTGGCTGACCTCAAACTCAGAGATCCGCCTGCCTCTGCCTCCCAAGTCATTGGCAGGGGTGAAAGGCTTGTGCTACCACACCCAGATTACACCCTACTACTAAGCAGTCCATCATGCCCTTCAGGATGTTTTCTATGGAGAAAACCCAGAGCCACAGATAGTTAAATGTTTGAATGTTTCCTAGGGAGAAGGCTAAACTCCTCAGGCTCTGGGGAAACAGCAATAGCTCAGGCTTAGCAAATGTGTTGACCACTGGTCAGTCTAACCTCACTTTCTGGCCAGGGTTAAAGGGCATATCAAAGATAGAAAGAACACTTGAGGCTGTCTTGGAGGCCCAAGGGTATCAAGGCTTGCTCTTTTGAGCTGAGTCATCTTCCTTCTCACCACAGAACCTGGTGCTTGGATAAGACTTCCTCCCTCAGATCCCTGAGCATATTGAAAAGACACCCTTGTCTTGCTCTAGGCCTAATAGAAAGACATTCTTGGGACTTTTACCATGTCTGTCTGCCATCTAGCATGGTTTCGGGGACAAACCTTACTGGGACAATGAGGGGGATGAAGAAAAAGACAAACATACACAAACACACAGAACAGCTGGGATCAGGAGGAATGGTTCTCTGATGGAGAAAGCATCTAGAAGCTCAGTGCGTTTATTATATAACATTTAACAGAGAGGTGGGTTTATTGCACCAGCTGAATGATTAGATGTTGTTATTGTATACAGATAAACAGGAAGTCAGGGTTTATGGTATACAGCTGGAAAGGAATTGGGCTTAGCTAAACTCAGTAGAAGCAGTCTCTGTAGGAGATCAGTCTTCAGGATGCAAAATGTTCAGGAAAGGAAAGCTATGGTGGACATTTTCTGTCTATACTGTCAGCATTGGCACGTGAGCCAGAAGAAGGCGTTATCATTCCTCTGAATCATGGGTGGAGGGATGGAGAAGGCAGCTGCTTTCCCATGGGTCTGAGGCTCTAGTCCTTGGCATGTGTCAGTAGGCACTGTGGTAGTCTAAAGAAAAATGGCGCTCATAGAGCCATAGGGAGTGGCACTGCTAGGAGGTGCAGCCTTGTTGGAGTAGGTTTGCCTTGTTGAAGGAAGTGTGCCTCATTCTCTTCCTGCTCTCGGCTCCTTCTCTTTATCTGCCTGCACACCACCATGCTTCAAGCCACGGCAATAATAGACTAAACCTCTGAAATGAGAGCCAGTCTCAGTTAAATGTTTTCCTTCACAAGAGTTGCGCCGAGGTCATGGTGTCTCTGCACAGCAATTAAACATTCACTAAGATACCCATGTTCATTCAGTCCCTCAGGGCTTCCTCTACTACCCACATCTCCTCTCAGCTGGAAGATTAGGAAATAAATATCTGGCACAAACTCTGATTGGAGAATAACAAATATACATTTTTTTTTAAGAAAAGGTTCTAGGCGTGCAAAGCAGATAGTTAAGGTTTTGAAGTAAACAGACCTGTGAAGTGTCCCCAAGATGGTTTCTCTAAGTGTATCAGTGAAAGACTTCAGCAAAGCTAAGAGTATTTCAGGAAATATCTGGTTGTTGTTCTATTACCTTAGGTTAGCTGGTCAGTGGCTTCCCATGCAATTCATGTGTGTTCACAGGGACAACTGCCTGGGGAGGTTAAAAACAACTCCATTTTTAGGAACTATACAAGTACTCACAATCATGTAACTACTAAGTGGCTGATTAAACTCTTGCTGAGATGTGGATTTAGGTTTATGAGCTATACTATTAGTTAATACACTTGAAGAATTAGCAACCAGAGAGTCAGGTTGTCCTAAACTCTTATTTACTAATTTACCACCCAGTTATTTACTTCTCTAATTTACTAACCCCAGTCAATTTTCATGTGTATTAGGATGTTAATGAAACATGTTAACTCCAGCCAGAGCTATATATTTATGAGAGTCTTAATAATTTCTTGTCCCAAAGTCTCAACCCAGTTATTATTGTATCTCATTTTTGGCAATATTTGAGATGCAGATTAATCTACTAATCCACATTTGGTTTATATGTTAAAATGTCAAACATATGGTTAAATTATTTAAAATAAATCCAAATAAAATAAAGCTAAAATATAATTTAGATTTACTTTACTAAAATTGCATTTATTTATTTGCTATGTAAGTGTGTATAAGAGTGCTACAGAATGTTTCAGGGTTTCGAAGAACAACCTGCAAGAGTTAGTTCTCTCCTTCCATCTTCTGAGTGTAGAAGACTGAACTTGGGATGTCAAGTTTGGTTAGGCAGGCTTTTATCTGTTGCGCCATCTTGCTGGATATATTTTGAGGTCCTCAGAACGGTGTGAAGTTACCTCAACTGAAGCATTACCAAGAGCCTTTTCAGTGTAATTTCATAGTGCCTCGAATTCAAGGGTTTTTCAAAGTCTTCCTCTATTTAAAATCTTTTCTCCAGAGAGCCTCTGCATGACTCCTAAGGGACCCTGTACCCTAAACTGTACCTATGATGGACAGCCAGGAACCTGGTCCTCAGAGGGTAAGAACTCCAGGCTGGCAGGTTCCAGAGCCCTATTCTCAACAGGTGGATGCTGAAGGGTCTATTGCTATTGTCTATTTAGTTTATGTATCAGTGCTCTGATTTTTCTTTTTGCACCTCAGAATCAGATTCCTTTACAGATAGTTGTGAGTCACCATGTAGTTGCTGGGAATTGAACTCAAAACCTCTGAAAGAGTAGCCATGCTCTTAACCTCTGAGCCATCTCTCTAGGCCTAGATGTTGAGTTTAAGTCCCAGGTAAGTTTTGATGGTACCTACACACTCTGTTTCCTTTTAAGAAAAGTAATTTAGGTAGCAGAACTTTTCATTCAGTGTCTTGGTTAGGGTTTTACTGCCATGAAGAGACACTGTGACCAAGGCAACTCTTGTAAAGACAACTTTTAATTGTCTGGCTTACAGGTTCAGAGGTTCAGTCCATTATCATCAAAGTGGGAGCATGGCAGCGTCTAGGCAGGCATGGTGCGGGCAGAGCTGAGAGTTCTACATCTTCATCTGAAGGCTGCTAGTGGAAGACTGACGTCCAGGATGAAGGTCTTAAAGCCCACACCCACAGTGACACACCTACTCCAACAAGGCCACACCTACTCCAAGAGGGGCACACCTGTAACAGTGCCACTCCCTGGGCTGAGCAAAAAACCATCACTCCAGTTTAAGGTCCAATCATGTTGCTTTGATTGTGAAAATTAGAATAACCAAGATCTCTCTCAAAAATCTACATAATCTCAGGGTTGAAGGAATGAGGAAGGGGGTGACAAAGCCAGGCGATTTGGTTTGTTTCTAAGATTTGTTCACATCGTCTTCATCTTTTCCACTCCACTCCAGAAAACAGCCACCATCTCACCACTAATCCTCTTGAGACAATATATTAAAAATAAAAGGAAAAGAACATCAGTTTTATTTTGTCCCAAGGATTAAAATCTGGTTATAAACACAACAAAATACTCTTCTCACCGTACATTTGTAAATCAGATTTCTCAGGCAGTCTTCATTGAATGTGACATCCCCCCCCCCAAAATAAAAATCACTTCTTAAGTACTTTAGAGTTTCTAGAAAATAAATTCCACTCCACCTTGCTTTATGTGGTGCTGGGATTCCAGTGTAGGTCTCCATGCTCCAGCTCCACCCTACGAGTATTTTTAGAAGATCTTCTGGAATCCTCCAGGAGACATTTCTGTTTAGGCTTCATTGGCCAGACCAGGTCACAGGGGCATCCTTCTTGCATTCCAGAGTGCATCCAAGAAAGCATCATGGCTCTCTGGCCTGTGAGGAAAGGTAGGGAATCTCATGCTCACTGAGCTGTGATGCTGATGGAGCTGGCTTTTCCTACCTGCCACCCCTGACACGGGCTGACTCCCAAGGCCTTGTCATGTCAACTGCTTTAAACACACACAAAGTTCCAGTGTAAGAATGCAATGTCCCCACCACGTACTTCCTCTTTTAAATGATAGATTTGGGCTGACTTGTCTCTAAATAGCTGCTTTCGTAGCTTGTATTTTAAGAGTAACATATCTCCGATCAAATGACAAAATGAAGGGAAACAGCTTGTGACCTTTGGGTTTTGGTCAGTTGGGATTTTTTTTCCCCAAGACAGACAGTTAATTTTCTGATGTTTATTTATTCAAGACTGAAGCAGAACCATTAAGAATAATGAACATATGACAAAAAAAAACCCCAAGAATATTGAAATATACATTTCCGAAATTTACTTGAGTTTATTGAACAAGGGAAGTTCCAACTGAAGAACGCTCTTTTTTGGAGGCAAGCATTTTATTGATTTATGTGGACAGATTTCCATGGGATTTTTCATAATGGCATCTGACCATTGCTGATCACAAAAATACCTAACTTGAGCCGCACAACAAATTACAATGAATTTGTCTATGCTGGCTCAAGTAAGTTTTCTATTATTTGTATCAAATTTAAATCTTTTTTTTCAGATAAGATCTTAAAGATTTATTTTGTTTATGTATGTGAGTGTTTTGTCTGCATGTTTTTTGTTTGTCTGTTTTAGCTCTTTCTCTTCTTTTTTTTTTCTTCCTTCTGGTTTTTGGTTTTATAGGATTTTTCTGTGTAGCACTGGCTGTCATTGAACTCACTGTGTAGTCCAGGATGGCCTTGAACTCAAGAGATCTTCCTGCCTCTGTCTCCCAAGTGCTGGGATTAACAGTGTGTGCCACTATGCTCAGCTCTGAGTTTGGGGCTTTATCTGAATTGAGGGGTGTGTTTGTTTGTTGTTTCAGGGGGATTGGAAGAATGTGTTTATTTGGTTTACACTTCCTCCTCCCCTGCCCCCCCCCCCCAGGGTTTCTCTGTATAGCCCTGGCTGTCCTGGAACTCACTCTATAGAATAGGCTGGCCTCGAACTCAGAAATCCACCTGCCTCTGCCTCCCAAGTGCTGGGATTACAGGCGTGCATCACCACTGCCCAGCCTGGCTCACACTGCCATATCTTTGTTTAGCATCAAAGGAACTCCAGACAGAACTCAAACATGGCAAGAAATGATGCAGGGGCCACAGAAGGGTGATCCCCATGACTGTAACCACATTGTGGCGAAGAGCCTCAGCCCAGCCAGTCACATCTCGAGATACTAGCACCTATGGTTAGAACTCTGACAGGACTCATGGTGACATTGGTCAGAGCCTTTGCAAACAAGCCGGGCCAGAAAGATTCAACACTGACACCAGCTGCTTTATTGAGGGCATTGATCTTATCCTCCATGACCGTCACCTCCTCGTTGTGCAGGATGAGGGCTGAGTGGAAGCAGGTGAGCTTGGAGACAGAAGCCATGTTGTAGTCTGCTGGCACAGATGAACTGAGGGCCTCACCCTAATTCACCCTTAGCTTCCTCAGAAGAACTGAGCACCTTGGCGGCAGCTGAAGAAAGGCACATTGATTTTTTTTTTCTTTTCTTGAGACAGGTTTCTCTGTGTAGCCCTGGCTGTCCTGGAACTCACTCTATAGACCAGGCTGGCCTCGAACTCAGAAATCTGCCTGCCTCTGCCTCTGCCTCCCAAGTGCTGGGATTAAAGGCGTGCGCCACCACCGCCCAGCAGGCCCAATGATTTCTAAAACACAATTCTCCTACTGTCATAGTGCACAAAGCAAAAACAAAACAAAACAAAAAACAGGCTTTAAAAGCTAATATATTAGACTTAATGGAAATCTAATCCTCCTTGAGTGAGCATGGTGTGGTACAAGTGTACCCTCATTGTTTGAAAAGCTAAGATTAAGGTCACCATGGGATGCGTAGAAAGATTTTAGCCTTAAAAAAAAAACAAGGACCAAGGAATGTAGCCCAATGGTTGCATGCTTGAGTAGCATACCCGAGGATATTTGCAGTGAGAATTTTGGAATTTTGTGTTAAAAAAAAAACACAGAAATATTATAAAGTTTATTTTCATTTTGATCCCAGATGTGGGATGTATGTGAGGCATATGTGCCATGGCATATGTTGGGAGGTCAAAGGTCAACTTGTAGGCATTGGCTTTCGCCTCTCATCAGCGATGGCATTCAGGTCCTCAGCCCTGATATAAAGGCAGCTTTGCTTGCTGAGCCATAATGTGATGTTTTGCAAATGTTTTTGTCAGACTTATTTCCAACTATCAAAATAAAGTAATTTTTTTTTGAGACAGAGTTTCATGTAGCCCATGCTAGCTGCCAAATTGCTCTGTAGCTTGGGATGATATACGATTTCACATTCTCCTGCCTCCACCTTTTGGGTGCTGGGATCGCAGGCAGTGCATCATGTCCAGTTTTATGTGGTCTTGGAGACAAGGCCATAGCTCTACATGTGTGTTGAGAGCTTTTGGTACTGCTACTAGGAATTTGGCATTTGTCACTGGGCTTAGACAAGGAAGTAGGCTCAGAGAAGAATATTAGAAACCCTGACCATGGGGTTTTGTTTATTACTTTGCTGAATTACCACCTTATGTGATCCTTTTGCTTATTTACTTAATGACTATGTTGTGTGATCTTGTTTACTACTTTCCTTGATTACTTTGTCTTTGATCTAAGAATTGACCGTGTTTTTTGTATATACCTAAAATGACATAAAAGCAGAGAGAAATAAAGCTGCTTCAACCTCAGCACTGGCTGGAGTCATGTTGTAACTTTGTCTAACTGTTTTTCTTTTTCAGTCCTCATTCCCTCCCTTGAGACCCTGTTGACTGACTGAGCTGGCTCGGTCACATGGCGCCCAACGTGGGGCTCAGGTGATACAGTGAAGGACACCGCTGAGAGAGGAGCACTCAAAAAAGGAAAATGAAAGGTAAAGGAAATGAAAGGTAAAGGAAAATAAAAGATTCGGGTCAGAGGTGAATACATTTTGTAAAAAGAGACAAGGTAATGGTAGAATATAAATGAAAGATATAGGAAAATAAAGTAGATTTAGAATAAACCTTGTAAAAAGGGTCAAGGTAGTGGTAGAATGTATTTTGTGTATGTGCTTATAGTTATGTAAGAATATAGAGGAACAAAGATAATTCTCATAGATGCTTTTAGTTTTTGGGTCTTGATTAGAGATAGTTCACATGAGAGAGAGAATGGGATTCAGACAAGCAGTTGTTCCCTCTGTCTGGGACGCTTTGGTGAAGGAGAAGGAACATGGCCATAGGCTGCTTCAGAGCTCTCCTTGGGACAGGAGGAGGTCAGGAGACATCCTGCTTCCTCTTTGCCTCCTACTGGAGGAATGTTTAATTCTGGTTCTGGGTCCCATAGGTAGGATCTCTGGGTGCCTTTGGCACATATACTTCTCTTCCCTCTGTGTGTATTGTCTGTCCTTGGTGCACCAATCTGTCCATGTCTGTCAGTTTATGTCTGTGTTTTCCCCTTGTTGCATGATTGTTGCTCTGTGTTTTATCTTCAAAAGAAAAAAAATGGTTAAAATTTTATCTGCTGGCTGTCCACCCCTTGATTTAGTTTTAATTCATTTAAGAGAGAGAGAGAGAGAGAGAGAGAGAGAGAGAGAGAGAGAGAGAGAGAGAGAGAGAGAGAGAGACTCAGTCTGGAGAGATGGATCAGCAGTTAAGATCACTGACTGATTTTCCAAAGGACCTAAGTTCAATTCCCAGCAACCACATGGCAGCTCACAACCATCTGTAATGGGGATCCGATGCCCTCTTCTGGTTGTGTCTGAAGACAGCAACAGTGTACTCACATACATGAAATACATAAATAAATCTTTTTAAAAAACAGTCTCAATTTGTACAACAAAAACTGATAAGTTGCCCTGCACCTGTAGCTAGGAGTCAGGCATAGCTGGAAGTCCTGCCCAGAGCTGATTATCTGTTCAAGCTGCTCTTAAAGCCAGCAGCTTCTTGGATTCTATGGTAAGGAAGCTGATGGTTGTTTCTCCTAGAAAATCTCTGTGGTTGTGATTATTGGGTTCAGCATGTGACAAGATGCTCCTCCCTTGAAATTACACCTATAAAAAGAAAATTTGTCCAGTCTAAATAAGTAAATGTGTGGCCATTTCATGTTTGCTTAAATGTATAAATAATGTTCTGCATGTCTTGGTTATAAATTGTTGACTTATAAGTTATTGGGTATGATTAAAAATTTGTAACATTGGCATCAAAAAGTTGGGTTAAAACTGGTAACTCAGTGTTGGAGTAATTCTAGACAATAACACATGGTGTGAGCCAACCCAGGGAAACAGGTCTCCAAAGATACCTCTAAACTGGGATAATTCTTGTCCTAGAAACCAGACTTATAAGAGATAGGATTTCAAACATTGTTTCTTTAATGAGGTATTAAACAGCTGCACCATCATGCATTCATATATAAGAACCAACAGCCAAACGTGGTAACATGAAAGTAATGCACTTGGTATGGTATTGATTTTAGAGAGAATAAAGAATGCATACCTAATCAATTATGCCAAATAGATGTAACTCCTATTTATGATTTTGGAAAAGTAAGATAAGTACATGTAACTACTGATACCATCTCAGGCTTTCTTGTTACAACTGCTTTAGTTGCAGGAGAGGCAACTAAAAGTGTAATTACTCATTACCTACATTGTTTTTCTGTGCTGGGTGTTATTACCCATATTAATGGGATTCCTTATAATTCTCAAGGACAAGGTATTGTGGAACAGGCCCATGGAACTTTAAAACAATATCTTCATAAAATAAAAAAGGGGGAATTATGTCCCCATACATCAAAAATTTATTTAAATCTTTAAAAATTTGGATGCCAAGGAACTCTCTGCTGAGCGTCTGTGGCACCTTATAACTCGACATACTTATGTCTACGTGAGATGGAAGGATCCAAAGACAGATCAATGGTGCAAACCCAACCTTGTACTCATATGGGGAAGAGGGAATGCTTGTGAATTTTCACAGGAAGAAAATGGGGCACAGTGGTTGCCAGAAAGGCTGGTGTGACAAATGGAACAATCCCACCTTCCTGCTGATTCCCTTACTGATGATGCTGTTTTCTGAACACAGTGAAGTCTACAGGGCCTATGTTCCTTACCTACCACTGATAGGGAAGGACACACATTCAGCAGTGTGGTCCAGACTGGAGACTCTTATGCTTGGATCTCCCTGGACAGAGGGGCCAACTTATAATAAGACGATGGTTTTCAATGCATTTAGTGATGGGATTTCTGTTTGCCTTGTAAAGAATAGTATGGATGTATTTTTGTGTTATCTTAATACTGGAATCTTTTATTAATTGGTCATATTAAATTTACGTTAGTTTCTTCTATGATATTTAATGTAAGTTGTATTGATTATACTCTTTCTAATTGTGTTAATGTATTGAAATCTGGCATGTTTGTTATGGTAGTTTATCAACCAGCTTTTGTATTATTGCCTGTGAGCATTACAGGACCTTGGTATTCTGAAAAAGACTTGCAAATTCTTGAAGAAGTCAGACTTTAAGAAGATGCAAGAGGTAGTGGGTTTGATTATTGCTGGTATAGCAGCTTCGATTACATTAATAGCTAACACCACTGCTTCTGCAATTGCTTTGACACAAGAAGTCAAGACAGCTACTTTTATTAATCACTTAGCAAAAAATGCTACTAATGCTCTGAACAGTCAAGAAGATTCAGATAGACATCTAGAACAACAAATTGATGTTCTTATTGATACTATTCAAACTACTGGAGAGGAGGTTCAGAGTTTCAGAATACTAAGTCATCTTGAGTATCATGCTAAATACCAAAGGAAAACACAAAGACACTTGCAGGGTATTTGGCATAATTCTAACACCTCTCTGGATAGTTTAACTTTGCATAAGGAGATCATGAATTTAAGGAATACAAAACTCAAAATAAACTCAGCCTAGGAATTCGTGGCCTTCCTTTTGTCTTGGCCATCCTAATTCATGGCTTAAAGTCAGTATTTGTATCCTCATCAAGCTTCAAGAATGGCGTATATAGCTTCATCATGTTAATCCTCCTTGTCATAGAAATACTTCTTTTTAATTTTAATTTTAATTCTTTTGGTTTTTTGGATTTGGTTTTTTCGAGACAGGGTTTCTCTGTATAGCCCTGACTGTCCTGGAACTCACTCTGTAGACCAGGCTGGCCTCAAACTCAGAAATCTGCCTGCCTCTGCCTCCCAGAGTGCTGGGACAGGCATGTGCCATCACCGTCCGGCATAGAAATACTTTTATTCCTTCCCATTGTGATAAAGCGTGCCTATAACAACATCGACATGTTGGTGGCCAAAATACATGGCTCAAAACTAAAAACGGATCCCCAAACAGAGTCATTAATCTAACAGGCTAGCGGCTAAAACAGGTAATTTTCTGCACAGTGCATTACTGACCTAAGACAGAATTATATTGTTTTTGAAAATGTAAATTCCAAGACAGGTAAGGAAGTCATTCTTGTCAGAATCACCTAAGACAGGTGCGGTCTTGTTTATGAAATAAAAACGGAAGAAATGTGGAGAGTTTTTGGTGCTGCTTCTAAGAATTTGGCATTTGTTACTGGGCTCAGGCAATGAAGTAGGCTCAGATAAGAATATTAGAAACAGGGGCTGGAGAGATGGCTCAGGAGTTAAGAACACTAACTGCTCTTCCAAAGGTCCTGAGTTCAAATCCCAGAAACCACATGGTGGCTCACAACCATCCGTAATGAAATCAGATGCCCTCTTCTGGTGTGTCTGAAGACAGCTACAGTGTACTTACATATAACAATAAATAAATAAATCTTTAAAAAAAAAAAGAATATTAGAAACAGTGACGATGGGGCTTTGTTTACTGCTTTGCTGAATTACTCATATGTGATCTTTTTGCTTACTACTTTACTTAATTATTACCTTATGTGATCCTTTTGCTTATTACTTTACTTAATGACTATGTTGTATGACCTTGTTTAACACTTCCCTTGATGACTTTGTCTTTGATCTAAGAATTGACCATGTTTTTTGGGGTGTACCTAGAATGATATAAAAGCAGGCTGAGAGAAATAAAGCTGCTTCAGCCTCAGCACTGGCTGGAGTCATGTCATAATTTTGTCGAACTGTTTTTCTTTTTCAATCCTCACTCCCTCGCTTGAGACCCTGTTGACTGGCTGAGCTGGCTCTGTCACGTGTATTAGAGCTATGTACCAAGTGAGCTACACCCAGCCCTAAAAATGAGTGATGCCAACATAAGTTGTATGTTTTTTCTTTCTTTCTTTCTTCTCTACATTTCTTAAAACAATATCCACTTCTTTTGTATATTTATTCCACTGGGCTTTGAGTTTTTAAAATTAATTTCTGATCTATCTGTATGGGCATTTTGCCTGCATGTGTATGTCTCTGCACTACTGGAGGGCAGGGCCTACAGAGACCCAAAGAGGGATAAGGTCTTCTGGAACTGGAAGTGCAGGCTGTTGTGAGCCACCATATAGGTTCTAGGATCAAACCTGGGTCCTCTAGAGGAGCAGCTAGTGATCCTAACACTGGAGCCATCACCCCAGCCCCTTGGTATTGTTTTGATTTCCATTTCCTTTCTGATTTTAATTATTTCCTTCCTCTGCTTACTCTGGCTTTAATTTGCTTTCCTTCTTCAAATTCCTTAAAGCAGAAGCTTTTGTTCTTCATTATTTAATTTATATATTTATTCACTTTACATCCCAACCACTGGCCTTTTCCTTTCAGTCTCCCCCTACACAGTCCCTCCCGATCAAAACAGAAGATTTAACCAAATTGTAACCTTTTTTCCTACTGTAGATCTATATGATTATAATTTTCTTCTAAAATGTAATTTAGTTTACTTTCAGGTCAAAATACTTTCCAATTTGCGTTTTTGATTTTCTTCTGTCCTGTGTGAGAAGTGTGGTATTTTGTTACCAAATAGTTGAGGGTTTTTCAGAGAGCTTTCTGTTACTAATTTCTAATTTAATTCTACTGTGGTCTGCAAGCACATTCTGTGTGATTTGAATCCCTTTTCATTTTATTAAGACACTTTGGTTGCCAAGAATAAGTTCTTCTTTACTAAATGTTCCACGTATAACTAGAACAAATATGTATTTTGCAGCTGTTGGCTGAGGCGTTGTATAAGCACCAGGCAAAGTAGTGCTACTCAGATATTGAACATTTTCCTTGATTTTCTGTCATTTCTTTTTTTGTTTTTTGTTTTGTTTTGTTTTTTGGATTTTGTTTTTTTTTGAGACAGGGTTTCTCTGTGTAGCTCTGGCTGTCCTGGAACTCACTCTGTAGACCAGGCTGGCCTCGAACTCAGAAATCCACTTGCCTCTGCCTCCCAGAGTGCTGGGATTAAAGGCGTGCGCCACCACTGCCCGGCTTTATGTCATTTCTTGGGGTGGGGGTGAGGAGGGGTTTTTTTTTTTTTTTTTTTTGAGACAAGGACTCATATACTAGCCCAGAGGTTTTTTTTTTATATAGTTAAAAATAACCTTGAGCCAGGCTGTGGTGGAGCACGCCTGTAATCCCAGCACTCTGGGAGGCAGAGGCAGGCGGATTTCTGAGTTCGAGGCCAGTCTGGTCTACAGAGTGAGTTCCAGGACAGCCAGGGCTATACAGAGAAACCCTGTCTCAAAAAAACCAAATCCCAAAAAACCAAAATAAAATAAAATAAAATAAAATAAAAAAATAACCTTGAACTTCTGATCTTCCTGCCTCTGCTTTCTGAATGCTGGAAGTATAGACATGAATCCCCTCCCTGTCTTATATAATGTTATGGATTGAATCCAAAGTTCTGTGCACCGTAGCTAAGCACTCTTCCTACTGAGCCATACCACTATCTTGTAGAAACATCACTGAGAGAGGGACATGAAAGATGAGGTTGGTGACAAAAGAAACTTAAGGAGGAGGGGTCTGTGTTGGTTTACAGTTCTAAGGTTACATCACATTAGAAGGTGTAACCATATGTTCTGGCTACTTCATTGGGTTTTTACATCTACCATCCTTCTCCACCCCAATCCCTTTCAGCAGCCCAACAGTAGGTAGGAAAGAAAGAAGGTTAGCAGGGAAAGGGGGCACAGACCTCTTTAGATGGCTTCCTGCTGATTAGGTGTTGAATGACTTCGCAAGCCCAGTCTTCCTAGTCAGGCTATCCAATTTCTTCTTGTATCACAGCCACTTGACAACCTGCAGGAACAGGATCCAGCAGCAGCAGCAGCAGCAGCAGCAGCAGCAGCGGCAGCAGCAGCGGCAGCAGCAGCGGCAGCAGCAGCGGCAGCAGCAGCAGCAGCAGCAGGAGTAGCAGGCTCTGCAGCTTCTGGGCTCTGGCATTTTTATACCCAGAATTCCGAATACAAACTGTCAGAATCACGCCCCCGCCAGAGCACGAGACAAATCATAGTCAGCTGCTGTGGACAATCTGAAGCAGCCCCATGTCTGAAAACCGGGATTAAAACAAAATCATATTCACATAAAATAACTGGATTTTGAAATAAAACCAAATTCCTCACTCCAAGTAGGGAAGACATTCCATTGGCGGGGCAGCTGGTCACAGTGCAGCTTCAGTCAAGGGACAGGGAGTGATGGATAGGACGGGAAGAGGGTTGGACTATAAAACCTTAAGACCTGTCTGTAGTGACTTATTCCTCCAGCTGGCCCCATAACCAGCACTTTCCATACAGTGTGTGAAATAAATACCATGAAATATTATATGCCAGCTACACTTTCTTAACTGAAAGAGCGATCCGTGGTGCAGCACGGAGAAAGGTGTTGCTTTAGCAAAGCTAAGCCTTCGTACTTGATAGGAAAAGAGGATGGAAGAACGTTGCGCAGAAATTACTTTCTAGGGTGGGGGAATGTCACTCGGTGGCAAAATCCTTGCCTAGCATGCCTGAAGCCCCAGGGTTAACGGTGCTCCCATGCCTGAAGCAGTGCATACCAACCAAAATTTTAGAAACGGTCCTAATTTACTTTTTGTTGCTATGACAAAAGCAACTTGGGGAGGAAAGAGTTTATTTGGCTTGACCTTCCCAATCAGTCACTGATGGACGCCAAGGCAGAACTCAAGGCAGGAGCTGAAGCAGAGGCCATGGGGGAGATGCTGATTAATGACCTGCTCCCCATGGCTTGCTCAGCCTGTCTTATAGGACCCAGGATTACCTACCTAAAGCTAGCCCCGCCCACAGTGGGAGGAGCCCTCCCACATCAGTCTTTAATCAAGAAAATGCTTCACAGATCTGATCACAGACCAGTCTGAAGGAGGCAGTTCCGCCATTGAGGCTCCTTGTCTCCAGGTGACCTCAGTCTGTGTCAAGTTGTCAAAGACTAAACAGCCCAGGACACACTGGCATTACATTTCCATATCCAGACTCCTGAGTTTGATGGACTAAGCTGAAACCTAGCCTGTCTGTCGTACATGCCTGTTGTGCCTTTGTCCATCACCCTTCCAAATTTGTTTCTTATCTGCACTTGTCTGTGATATTGATAAAGTCTCACCCATAGCACTGTATGTAGATAAGAAGATAAACCATGTACAGCCCATGGCATCTGGCCCAGTAGAATGTGTACCTTGAAAACGTCAGCCATTTTAGAAGGAGGCCCCTGACTTATTCCGGGCGGACACTTGCTGGTTTTTAGTTCCTACCCTCCAGTTTGAGGCACTTGGTTTATATGGAGCCAGGAACACAATTCAAGCACAAACAAGTTTGCAGAGTATAGAATTTGGTCCTGTGGGCTTGTGGGCAAAGTTATCCAGGGCATATGTAGTCTTTGCTGACTTGCTATACCTGACATGGGATTGCCACCCACAGGTATTGGGATGGGGCAGCCAAGGAGGCTGTGGTAGCCATGAGCTGGGTGGTTAAGTGAATCTAGAGCTGATGTCTTCAATACACTCAAAGATATAATTTGGAACCTGCAGATCATGTAAACTAAACCACTGTGCTGTAGAGAAGCAGAAATCCGGGGGTAAAATTATAGCTTCTCAGACTTTTGTTCCACAGGTCTCTTCAGCTGCCTGGTTGGTTCCAGTATAATTGAGGTGTTGAGTGTGGGCCACAAAAATCTAGGCGGTTTTCAGTACCAAGCTGTCTCATGAATTTCTTTTCTCTCTTTGATAGCCAAGATTAGCAAACATGGCTAGGTTTAGAATTCCCGGATTCAAACTACAGAGAAAGTGTTTTTTTGAGGATTATAATACATACTCTTATTTGACAACGGTTCAGTTTCCAAACCTAAAAATTATACCGGACATGTAATTTTTATGGTGTTACCACATTGGTTACTTTTTTAGTGTACTTTTTTATGAAAAGGAAGATAATGGGGTGTTATAAATCCATTTGAGGCAAAAAATAATTTAAAGTTATAGTTTTGACATCTTAACTGTATATTAAATTATTACCAAGTTTCTGTAGTTCATCAGGTAATATGAATTATGGCTAAATTATTAACAAAAGTTAGAGCCTAATTTTTAAAATTGCAGTTGGTTTTATTTGATATTAAAATTACTTTATTCATATTATATTGCCATATTACTTTGATACTAATATTACATTGAAGACCCAAATGGACAAACTTTTCTTTTTTTTTTTTTAGTATTATATGGCTAAAGCAGAGAGTAGGATGCTGGGGAGGTGGGACATTCAGTAAAGTGCTTGTCACACAAACATGAGGACCTGAGTTACATCCTAAAGCCCGTGGAAAACAGCCCCCTGTGGTGTTATATTCCTCCTCAACCTTCCTAATGCCATGACCCTTTAATACAGTTTGTCATGTTGTGGTGACCGTCCCAACCAAAAATCATTTTGTTGCTACTTCGTAACTGTACTTTTTCCGACTGTTATGAGTCACCATGTACATATCTGATCTGCAGATTATCTAATGTGCACACAGGGTGATAACTGCTGCGCTAATCCCAGAGACAAGAAGATCCCAGGAACTGGCTGGCCAGCCAGCCTGGTTGAATTGTGGGGCTCCTAATTCAGTGAAAGATTCTGTCTGAGAAAGTAAGGTGGACAATGACAGACGGAGACACCTGACATTTCCTTCTGGCCTCCACGTACATGCGTACACACACACACACACACACACACACACACACATGCGCGTGCATGCACTCACGCACATGCACACACACACACAGACACTGGCACAAAACAGAGAGGCAGTAATGGAAGGAAAAGGAGACCTGGTTTGTTGATGTTATTGCATGGCGTTGCTGTATTGCTTTTCAGTTACACGAGGCCCAGACCCGGGCTTTATGTAGACAAAAACCTAAGTCACTTTAGAGCATCTCTTGCAGAAAAAAAGAATACTCCCAAAATGTATTTTTTGCAAATTTTGGGAAAAAAAAAAAAAGAAGTGTAACCTTTTGAAAGTATTAGTAAAGGCTTCGTTACTGGGGCTAAGAAAAGGAGGCGAGCGAGGGGCGCCCAGGCTTCACTTGTACTCACAGTGAATCCAGTCCTGGCTAAGATGCCTCCTGTGGGGATTGGTGATTTTTCTCCAATCCCCCAAATGAATGAAAAAACTCTGGATCTGGTCCTTGGCGATGGGCGATAGTGCGGAATATCAACCACCTGCATAAAATTATGAATCTTTTTGTTCCTGACTGGGTTCCCTTATCAGGTTTTATTTATTTGAGTATGATAATTTAAAACATTAACATTTTTGCATTTTCCCAAAAGAAATAGTCGAAATTATAGCTAGCTACTTTCACATGTTATGAGAAATGGGTAAAAAGGATTATGTGAGCTGGGCAGTGGTGGTGCACGCCTGTAATCCCAGCACTTGGGAGGCAGAGGCGGGCATATTTCTGAGTTCCAGGACAGCCAGGGCTACACAGAGAAGCCCTGTCTGGGGGGTGAGGGGAGAAAAAAAGAAGAAAAAAATAAGGATTATGTGTTTCCCTATGTCTTTCTCAGTGGAAATTTTTCTCCTGAAGACTTAATAAATGTGAAGATGAGCCCTCATCATATTTACTTATGCTCTTGAAGAATGTTATATACAAATATTAGGTTTCATTGGCAGATGAGTAGAGACAGGAAAGCAAGGATCCTAACTTTAAAGCGAGCCCTCCATAACTAGAAAAGAAGATTTTGTGCCTGTCTCTTTTCATGGTGTTCTTGGAGCTCTCTAACAAGGAGTAGTCAGTGACATCATTACTACAGGTGGAAAATACAAGCAATCTCTACATATAATTCCAGAATAAACTTTTTTTTTCAGAGCTTACTGGGAATCAGAAATGAATCCCTAAATTTTTCCATTTTGACTGTAGAGAATTATAGTTTGATTTTTTCCATTCCCTGTCTCAGGTACACATCTATTTGGTCATATTTCCCCCTCTCTTTACAGATGGCAGAGAGTGAAATAATTAATCAGCTGAAAGAGGGACATGAAAGACAGATGGGGGAGGAACAGAAATTGGGGAATGAAGATACTATGACATGTATGGAACAATACACCGTTGGGCCTTATCTTTCTCTTTTTTGTTTTTTTGTTTGTTTGTTTGTTTTGGGGGGATTTGGTTTTTTTTGAGACAGGGTTTCTCTGTATGGCCCTGGCTGTCCTAGAACTCACTCTGTAGACCAGGCTGGCCTCAAACTCAGAAATCCGCCTGCCTCTGCCTCCCAGAGTGCTGGGATTACAGGTATGCACCACCACTGCCCAGCCTTATCTTTCTCTAATGGCTTATTAGCATGTGGTATTCATGAACAATTAAGGATTTCATTGTGACATTTTGATATATTTACACAATTATTTTGATCATATTCACCCAGTGTTGTCCTTTTCCCCCCTCCCCTTCCTACTAATCTCTTTCCTCTTCCCAGCTAGTCTCTGTGTGTGTGTGTGTGTGTGTGTGTGTGTGTGTGAGAGAGAGAGAGAGAGAGAGAGAGAGAGAGAGAGAGAGAGACTTATGGTTATGGTTGCTTACAGGACTCCAGATTCATCTCTCTTCAGAGTCTCACAGAGGATGGCCTCGAATTTGCCTCTACCACTTGACTGCTGAAGTTATATCCAGCCTCCTTCTTCTCCTCCTGACCCTTTTTGGACAGGATCTCACTAGGTAGCTGTAGCTAGATTGGATTTCTCTATGTCCCTGTCTTAGGGTTTTCTTGCTGTGAACACATACCATGACCAGGGCAACCCCCCCCCCCTTTTTTTTTTTAAAGATTTATTTATTTATTTATTTATTTATTTATTTTTGGTTTTTTGGATTTGGTTTTTCGAGACAGGGTTTTTCTGTATAGCCCTGGCTGTCCTGGAACTCACTCTGTAGACCAGGCTGGCCTCGAACTCAGAAATCCGCCTGCCTCTGCCTCCCAGAGTGCTGGGATTACAGTCGTGCGCCACCACAGTGTACTCACATATAATATTTATTACATATTATAATATGTGAGTACACTGTAGCTGTCTTCAGACACACCAGCAGAGGGCGTCAGATCTTGTTATGGATGGTTATAAGCCACCATGTGGTTGCTGGGATTTGAACTCAGGACCTTCAGAAGAGCAGTCGGTGCTCTTAAGCACTGAGCCATCTCTCCAGCCCCAGGGCAACTCTTATAAGGACAACATTTAATTGGGGCTGGCTTACAGGTTCAGAGGTTCAGTCCATTATCATCTAGGTGGGAACATGGCAGCGTCCAGGCAGGCATGGTGCAGGAGGAGCTGAGAGTTCTACATCTTCATCTGAAGGCTGCTAGCAGAATACTGACTTCCAGGCAGCCAGGACTAGGGTATTAAAGCCCACATCACAGTGCCACACCTACTCCAACAAGGTCACACTTCCAAATAGTGCCACTCCCTGTACTGAGCATATGCAAACCATCACATTCCACTCCTGGCTTCCCTAGGCTTGTCCAAACATATGAGTCTATGGGGGGGGGGCATACCTAAACATAGCATAATGCAAAAATACATTTAGTCTAACAACAAAAGTCCCCCTAGTCTAAAGCAGTCCCACTAATGTTAAAAGTCCAAAGTTCAAAGTCTCTTCTGAGACTCATCCAATCACTTAACTGTAATCCCCAAAGCAAGACAGGAAACCAGCTGGGCAAACTCCAAACTCCGCATCTCCATGGCTGGTGTCAAGGCAGTCTTCAGATCTCCAACTCTTTTTCATCTTTGCTGACTGCAACAAGGTTCTGTCTCCTGGGCGTGTCCCACTCCCTGTTAGCAGCTTTCCTCAGGGGATAGCCCACGGCTCTGGCATCTTGAACATCTTGGGATCTCCAAGGCAATTTCAGTGTTACAACTTATTGTTTCTTTTTTTTTTTTTAAGGATTTATTTATTATTATATGTAAGTACACTGTAGCTGTCTCAGACACCCCAGAAGAGGGCATCAGATCCCATTATGGGTGGTTGTGAGCCACCATGTGGTTGCTAGGATTTGAACTCAGGACCTTCAGAAATGCAGTCAGTGCTCTTAACCACTGAGCCATCTCTCCAGCCCCAACTTATTGTTTCAATATCTGGGATCCACTCTTGATCTTCTGGGCTCCTCCAAAGAGCTGGCGTCACTTCTCCAGCTCTGCTCTCTGTAGTTCAAAGCCAGCTTGGACTATGTAATGGCTTGTATATGCACAGCCCAGGGAGTAGAACTATTAGAAGGTGTGGCCCTGTTGGAGTAGGTGTGTCACTTTGGGTATGAGCTATGTGTCACTTTGGGTATGAGCCCTCATTCTGACTGCCTGGAAGTCAGTCTTCTGCTAGCAGCCTTCAGATGAAGATGTAGAGCTCAGCTCCTCCTGCACCATGCCTGCCTGGATGCTGCCATGTTCCTGCCTTGATGACAGTGAACTGTACCTTTAAACCTATAAGCCAGCCCCAATGAAATGTTATCCTTATAAGAGTTGCTTTGGTCATGGTGTCTGTTCACAGCAGTAAAACCTAAACTAAGACAGACACTCTGAGATTTTGTTACCTTTATTCTTTTTACTTTTACATCAGCATACAAAGGTTTAGATATTGTCACTATTTTGGTTAAGTTTCAAAACAGGGTCTTGTTAATATAGCCCACACCGGCACCAAACTTACAGTTCCATGTTTTAGCTTCTTGAGTGATATTCCTGCTTTGATCTTGGAATACATGTACTTTAGGGCTGCATGTGTGTGTGTGTGTGTGTATGTGTGTGTGTGACATTGAAATGTCTATATCAATTAAATGTATGGTACGTACTTAGAAAGGGAGGGGAAGGTGGAGTGAGAGTCATATTTTCTATGTGTGTCCCTTTCTGATGTGTTTACAGCACCTAATTTCTAAAGTAAGGAAAGCAGTACAAGGAAGAGGAATATGACAGAATTCTGGAGACAAAGTTTGGAGAACTTGAGGCTTGTCAGAACGTGTGATGCGGCATTTAGCCAAGGGCTAGAGCAGATGACAGGTACCAGAGCCACCAGCTCAGTCATTTCAAAGGAATGATGGCTGAGAAAGCAGATTGTGGATAGTTTGTGTACCCAGAGGCCTAATGTAGATTCTTCTAGAACAGTAGTTCTCAACCCATGGATCATGACACCTTTGGGGAGTCGAATGGCCCTGAGATGGTCAGAAATGTCGGATATTTACATTACAATTCATAACAGTAGAAAAATTACAGTTACAAAGTGGCAGAAAAAAAATTTTATGGTTCACGGTCACCATATCATGAGGAACTGTATTAAAGGGTCACAGTATTAGGAAGGTTGAGAATCACTGCCCTAGAAGCTTGAATGTAAAGGAAGAATGGGGAAATGATTATAACTAACTAATTAGGCAATCAATGACAAGGAAATGTTTTAATCGTCTAATGAGGGAGACTTGAATGTAGTGTGTGTGTGTGTGTGTGTGTGTGTGTGTGTGTGTATAAATTCCATGTTATAGCCCAGGTTTTTCTTGAATACAAACTTCAAACTTTCCTTAGCCTCTTGAGGTCTGGGATAAGAAGTGTGAGGAACTTTACTGGGGTGTATTACTTTTTTTTTTTTTTTTTTGGATTTTGTTTTTTTTGAGACAGCTTCATTTGGGGGTTATTATCTGTATGTGGGTTTTGGGTGTGTTTTGTTTTGTTTTGTTTTTTCGAGACAGGGTTTCTCTGTGTAGTCCTGGCTGTTCTGGAACTCACTCTGTAGACCAGGCTGGCCTTGAACTCAGAAATCCACCTGCCTCTGCCTCCCAGAGTGCTGGGATTACAGGCGTGCACCACCACCACCCGGCTATATTACTATTTTTTAAAGATAGGTTCTCATGTGTCTGAGAGTGGGTTGGACTTTCTAAGTCACCAAGAATGAAATTAAACTTTTTATCCTCATGCTTGTTCCTCCCAAGTGAATTATAGATAGACTCAACCGAGTGCCATGCCTGGTTCTATGTACTTGTAGAGATTTAATCCAGATCTTCATACATACTAGACAGACACTCTACCAACTGAGACACTGCTCTCACTGTACTGGTCCTTGAGTAAATGTTAGGCATTAACACAGAGAAGCTTGCTCAGTGGTTAGGAGTACTTATTGATCTTTCAGAGCACCCTGGTTCAGTCCCCAGCACCACATGCTGGCTCACAACCATCTGTAACTCCAGGGGATTTGATACCTTCTTCTGATTTTCATGTGCACTAGTCCGTCCATCCATCCATCCATCCATCCATCCATCCATCCATGCAAGCTACTCATGAGCATAAACTTATAAAATAGATAAATCTAAAGATAAAACAAAAAAAGCCCCTAAAAACACCCCCCCCCAAAAAATCAGACATGGCATGTGGTTGCACATACTTATAATCCCAGCACTTGAGAGGTAGAGGCAGAAGGATAAAGAAATGTAATGTCTTCCTTAGCTACATCTCCAGTTTGTTGCCATCCATCCTGGGCTACATGAGATTTTTGTCTCAAAGAAACAACACAAAAATGTTGGAGACAATTGTATTTGCTGCACAGCATAGCTGTCAAGTTGACAGTTCCTGCAAGGAAGTCTCCGGGGTGTGGCTCATGGGTGTGGCTCATGGGTCTTTGTTGATTTTGAACGGCTTCCTGGGCTCCATCTGTCCACCCGGCAGCTTTCTCCCACGTGGATTCTCCTTCTGTTCTTCCCTCCCAAGAATATGGTTCTATTTTTATTGGCTGAGCAGGTGGGCATTGCCATCCTGGGGTGGGGCTGAGGGTCAAGGTGGTTTTCCTTTACACCTTTCATATCCAAGAGTTCTAACCCTTCTGGGCTTGCTAGTCCCTTGGTGTCCGGCATCTGTTTGTGAGTTCTTCATTAAAATCATATAATTGAATGAGGAAGTTTGTTTCCTTTCATAATTCAAATACAGATATTGCCAGGCGGTGGTGGTGTATGCCTTTAATCCCAGCACTTGGGAGGCAGAGGCAGGTAGATTTCTGAGTTCGAGGCCAGCCTGGTCTACAGAATGAGTTCTAGGACAGCCAGGGCTACATAGAGAAACCCTGTCTTGAAAAAACAAAACAAAACAAAACACCCCCAAGCCCCAAATACAGATAATAACCCCCAAATGAAGCTTCAAATTCAACCTCCTATAAGTTGGTTAAGTTCAGTGTCCTACTTAACACTGCTGAGGTTGGGGACCTAAGGGCTTTTTTTTCTGATGGCTATTTAGTTGAGATCTATAGCGTCACAGGGCAGAACCCAGCCACTTAACCACATTAAATCGAGGCCTGCCCGGGAGGTGGCGGGCGTGCTCGGCCAAGGAAGTGAAGTATGAGTTTAAATCCGCAGAGCCAACTAAACAAAGAAGATAAAGAGAAGGGAGAATGGTCAGATGGTCAGAGCAGAGAAGAGAGGCTGAGGTTTGTGTCACTCGATGGATGAGGTAGGAGAGGAGAAGGATGGGAAGCAGGAAGCAGGGCTGACAGTGTGGCAGGGACTCACATCCCTGAGCTCAGCGTGGTCCTCCGAGATAACCCTAAAGATAACTTTTGAAAAACCTTAGGTGGGCTGGAGAGATGGCTCAGTGGTTCAGAGCACTGACTGTTCTTCCGAAGGTCCCGAGTTCAAATCCCAACAACCACATGGTGGCTCACAACCACCAGTAATGAGATAATGAGATCTGATGCCCTCATCTGGGGTGTCTAAAGACAGCTACAGTGGACTTACATATAATAAATAAATAAATCTTAAAAGAAAAGAAAAGCCTTAGGGCTTTGAGCAGGTGAGGGAGGCAATTAGATTTGCACTTTAAGCAGATCTCTGGCTAATTGAAGACCCTGGCCTGATTTCAATCTGCTGCGTCTGTGTGTGCTCGGGGCAGAAAAGGCTCAGGTTTGCTGAAGTTTCCAGATGGACAAAGGTTACTGGCTCTTGGCTACAGTATCCCATGAACTCTATCCCAACGATTTATTTATTATATGTAAGTACTCTGTAGCTGTCTTCAGACACAGCAGAAGAGAGCATCAGATCTCATTATGGGTGGCTGTGAGCCACCATGTGGTTGCTGGGATTCAAACGCAGGACCTTTGGAAGAGCAAAAGCTGAAGCTTTCTTAACACCAAGACAATTTGTTGCTTTCCCTTCAGTGGATGATGCTAAAAACACACCAACACTTGGACTTCTGACACAGAACCAGTATTTACTATACATCAAAGAGTTGGAAAATGTACAGCCTATCCATATTGTGTGCTCATTTCCAGATTTAATGTGTGCATTAAAACGCGTTACTTGAGGGTGCGCTACGCTCACACTTAACGAGTGTGCATGCACTCACACACCTGCAACTTCCGTGTAGTAACCAGCATCATGGCATTTCCCTTTCTCTTCAGAAGTGTGAGAAAGAGACAGTGAAGAGTCCTCACCATCTATCTCATCATGCCGTGGCAGAGGACCGCAGGGCTCCTTCCTTCTGATGACTATTCAGTTGAGATCGACGGTGGCATAGGGCAGAACCCAACCCTGTAACCACTAGTGACGTTAAATTATCCAAGAAGTACATTTGTAGGATAGTTTTCTTCTGTTGTATTTACTATTTACCAAGTATTAAGTAGGAAGCTGTGTCTAATGCTCAAGAAAAACCAGATATAAAGGAAATGGTTAAAGGTTATTTAAACACTATAGTTAAAAAGAGTGCAAAGAGGTCAAGGAACTGTAGGTTGAGAGATTTTGTGTATATTTACATGTATATATTTACATGTAGTATGTGTGCAAGTACACATGCACATATGGATACATGGGTGTGGCAGACTAGAAGTTGACATCTGATATCTTCCTCGGTTGATTTACACCTTAGGGTTTTTTTTTTTTGTTTTTGTTTTTGTTTTTTTGATTTTTGGATTTGGTTTTGTTGAGGCAGGGTTTCTCTGTATAGCTCTGGCTGTCCTGGAACTCACTCTGGAGACCAGGCTGGCCTTGAACTCCGCCTGCCTCTGCCTCCCAGAATGCTGGGATTACAGGCATGTGCCACCACCACCCGGCTCCTTCTCTCCTTCTTAAGTTGGACTTCCCCCGTAGGCTGGCCTTGAACTCTTTGACAGCTCACCTTCCCGAGTACTTCCGGATTTCATTACCACACTTCAGAATTAAGTTTTTGGATAAAATGACTTCTGTGGTTGAGAAGCTGAATTTAAATTCTAAGCATTTAAATATTCTCCCTCATTGTCCATTTAAAGTGTGTTTAAAGGCCAGGCATGGGGGCACTTGTCTTCAATACTAGCGTTTGGGAGGCAGAGGCAGGTGGATCTCTGAGTTTGATGCAAGCATGGTCTACAGAGTGAGTTCCAGGATGGCTAGGGCTACACAGAGAAACCTTGTCTCAACAGGCACGCAGGCATGTGCACATGCATGCACACACACACACACACACACACACACTTACACACAAAACAAAACAAACAACAACAACAACAAAAAACCCAACAACAAAGATCTGTTTAAGCTGATCATAGCGGGTTCACCGCTGTAATCCTGGAATTTAGGAAGCTAAGGCAGAAGGATTTCTGTGAGTTCAAGGCCAGCTTGGACTACAGCCTGGCAAGGGATCTGTCTGGAAAAACAAAACAACAAAGTAGAGAGCTGAAGAGAGAAGATTGTCCCCTGGCTTCTACCACTTCCACAGTGGCACACCTAGGTCTAAGTAAGTAATTCACTAAAAGAATCAAAATACAGAAGGGGAGGGTCTAACTCAGTGGCTTGTTTGAGGCCCCGAGTTCAAGTCCCATTACCGATAAAAGATATAGGGGCTGGGCTCTAGTTCAGAGATAGAAAATTTGCTTAGCGTGCTGGATGCCCTGGGTTTGATGCTTAGCATGAAAAAAAAAAAGAGTTGAGATTGCTCCAGGATTACAAAAGAGATCACAAAAGTATCTTTGCCCTCCTGTTAATTTATGCGGGAACACAGTTGAACTGTATTTTCAAATCATGGTACAAGACAGTATGTTTACTTAAACTAAATAACAATGGTTAATTTACTTTCAGTGGAATTTAGAAAGTAAATGTTCTATATAAAGGATTTGAAAAAAATAAAGACCTGTTACTTTATGATGATGATAGGCTTCTAATTAAGGAGCCTGGAGGGTGGAGCCTGGAGATTTGTGTCAGCCATAGAGCACTAAAAGTGCTGGGTTCAGTCCTAAGTACCACGAAAACAAAAAGACAAAAACCAGAGCCGAAACCTAAACGCCTTTTCTCCAACTTTCTCCTTCCCCAGAGGTAAACAAGTGGCCAATGCGCACATGAAAAGGTATCACTGGCTCTCAGGGAAATGCAAATCAAGACACTTCCAAAAGAATGGCTGTAATAATAATGAGAGATAATTACAAGAGTTAGTGAAGAGGTGGAATCTTCCTGTCGTCAGTGCTGGTGTGAAAGCAAAATGGCGTCACCGCCTGGGAACACAGCCCATAATTTCTCCTAAGGCTAAACAGAGTTCCTGTATGACCCTCAATAACGGTCAATAAGCAGAAACCAGAGGCTTGGCATATCTGGAATAAGCCAGTCTGTAAAAACCACAGGACCAAGTTGCCTGTGGCTAGTGTGGGGCTGGGATATAAAGAAAACTGTGAGAAGTGACTCAGCGCTTCAGATAAACCACAGTGCTGTTCGCATGATCTTCAAAATAGGAGAAAGCATGGGATAGTTCCCCATAAGCCGGGATATAATACTGTATAGATTTTTCCTATTGTCTTGGGGGCAGTCTTTCAGTATAGCTCAGTGGCAGCTGGCCGCGGAGAAAGCCTGATGCTTTTGTCTGATTACGGGTGTGTACTGGTAGGCTGGCTCACCCGGCAGCTTAAAGTCTTATTCATGGTCTCATGAAGTCAGGGAGGAACTTGTGGGGACATCATCTTTTCACTTCTGGACATTGCTTGAGGAAACACAACACCTTTATATATAGGGCTTCAGAAACACCAGGGTTTAAAAAACAGCACCTGTTTCCTTTGCTTACAACCCTGCAGGTGGTCCTACTAGGTGATCTGAGATTGTTAATATCATATACTGTAAAACAACACCATCAAGAACAAAACAAGGTGATGCACAACAGGAAAAGATGGGAAAAGGTTGTCTACTAAGTTTTTTGTTTCTTGTTTTTTTAAAGACAGGGTTTTCTTAGTAACTCTGGCTGTCTTGGAACTAACTCATTCTATAGACAGGGCTGGCTCAACCTCAGCCTCTCTCTGCTTCCCGAGTGCTGGGATTATAGCCTGAGTGAATTTACAAGTTCCATGCTTGCTTTGTTTCTGTCCAGCAGAGAGGCAAACTACCACCACTCTAGAGACTGATCCCAAGGTCAGACAGCAGTCCTGTAATGTGGGTCAACTTCACTCTAGAAACCAAAGAAGATCCTTCCTGAGCAAACCCAGCAATGAGGCCAATGAAATTTTTTTAGCTTCAGGATATTGGACCCAGTCTCCTTAAATTCTTCTTAGCAGAAGGTTTGAGTTAGCTGGGTGTCTCGTGACGCCTCTCAAGGGCGTTTAGTTAAAACATTTTCCAGGCCCTGGATTGGGGTTCTAGGTTCTAGTAACCTAACTCAACGCTTAAGGGATGAATGAAATGGGCAACTATCTCTGAACTGTTCTCACTTGAAGAGCAGGAAATCACTAAGGAGACGCTAATTAAAACTCTTGAAGTACTATGATCACTAGGGTCCTCCGAGTTTTGTTTTTGTTTTGGTTCCTCTGGACCCCCAGTTGACTACAGAACTCTTCGCCAGCGGGTGACTTATTGAGGTCTTCCTCGAGGTCCACAAAAGCGTCCCAGAAGTCTCAAGAGCCTTGCTTGATGAGAGACCAGGGGGGTCTCAGAGCAGCCGCCCAGCGTTCCCAGGGAGGCAGGACCGAGACTCAGCCGCCACCGCGGCAGTGCAGGTGAGCTGCCGGATTCCTGGGTTGGCCCCGCAGTCCGGCGCCTCTGCGGCGGCGGCCGCGTTGCGCCCCACTCAGGCCTGGGGTGCGGGCGGGGACCGGGCCCCGGCGCCTGGGGGCTCAGCTGGGGGCGTGGGCGGCGACCCGGAGCTCGGGGACTGCACAGCCGCCCCAGCAGGGTGCGCTGGGGCGCCGGGCGGCCAACGGCCTGGGCGCAGGGCGCGGCGGGCGCGGGAGCCGCAGGTGGTTCCCAGCCGGCCTTTCTCCTCCCCCTTCCCTTTCTCCCGCCGCCCTCCCTCGCGCCCGTGTCCGCGGCACTTCCCCCGCTTCCTCCTCCCTCTCCAATCCGGAGGGAGGGAAGGAGCCGAGGCGCTTTCCTGCCTGCAAACTTCAGCGGGACCCGCCGCGGCCGCCCGGGAGCTGCTCCGGGAACTTCCTCGGCCGCGCTGCCCCGGAGCCCCGGAGGAGGCACGCAGCCGCGCGGCACCCGGCGAGGGTCTCCGAGCCGTCCCTGCGCCTCCTCGCCGCCCGGCCTCGTCCCTGCGGCAGCTGCCCCGGGACTCTCCTTTGTGTTGGATGCGGACCCGCGCCCATCGCCCTCCGGGCCCCGCGTGAACCCCGCGATCGCCGCTCCGCCGGCACCCCGTGTGTCCAGCCATGCCCTTCCACCAACGGACCGTGGAGCCTGCACGGCTGCGGCGGCCAGAGGAGGCGGCGCTGGCTCGGGCTGGGGACCCGCCGCTCTTCCGCTCGCTGGAGCAGGTCAGCTCGCACACTCTGGTCTGCCTGCTCTCCCAGCTGGCCGACCTGTCGCGCTGCGCTGGGGACATTTTCGGGGAGCTCGAGGGCCAGGCGGCCGCGCTGGGTCACCGCACCGCCGAGTTGCACCGTCGCCTGGACGCCCTGCACGCCGCTGCCGCGCGCCTGGACCACCGGCGAGTGAAAATCCGTGAGTGGCTGGTGGCCCCGGGGAGGGCACCGCGGCACTGAGGCGCTCGGCCAGCTGCTGCCTCCCGCCCCCTGGCGGCCCAGGCTCAGCTTTCTGACCTCCTCCGGAGCCCACGGGTGTCGGAGGCTCGGGTGGGGAAGCAGTCCAGGTAGCAGGAACGTGTGGTGAGCCGGATTCTGGTTTCCAAGAGATTGCCTTGGAGTGGGCGCGGAGTGTGGCTTTTTGGGATTGCTTATTCCACTGCTGTCAGTGGGAAACTAATAAGCAGCCACAGCTATGGCAAAACGTGATGGTGTCCGGTCGAAGTCAAGGGATATAGAACGGTCATAGCACTTCACACTTGAGGATCAGTTTGTGGACAATCTGTGGGGACCGCAGCAAGGATTGCAGCCGGCTTGTCACAGCTGAGCACCCCCGCCCTCCCCCAAACCTCCCACCGGCTCGCACTTATTGTACCTGTGGCATTACCTCCTCAAGAAAGCATACTGGAGGTTTTTACTTTTGGCCTTGAATTTTGTTTCCTCTTCCAGTCTGACCATTGGCTCTTTGTTATAAAGAGTACCTTGACCTTGATCTGGGACTCTTGTCTTTGGCCCTCTTTAAGCCCTCAAATTAAGTCAATGTCTGACATTGTAATCTCCAAGAGCCCATCTCATTTCAGCAGCTTTAACTGGCTCTGATGAATGAAGCGACTGGAATTTCCTGCTGGCCCAAACTAAGAAACTTTCAGTGTGATGCCTGGGTGGTTTCTCCCTTTCCAGTAGGTGAACTTGGGTCATACTACTTAGTGCAAAGAGTAAATTGGGGATGGTTGATGGATTGCAGGGTGGGAGGGGAAGATACTGGTGTGACAGCCCACGCCTAAGTTTCAGCAGCTCTGCGTGAAAAATGGCCCGACTTAGAATCACTTCATACGTGCGTAATCCGGAGTAGCTTGTTTTCCAGCTTGAAAACCCACGTCGAGTTTAACCATCTCGAAGCCTGGGAGTTCGAATTTTCACAAATTTAAATCTACTGCTTACATACGCCGATGTAATGTGTCTCCTCTCTAGGTTGTGCATTTATCATATGATAACTTTATATTTTTTGGTTAGATTGTGCTAAAAACACATCCTTATAAGCCGTGGGCAGCTTTTAACCCAGGAGAGTGGGAGGGCATGAGAAGGGGCGTGGAGTCCAAATGAACTAATAATTTCTTAGGGACATAATCGGAATATATTTTAGTTCATGTGAATGATGACCTCATGCCTAGGATACGTTGTCCTAGGAGACCTTCAGTGTAAACCTGGCAATCCTGCTTGTTTCTGTGCCTTTTTGTGTTAGGGTGTGTGTGTACCTGGGCGAATGAGAATTCCATCCCTGACATGCGAGGTGGTGAGGCAGATCTAACCACTGGGTGAAGAACTCCAAGGGAAGTAAACAAAACAAAACAAAAGAGGACACATTCTAGTTACATGGAACGGAGTGTTGCCCCATTCTGTAATTGCAAAAACGAGGCCAATTACAATCTTTAAACTAACATGCAGAAAAAATAAACAATACTCCCTGATGGTAAAACTCTTTCTTTTGGCTGGATGGAGAGATGGCTCAGAGGGTAAGGACACTGGCTGCTGGTTCAGAGGACCCTGGTTCAGTTCCCAGTACCGACATTGCAGATCATGGCTACCTGTAAGCCCAGTTACAGGGAATCCAACAACCCATACACACAGAGGCAAAACACTGATGCACATAAAATAAACTGAAAACAAAACTGAAGAAAAAGACCTCTTTTTTATTTTATTTTTTTTTTTTGCTAGTTTTGTTTTGCATTTCCTCCTCCACCTACTTCTTTTTAGATGCAGACTCAAATAGTCATGACTGGTTTTGAACTTGCTATATAGCTAAGGTGGGCCTTGAACTCCCTATCATATCATCTTGCCTCCAACTTCCATTTGCTATTACATGCAAATGATATCACCTCCCGCTTACTCACTTACCTTTCTTTGAATATGTGTATTCTAATAAGCTATGCTGCCCAGCAGTCCCCCGAATTCTCTCTGAAGTTGTTGTTCTGAAGTGACTGAAATAATTCTCTTCAAAGTTTTCACAGGCATGTCATTTTAAGTGGCTTTAATTTCATACCAGAAATCCTGGTTGATCATTTTCATATAACCATGAAAGCTTTTATCAAAAGTAATTATTCCTAGATCATAGGTGTGCATACAGAGAAAAAGATGAGTTATTAAAGACATTATTAGGTTTGGCCCCATCTTTGCACACAACTTCTTTTGTGTGTGCTAAGAACCTATATATTCATATTCATATAATAAAAACCCTATATATTTATCCTATTTAGCATCTGCAGGATTCTTTTAAAGCAATGCCTTGCTTAGCCTAGTGACTCATACCGGCAATCCCAGCATGTGGAAGATGCTTAGCCTTGAACTCACAGTGCTAGGATTAAAGATACTACTGTGCCTGATGGGTTGGTCCTTTATAAGCAGGTCTTCAAAGTTACATTCTTCATTTGTGAACCTTTGTACAGAGAATTGACTGTAAATTGGCTCATTTCATGAACTCATCACCAGAGACGTAGTCAAGGCCAAAAGACTTGCAGTGATTGGTCCGGGCTGGAGCTCAAGCCTTTGATTGGCTTCCTTGCTGTCCACTGCAGGTGCAGCTTCCCTTTAGGAGTGTTTAGAAATAGGGACCAAAGTGTAGACAACGTTCTGTGAACTGTCTCAGGGCTGCCTATGGGCCTTAATTTCCTCCCTCTGGTAAGATATACCTGTTGATGAGTGTCCCACGGAGCAAGTTACAGATTCCAGCAGCACATACACTGGGGGGCCAGGCTCCAGTTCGCATTTCCCTCTTGGCTGCCCGTATCTGCCACACGTAAGATGCCAGTGGTGCCACCTGAAAAGCACCAGGTCAGCACTTAGTCCTGTGGGCCAGTCCTACTGGTTTCAAGGATCGTGAGGAATATTTCTTCAGGCTTGCCATCTTTCGAAGATCATAGGTAGGAAGCCCTACGAAGCTTGTCTTAAGTTAGGAGACGCATGTCCTTTTTCACCCATGTCCTGCGAGAAGAACTCTGATGCTCTATCTGATGATTCCAGCTGTGGAAAGTGGCCCAAAGATGGATGAACTTTGTAATGGTTGTTCTTGGTTGTCACCTTGACTACATCTGCAATTAACATAAACCCAAGCTTCTGGGGATACCTGGGAAAGATTTTATTTTATTTCTTTTTAATTACATCATTTGAAGTGGGACGACCCACTTTTAATCCAGATTTTTTTTTTTTTTTTTTTTTTTTTGAGGTGGGAAGATCACCTTTAATCCGGGCCACAGTGTCTGATGGCAGCTTATATAAAGGATGTGGAAGAAGGAAGCTTGTTCTCTCTGCCTGCTTGCCCTCACTCTTGCTGGCAGGTTCCTCAACTGGCATTAGAGCCTACTTCTTTGGGGCTCCAGTGTATACTGAAGAGCAGCAGAGACATCCAGCCTCATGGACTGAACAACTACTGGATAACTGTGCTTTCTCTTGGTACACAGCTGTTGTTGGACTAGCTGGAACACAGTCTACAGGCCACTTTAATAAATCATAAATCTCTGTGTGTGTATATATATATACACACACACATATATATATACATATGTATATACATTCATATACACACATATAGCAAACACACACACACACACACACACACACACACACACACACACACACATATACACATCCAGTAGTTGTTCAGTCCACAGGCCGGGATGTCTCAGTGGGTCTTCAGTATATATGTATGTGTATATATGTGTATGCATGTATATATACACACACACATACATACATACACATATATACACATACATATATATATACACATATATGTGTGCGTGTATATATACACACACACACATATATACATATATACATATATATGTATCTGTATGTATGTATGATATACATTCATTCTGTCACTTGTTTCTCTAGAGAGCCCTGACTAATACAGACCTTAAATGTACTGCATTTACAGGGACTCAGTGTAAATCTTTCACACATGCTTTCTTCAGCCAGACTGAGAGCTACTTGAGGTTATAGACAGCAGCACATTTGTTTTTTATAGAGCTCAGTACAGTGACTGGAAATGTGATATTATCTATCACATGTATAAGTAAAACATTTTAAATAATGTTTAGTGTGTGTGTGCGCGCACGCGCGCATTCTCAGATATGCACACACCATGACACATATGTGGAAGTCAGAGAAAACTTACTGAAGTGTTTTCTCCTTCCCCCTTGCTGGACCCAGGGACTCAAGCTGTCAGGGTTGGTGGCAAGAGCCTTTATCCATTGAACCATCTCACTGGTCCTGTTTCTGTGCAGGTTGAACTTGATTAATTTTGCTGCTGAGTAAATATGGCTACAGGCAGAAATTCGAATAGTTCTCTCTGGGCTCTGTCAACAACCAGGAGACTTTGTTATGCAGAAATGAGCAGATACTCACTGGGGTGGCCATGTTTTTGAGGTCCGTGGAAGTATGCTCCCTCACCCTCAGTACTTGGGATTTGACCTAGGGTCTATTAGGAAGTGCTGTATTTTTTAATCCTGAGAGACAGCTAAAGGTTGTCTATGGCCTTGACTCACTCACACTATAGCCCGGGCAGCCTTTGAACTCAGTATTTTGCGTCTACATCCAAGTAGCTAGAAGTATAGACCTATGGCTTGACCTTAAAATTAATTTTACTGAGACACAATTCCTAGATTCACCCATTCACAGTGTATGAGGCAGTGACTTCTAGTGTATTCAGACATGAGAAACATGGCCACGGTCTATTAGAGCATTTGCATGATCCCGAAAAGAACTCCCATATCACTGGGAGTCATTCTCCCTTTTTTCGTGACCTTCCTATCTCCAGGTCACCGTGAGTCTACTTTCTGTAGACTCTGTAGATTTAACTGTTCTGAACATTCCAGACAAGTGGACTCATGCTGTCTGTGGGCTTTGTACCTCCTTTACCAAGAGCAATGTTTCCCAGGTTCACCATTCGCTGCTTTCCATGACTAATAATCACATGCTCCTGGGAAGTATGACTGTGTATTAAAAACCTATCGTTCAGATTTGTTTATAATTTCTTATTACTGGTGTTTTGCCTGCATGGATATCTGTGTGAGGGTGTCAGATCCCCTGGGATTGGAGTTACAGTTGTGAGCTGCCATGTGGGTACTAGGAATTGAACTGGGGTCCTCTGGAGGAAGAGCCAGTGCTTTTAACCTCTGAGCCACCCCCTCCCCCTTTCTTAATTCTCAAACCAGGTGAAATAGAAAGGCTAGGCTGTATTTTTATGCCCAATTTATAGAGCAAGAAATGAAAGTTCTAGGGCTAGTAAGAGGCGTTAATAAATAAGACAGATTGAGTCTCGTGGTTGCTGTTCTAAACTCTTTTTTTTTCCCTAAAAGATTTATTTTTTTATTGTATGTATATTAATATTACTATAGCTGTCCTCAGACACACCAGACGAGGCATTTGATCCCATAACAGATGATGACAGGCTACCATGTGGTTGCTAGGAATTGAACTCAGGACCTCTGGAAGAGCAGTCGGTGCTCTTAACCTCTGAGCTACTGAGACATCTTTCTAAATCCTTCTCCAAACTCTTTTCAGTTTGTTTTAGAAGCACTTATTGGGGCTGAGGATGCAGCTCAGTGGTAGCTTGCTTGTCCAACATGAATGAAGAAAGACCTGGGTTTAGTCCCTTGCCCTGCACGAAACTGAATGTAGTGGCACGGGCCTGAAATCCAGTCCTTGGGGGATAGAGGAGAGAAGATCACGAAGTGAAGGTTGTTCTAGGCTACATAGTTTGAGGCTAGCCTGGGCTACCTGAGACCCTGTCTTGACAACAGAGAGCTTCCTGAATAAATATGAAATCCTATTGCCAACAGAGGATAGGAAAAGGCAATTTATTAGCACTTTAAAATAATAGTTGTAGAGAGATGATTCCCCACCCCTTTAGAGCCTAGAACCATTGAGAGGGCTTTGCTGTGCTATCTAACCACAGGGCTCCTTTTATACTATGGTGTGTGTCCCACCCGTGCACCCATATACAATGGACCTGGTGTGCTCTGTACAATGTTTAAAGTGAAGAAGAATGCTGTGGTAGGTAGATGGCTAGGTGGGGGCAGCTCCCTGGCGGATCATGCTTTTGGCATGCACCAGGTCCTTTCTGCCTCAAGCAGTTGACTTCCCTGTGAAAAGCGTAGCTTATCGGCAGAAAGAGTGTGCGGGCATTGTCTTTGCATAAACAGGTCTTAAGAACTTTGCTAGACAGTGTGGGCTCATACTCGAGAGCAGTGTTTTAGGCGGTAGACATCATCCTACTCTCGAGAGACTGTCCTCCTCTGACGTAACCAGCAGCTGGCTGACGTCAGAATGGATATCTTTGCCTCATCCTCAGAATGAGTCCCTGCAGTGTGTGTGTGGCAGAGTTCTAAAGACACAGTGGAGATGTGGACCTTGCTGAATTTCTAAGAGTGGGTGTTGGCCTACTCTTCTGGCACAAGACTTGCTTTCATTGAAGCGTGCCGCATACTGGCGAGGTGTTGATGAGGGTATGGGCTCCACCCACCTCTATTCTCAGGTGAGTTCTTCCATTAACAGAAACCGACAGTACTGAGTGGTCAGATTGTACCATTGGGTTAGGACAGTATATGTGAGATCAAGCAATCTTTTTCTATGTGCCTAACCTTAGGAGTTGCCTGTGTATGCCTGGTACGGTGTTCCACACCTTTAATCCCAACATTTGGGAGGCAGAGGCTGGAGGATCTCTATGAGTTCAAGGCCAGCCTGGCCTACATAGTGAGTTCCAGGACAGCCAAGACTTTATAGAACGATCCTGCTTCATAAATAAATAAATAAATAAATAACCTGCTTAATAAATAAGTAAACAAACAAATAAGAATGGCCAAATTACTGTAGTAACACCCACCTGGTTGCGGGAGTGGGGCATGTAGAGGCTGGAGGATAGGGAATTCAAGGCTAGCCTGGGCTACATAAGACTGTCAAAGAAGAGGAAGGAAAGGAGGAAGAGGAAGAAGAAAAGGAAGAGAAGAAGAAGAAGATCTTTTTTTTAATTTAGATTTTTATGCTAAAGGATTAAGTATTCACGACTAAAAAGATCCCTTTTCCATCAACATTTTATTGATTAGTTTTTATTTGCAGTCTGAGGAAGAGGCTCCGGGAATACCTTCCCAGTTATTCACTACTTAACATGTGGCTGTGTGGATGTTCCCATGCAGAGGGGTTGGTCACTTCCCAACAGATTGGGCAGGCGTTTCAAGTTTGCATGTGTTCTGCCCACAGTGCATTCCTGCTTTTTTTCCTCCGATGTAAAATGGGCTGGTGTCATCTTGGAAAGACAACTGTGTTTGAATGAACTTGCTGCATGCGTGAGGTACACGTGATTGCATCACGCAGGGAGACTAGAGGGATCGGATACCCAAGCCGACATCACAGGAGATTGTGAGCCACCCAATGCGAAAGCTAAGAACTGACCATCTCTCAGCTCCTTGAAAAAATTTTTAGTAAAATGGAAATATTTGAGTTCCTTAATATTTTGGACGAAAGTTGTAAAGCAGAAAAGTAAGGCACTATCTTCCTTTTGCTTTAAAAAAATCTTTAAATCTTTTTAAAGATTTAAAAATCTTTCAGGAAAAAGGTTTATTTTAATGTTCACTCATGTGTATGGTGTGTGTCTGTGAGTGTATATCATATATGTTGGTACCTGCAGAGTCCATAAGAAGGCTTTAGATGCCCTGGAAATAGAGTTACAATTACTGGCTGGCTTTGTGTGTCAACTTGACACAGGCTGGAGTTACCACAGAGAAAAGAGCCTTAGTTGAAGAAATGCCTCCATGAAACCCAAGCTGTAAGGCAGTTTCTCAATTGGTGATCAAGAGGGGAGGGCCCCTTGTGGGTGGGGCCATCCCTGGGCTGGTGGTCTTGGGTTCTATAAGAAAGTAAGCTGACAAAGCCAGAGGAAGCAAGCCAGTAAGGAACACCCCTCCATGGCCTCTGCATCAGCTCCTGCTTCCTGACCTGCTTGAGTTCCAGACTTGACTTCCTTTGGTGATGAACAGCTATGTGGAAGTGTAAGCTGAATAAACCTTTCCTCCCCAAACTTGCTTCTTGGCCAAGATGTTTGTGCAGGAATAGAAACGGTGACTAAGACAAATTGGTACCATCATAGTGGGGTATTCCTGTGACAACCTGACCATGTTTTGGGGAGGACTATGGAAGGACTTTGGAACTTTGAGCTAGAAGAGTCACTGGGATGTTAAGAGCTCTGTGCGATGTTCTATATGAGCTTGGAAGATGATGTTGAGAACAGTGTAAACAATAGAGGCCTGGCTTGTGAAATTTCAGAGGGAAGGCTGTAGACTCTTATCAGGGCTGTTTTGATTGTGAAGATTCTGTGCTTTTGGTTAGCTGGGGCTGAAAGAGTCGGCTGTGACAAACAAGATATGGGAGCTACTAAAGCAAAACCTTCGCATTACTGGAATGATTGATGCTGGTTAGCTGGAGCTAAGAAATTAGCAGAGATTAAGACGAGGCCGGCATCACTAAGGTGAAATCTTCTGGGAAGTGTTTCCTGAGAGCACAGAGAAGCTGTGTTCCAGAGGCAGGCACCATTGTACCTTGTGTTGGCAGCCAGACTTGGTAATGTGTAAGAGTCACCCAGGTGGTACTTGTTCTGAAACATGAAGGGGTAGCAGCTGATGCTTGGCACTGTGAGAGGCCAGGAGAGGACATTGGTGAAGGTGCAACCTCAGTGGCAGTTGAAGGCCCAGGACTGAAGGGGTCATGAAGAGAAGTTGAGGTTTAGCACCCCGAAAAGAACCTATGAGAGGCTATTGAGTGCTGTCCAGTTACAGCAGAAGACAGCAGTGTTTTGAAGATGCCAGTACTGTGTGATGACCACCAAGAACAGCAGCAGCAGTGGAGTACAGGCAGCTGGAGTCTAGAAGATGAGGTGTTTGCTACAAAGGGCAGAGCTGGAGAAGTGACCCAAGCCCTCGAAGGAATCCAGAAGATTGTGAGTGGATCCCAGACATTGGCCAGTTAGAGTTTGCTTTTGCTTTTGATTGTGACTGTGCCCTGATATTTTTCCCTTTTGAAGTAAGAAAGTATTTTAGTAGAACCCACAGTTAAGAGACTTTGAATTGCAAAAGACTTTGAATTTCAAAAGAGATTGGATATTTTAAAGGAATTGATATTTTAATATGTAAGAATTTGCAATGACTGTGGGACTTTTAAAATTATTTAGATCTTGGGGATGAATAAGAAAGTAAAGGTTGAGGCTTAATAGTGATGTGATTGTGTGTCAAGTTGAACAAGGGGTCATTTGTACTGGCTGGTTTTGTGTGTCAACTTGAAACAAGCTGGAGTTATCACAAAGGAAGGAGCCTCCCTTGAAGAAATGCTTCCATGAGATCTAGCTGTAAGGCATTTTCTCAGTTAGTGATTAAGGGTGGGTGGGCCCATTTTGGGTGGTACCATCTCTGGGCTGGTAATCTTGGGTTCTATAAGAGAGCAAGCTGAGCAAGCCAGTAAGAAACATCCCTCCATGGCCTCTGCATCAGCTCCTGCTTCCTGATCTGCTTGAGTTTCAATCCTCACTTCCTTTGGTGATGAACAACAGCAATGTGGACGTGTAAACTGAACAAACCCTTTCCTCCCCAACTTGGTTCTTGGTCATGATGTTTGTACAGGGAATAGAAACCCTGACTAAGACACACATTGTTGTGAGCTGCCTGACATGGGTGTTAGGAATGGAACTCCAGTCCTCTGGAAGAACAGTCATTTCTCCAGACTTTAAAGTCAAAAGAGAAAGAAAGAAAGAAAGAAAGAAAGAAAGAAAGAAAGAAAGAAAGAAAGAAAGAAAGAAAGAAAGAAAGAAAGAAAGAAAGAAAGAAAGAAAGAAAGAAAGAAAGAAAGAAAGAAAGAAAGAAAGAAAGAAAGAAAGAAAGAAAGAAAGAAAGAAAGAAAGAAAGAAAGAAAGAAAGAAAGAAAGAAAGAAAGAAAGAAAGAAAGAAAGAAGAGAAGAGAAGAGAAGAGAGGAGAAATCAAACTTTGCTGGGTATGGTGGTGTGCATTGCAGCCCCAGCACTTCAGAGGTTGAGTCAGGGGGATTGCTGCATATGTTGAGCCAGCCTTGTTACATAATAAGGCCTCCCAAGTGCTGGGATTTCAGGCTTGTGCTGTTATGCATTGCTTTATTGATCCTGGGATTGAACCCAAGGCTTTGTGCTCGACAGACTAATACTAAACCAACTGAACTACTTCATCACTGGCAAAAAAAATGTCAAATTGTAAGTATAAATTAAGATGGCTTGTCTCTAACTTAGAGGCCTGAGAACTTACTTGTTTAATTTTGTTTCTGCTCAGGTTAGTTTGGCTTTTCTGCCATGGATGAATTCTGCAAACATTGAAATTCCAAATGAGCAGAGGTTTTCTGAGGACCATGCTACTTCTGTGTATTGCTTTCAATGGTTCTCTCTCTTTATCTGTTCATTTCTGTCCCCCTACCCCATTTCTTTCTTGTCAGGGTCTAAAGCAGTTTAGGCTGGCTTAGAATTCTTGATCCGATCCTCCTGCCTCCGTTCCCCTTTCCCCATGGGCTGGGATCTCAGGCGTGCACCGCCATCCCTGGCTCTTGGCCATCCACAGTTGTCAGTGTTCACCTCAGCAGTGCTTTGGGAAAATGTGGAGCTGGAGCTTGTCTTTCAGTGGACCCCAAAGGAAAGGGCACGGAGGTCCCAGCCTTCATTCCCTTTGCTTCTGAAATGGTGACATGTTCCCACAATGGGAGGAAATAGAGGCTAAAGGGCTTGCGAAAGAAAAAGAGGACAGCCACACGAAGGTCCCTGGAGAGGGCCTGCCGCGCAGCCTAAGCCCCGAGGCTGAACCCACGTGACAGAGGAAACCCAGCCCCCTCAGGCTGGGTGCATCTCGGGCCAGCCTGCTCCAACATTGCGTGCTGCATTTTCCAATACTACCTGAGCCTGCTGCTAATGATGACACTCCTCCCTTCAGAGGAGGGAACAGAGAGAGAGAGAGAGAGAGAGAGAGAGAGAGAGAGAGAGAGAGAGAGAGAGAGAGAGAGAGAGAGAAGAGAAGAGGAGAGGAGAGGAGAGGAGAGGAGAGGAGAGGAGAGGAGAGGAGAGGTAAAGAGAGGGGGGATAGAGAAGAGAGAGGGAGGGGAGAGGGGGTAGAAAGGGGAGAGAGAGGAGGAGAGAGAGGGGAGGGAAAGGGGGCGGAGAGAGATCTGCAGGGCAGCATGCCCCACACTGCGTAGTGGTGGAAGGGTGTAAGTGCAGCACTTGAGGTAGACGCAGAAAGATGAGGAATTCATTGGCTACTTAAAGGGCTAAAGGCCAGCATGGACGACAAAAGACCCAGCCTAAAAGAGAAAAGGGCTGGAGTCTGTCATCTATCTTGAAGTTAAAAAAAAAAAAATCACAGAGTCTGACTAGGTATGGCGACCTACTCTGAACAACATGGGAAGTGCCTGTCTTTTGGGCTCTTCAAAAAAAGGAGTGTGGGGGATGTGTGTGTGTGTGTGTGTGTGTGTGTGTGTGTGTACAGCCTGCAGGAGCCAGTTCTTTCCTTCCACCACTAGTTCCAGTTGCAGATACATCAGGTTTGGGTTGCAGTTACTTTTACTACTGAGTTCTCCCGAGGCCCCCCCACCCCCACCCCCAGCTCCAGTAAACGACTTGCAGATGGCAGATGTGAGACCAGTATGCATGGTTCTTAGTGAGACCTCGGGCACACAGTTGACCCTTCTATCCCACATTTGCCGCTTTTGCCTTGATGACAGGAACAGCCGAGGTAGCAGCACATTATGTCCCCGTCCCCGCTGACGGTTGGTCCAGAAGGCTGGAAGAGAAGAGCTAAGTCCAGGGGAGAAGTGGCGGGAGAGAGAAATGTGAAAACATGAGCGATTGGAAAGCAAAACATCCTGCACTGCTTCTGGACGCATCTGTAGTTCCTGTCAGGAATGGGGGAAGGGCTTTCTCTCTGTCTTCCACACGGTTGAGCCTGGGGGGCTGGGACTGCCAACCCTTCTCCTGGGACTCTCCTGTAGATGTCCTTTTTCGTTCTCAGGCCCTTTCTCCTCTCATTTCCTCCTATTGTGGGAACTGGGAAGCCAACTCGGCTCCCACTGAGCTTCCTAGCTGTGGAAGAGCCGGCCCCCCACCCCCACACCCACCCCTGCCCCCCACCCCCGCAAAGCCTCACCGCCTAGGTTTCTCCAGACTGCAGTCCACAGCCTTCCGTTCCAGCACCATGCCCTGGATCCGCTCAGCACTGACTGCTCCGCACTCAGCTCCTCTGGGCCTTTTGGAACCCTAAGACCATTTCATTCATCTCCTTGTTTCCCACACATTCTGAGTCATGAGCCATCACCCGGGCTCGGTTCAAAAACAGAGTCTCAGACCCCGCCCCTGGAGATTCTGAATCAGAGGCTGGGCTGAGGCCAGGAAGAGCCTGGGCCAACCAGGCCCCCAGGTGGTTGTGATAAACCGAGTTTTGGAAATACCAGGCTATTGTGTATTAGGAATCTGCCCAGGTGGTGGAGTGGTTCCCCATTCACGGAGGGCATTGCTTGGCTAGAGCTGTTGCTGCTTTCTGGATTCCAAAGAGAATCACACAGTAACCCTTTTGTTGTCTGCTTCTGAGCTGGGATCTGGCTAAGCAATGCAGTCTTCTCTCCAAGTGCCAGCCAGCCTTAGCCATTTCTTGAAGATCTGAATTAGAAGTGGCCATCTTTAGGGGACCTCTACCTTAAAAGATCTGTCTGTAGGTTTGTGGAAGGGTGGCATTCCCCCGTATATGAAGTTACTGCTTTCAATATTTATAGTATATCTTCTAGAAATTATGTTTTTAAAACAGTCAGAAGCACATACCTGTAATCACTGAATCTGGGAGTTGGAGCCAGAGGGTCAGGAGTTCAGGGACATTCTGGACTATTGGACAACTTTTCTAAAACATAATAAACGCACCCACACAATTTCTCCTAATAGAAACTCTGGCATGAGACACCTCCCCCCCCCCCCCCCCCCAGGAGTGGTGATTTTGTTATCATTGCCTTTTGTCATTTACTCTTGCTTTCTTTCATGGACATAGAAAGCACATCCCCCACCCCCACAAGGGCAGAACTGTTTTACATCATTCCCACGGGGAAATCTGTTATTATACCTCCCCTGATGGTTATTATACCTCCTGTCGGTGTGTTATCAGTGATAAGTTATTTTCTTCCATGGATGCGGGTTTATTGGGAAGCTGCTCTTGGGTGCATTCACTGGTCTTAAAGACCGAGGGCCAGGGGAGTCAACATGGGGAGAGAGAAGGGGTCGTTGGGGGAGAAAGATGCAGAAAAGGCACTAGCCAGGGGGAGGTGGGAGAGGGAGCCCTATCAAGTGTGCAAAATGACTGGATTATATAAGGAAGAGCCTTTGGGGGAAGGGCAGCTCGGCACCTGGGCTGGAAGGTTCATGGTTGGGGACAGGGTATTCAAGGTAGGGACTGAGGGATGCTGGGCCTGCTTCAATATGTACAATATGCACCTCAGACCCCTTGTCCTGGGGTCAAAAGCCAAACAGCAGCCTACGAAGGCTTGCGAAGTGAGGAGTTTAGCACTTTTCTATCTGACCGTGTTAGGTATCTGATAAAAATGCTCCTTGTGCAGAGACGGAGAGAAAGCAAAGGAAATTGAATTAGGTAGGCTCTGGTATGCGTAATCGGATTATGCCTGATTACACTGAGAATTACGCTGTTGAGTGTTCCTTTTGCAGTTCCCCGCTGATGCTCCCAGCTGATGATCTGGCTGCCGGGACTGTGCACAGATGAGGAAAGCAGTCAGTATTCCACAGGCTATCCCAGCTGCACTAGCAATTCAGCTGGTGGACTCCCAGTGAGCACCGGGCCCATTCACTACTCAGCTGGTGCACTCCCAGTGAGCACCGGGCTGCATTCACTACCCCCCGCACGATGGCTAAGGTTTGTTGCGTGCCCAGCCAATGCCCTTCAAAGGGCACTGGGTGAAACGTCCCCTCTTCCTCCGCGTTCCTCCAGCCCTCTGTGGGAGCTTCACCTTCATGACTTCTTCTGTCATGAAAGATTTTCCTCACACTCACAGCAAAGTGCTAGTGCGTCTCCCCTCCACTTTCCAAGCACAGGATTTTAGGAGTTGCCTTCTTGCTCTTCTTTCTCGCTCTGTAGAAGCAAAGAATCACCTTCACTGGTCAGTATGCCTTCTAGTTGGTTTCTAAAAATGAACTGCTTGTAAATCGTATATGTGAATTCCAGATCGGTGTTTTGTATTTTGGTATTCTGTCTGGACTCCACGCCCACAGTTACCTGGCAAACAGACAGGTAGGCCTGGCCCACTATAAAAGGGGCTGTTTGCCCCTCCCCCCCTCTCTCTCACTCCCTATGTTTCCTGCTTGCTTCTCTCTTGCCCTCTTGGGCTCCCCCCTCTCTCCCCTTTCCTTCCCCCCCTCTCTCCACATGGTCATGGCCGCCCTCTACTTCTCTCCTCTCCTCCCCCCCTCTGCCTTTCTCTGCCTCTACTAACCTCTTAACCGCATTCCCCCATGCCCTGAATAAACTCTGTTCTATACTATACCGGTGTGTGTGGTCCCTAAGGGGGAAAGGGATGTCTTGGCATGGCCCTCAGTTATGAACCTGAGATCAAACCTGAGATCAGAAGTCTGTGACGGTTTTGTACAGAAGTGGCCAGTTAAGACATGAGCGCGGAGCGTGGACTCCAGTCACTTGGACTTACAAGGCCTGCTTTGTGTAGTTAAATAGTTCTTCTGAACAACTGAATTGCACTCACGATAGAGGTCCTAGGAGGGGATGTACTGGAAAACCATCAGTAGACATGTTGCTGAGACTCAGAATTTATTCCTGTGTTCTGGAAAGCCAACCGTGTTTTCGATGTAGGATCACTCACTGAGAACAGTACTGTGTCTTACAGCAGATCCCCTGGTGGAGATGGTTCCTTCTGTATGGGTCTAGCGGAGGAATATGCCTGTCAGACCAACAGGTACCGATGTCAATTCTTCTTTCTGTTTTTCCTTACAAAGGAGATTAAGTTAAGCCGGGGTATCCCTGAGTGGGAGAGATCGCTTGCCAAACTTGTGTAAGGCACCGGGGCAAAACCAAAGCCAACAGCGACAGAAGGACAAGAGGGAAAGAAGCAAACAACCACCCCCCTTCTCCTTTTCCCAGCGCGGCCATTACACATCTGTCTCCAGTTGCTTGCCTAGGTGGGGGCCTCCTTTGGCAACATATGCGTGTGTTTATTTACATTTAGAGGATTTTTACATGTTTATTACATCAAGAGGAGTTTTAAAACAGGGGCTGTCAACTCTCTCCTGTCTGCAGCTTTGGTTCTTGTTCTCTTGATAACCTTAGATCTCTTAAATGTGGGAGAGCTTAACTGAGAAATCAGGGTACAGAGGGATCCAGAGACCGGAGCCAATGGTAAAGGCAACAGAATGAAGCCTTGTAAACGGGCCTTGTAAACGGGTTTGGGAGCGATGTCTGTGCGCCCCATTAGTACTTATTATATACTCTGAACATGCTATTTATAAACTGCAAAGCCCAATTATAATAAATTATTGTATTTAATAATTAACGTATATTAATGTTTGTAAGGCAGCATCTATACCTAATATTGATAGCCTATCTATTGCATGTTTGTTTCATTTAGCTTTCCTAACATTTCATAAGAAGGCCTTTTAGGGATGAGGTAATGGTGCCACAGAAATGTAAATTTGTTCACAGGTTACTCCGTTTATCTGGAGAACCCCTCCCCCTCCCTCAACCCCCCTCTCCTCCTCCTCCTCCTCCTCCTCCTCCTCCTCTTCCTCCTCCTCCTTCTTCTTCTTCTTCTTCTTCTTCTTCTTCTCTCTCTCTCTCTCTCTCTCTCTCTCTCTCTCTCTCTCTCTCTCTCCTTTGTTTCTTTCTTGTATGCATGTGTCCACTGGTATCTGTGACACTGACTCCGCTTCTCAACATGTTCCGTTCTTATGCACAGTTCTCAACATGTTCCGTTCTTATGCACAGTTCTCAACATGTTCCGTTCTTATCCATTTCCCTCCAAAACAACTTTCAGAGGTTGAAGTTTTGATCCTCCTGCCTCTGCCGCCCAAGTGCTGGGAGCACAGGCTCCTGCCGCCATGGCCAGCTTCTGTTCGCTTTTTCCACTTTTCAGTTCCCCATGGTACTGAAAAGCATCTGAGCTTAGCCAGGGCTTTGCAAGTATTTTGTATTCTGCTTCGAATCTTTATTGTGCCGCTTGCCCAATAGCACATGGCCCCCAGGGACAAATCAGTCACCCACTGACCACGCTGCTGTGACTCTACAGAGAGGGAACCGAGTTTGTCTGGTTCTTTGCGCTGCCCTGGAAGACAGTTTAGCCTCTAAACACGGAGTCTTTGTTAGCGCTTCCCGTCTTTCTGGCCTCTTTTCCTCTGCCAGGCATTCATGGTCAGGGTCAGAAGACAGGAGTCACATGAACAAATTCAATTTCAGGCTTGTTTTTGGTTAAGTGATATGCTGAGGTTAAAAAACTCTCCTCTCTTTTCTCTCTCCAGACTTACTACATTCAGATGATCTGACCCTGTGACTGCTTAGTTTTACTTGTCAGTGTGAGTGGAGGACCAGAAACATTGATAAAGTTAGCTCTCTAGTGTCCCCACCCCTGTCTGCTCCTCTGTTCTGTTTTTTTGAGATAGTGTCACCTGTAGCCCAGGCTAAGCTCAAAGAACCATGATAGTCTTGAGCTTCTGGTCCTCCTAACTCTCCCTCTGGAGGGCTGGATTGCAGGTGGATTCCACCATGCCCAGGGCAGGGCATCAAACCCAGGGCCTCTCGAATGCTTAGAAGAGCTCTCACTAACTGAGCTATAGTCTTTCTTTCTTTCTTTTTTAAGATCAACTTATTATAAAATCTGCTTCCAAAAACAAACAAAAAATAAGGTGCAAATGTAATTACAAACAAAGGGAACACGCCAGCAGCCTGTGTGTACAAAGCCAGTGTGCATGAGATTTATCAAGGGTCTCCTTCTACTTGCAGTACTTTGCAGTCAAATAATTTATTACCTCAGGAAGTTTTAGAAAGTTCAACCCTATATGACTAAATCTGTGACTATCTTTTTTTTTTTTAACGGTGACTATTCTTAATGAAAAAAAAAAACATCTTATGCTTATTAAAAATCTATGTTGTTGAAGGCCAAATAAACCGTATCACATCAACTCACCAGACTGAAAGGAGCCTCAGTAGGAAGCCATAATTTTAGGAAACTCACTGAACTATGTATTTCATTTTCAGTAGCAGTCATAGAAAGTGGGGAATCTATATAGCCAACTCTCTTCAGTAGCCAGTTAAATGCCACATCTTCCAAAAGCAGGGACAGCATTCTCAAGTGTCTTCCTCAGGCTGGGTGGAGACAGGTCCCAGAGTACAGCTTGATCACCCTGACAGACGTGGTAATTCTCTGACAGGCAGGGAAGGACACCACACGTCTGGATCTGTCCTTCCCAGTGTGAGCACAGCTCTTGCTTCTGATACCCTGGATAATACCCTGCATTTGTATTATCAGTCCTTCTCTTAGACTTTCTGTTGAAGAAACGTGATGTCAAAACCTTGAAGTTTCAGGACTAGAAAACCGAGAAACACTCCTAAGACCTATTTTCTTTGTCAAAGGAATCATATTGAAATGCAAACTTCTGCCTCAGTGCCTTAGCTATTAAAGACATCAGATCCCATTCTGAACACTGTCTTTTCCTCTTCTGAGCTCTTGCTCCAAGCTGGGTCCATCACTGAAGTTGATAAAGCCAGTCTCTCTGCTCTCTCTCAGGTCCTGCACTGCCACAGTCGCAGCAATCTGAGACCAGAGAAGAGTCAGCTCATCTTCAAGGGCGGCTGTCTTTTTAATTACAGCTTCACTCACAGGCAGATCATCTGTCTCTGTTTTGTTCTGTCTTAGAGCAGGTGACAGCCAATGCCAACTTAATTTTGAAGGATGAAAAGGAACAGTTTTCCCTTCTGCCTTCTTTTTCCGTATGCTATGTCGAAATCTGAGACAACTGGCTGCCGCTTCATTTGCCACACACAAACATCAGCAAAAGATTGAACCATAAATTCATCATCATCAGATTCACGGGTGGGATCAACTCAAAAGCAAGGTCTTCGGCAAGGCTCTAAAGGAAGCATTTTCCCAATAATACGAACAATGCTCTGCCTATCTGACCCATAGTCTTTATTTTGACAAATCAGCAAATCCTATATATAAAGCTGGTTTACAGGAACACCAAAATATGCCAGCATATTTCTCTCTCTTTTTTTTTTGTTTGTTTGTTTTGTTTGTTTGTTTGTCGAGACAGGGTTTCTCTGTGTAGCCCTGGCTGTCCTGGAATTCATTCTGTAGACCAGGCTGGCCTCGAACTCAGAAATCCACCTGCCTCTGCCTCCCAAGTGCTGGGATTAAAGGCATGCACCACCACCGCTTGGTGCCAGCATGTTTCTTAATAGATTCAGAATGAAAGACATTGGTGAAGCAAGCCCAAGAAAACATTGTACCATCCCGCTGCATTGCACGCCAGCAGGCTGCCGGGGAAACTCTGAATGCAATGCTGGGCAGCTGGCCTCCTGACAGTAGCAGAGCTATAATCTTAACAACTCTCTGCTTCATTTACTGGTAAAAAAAGACTTTCAACTCCATGTTGCTTGGCGGTGGCACCAATTAAGAGACTTGTGACTGATAGCCATTCCCTTGAACCAGCTGATCCCAACGGTGGCCCTAGAACCAGTGATATCATTATCTGCTGGTGGTCTACTAGACCCCACCTACCCCTGATACACTAACCCTGAATCTCTGGTCTGGACCCTGCAGGCTTACTTTCTGTCCATAGCCACACAGGTGATGTGAGAGCATCACCCTAGTGTTTGGAAACCACCAGCTGTGGATGTAGATGGACGCCAACCGGCCCTACTGCCAGAGCGTTGAATCATCTTCAAGATCTTAATTCCTAGCTGTTTTTTAATGGTGAGCAGGATATGGGCTTGAGAAGGAACATCGGGAGTCTTTCTGGACAGTAGGAGGTGCAGCTAGTATATTTGGGCATTAGTAACCTGGCCCCTGGGCTCTTTAGTCTGGGATCGAGGATAATTTCTCTTTTCCCAGGGACTTCAAACAGTGTCTAGGGAGTTACGGAGGTGATTCAGCATAACCACAAGGCAGGGATGAGCTTTTGGACTGAAATCCTAGGAGGGAGGGTCACTTTTTTTGAATACTGATTATATACGGCTTCATTTTGAGATGTTAGCTCGAGATTGTACATTCTAGTGTAGCTAGGAAAAAGTAAGAGAGGTGAGTGGGGTTTTTACATATGGATGAGCCGGATATGAATAAACAGGAGACAATTCTGTAAGTGTGAATTAGTGTGGTACTTTATTGCTTATAGTTTTACCTTAACCCACTATAAATCAACTTTTAAATTTATTCTTGTTTATGTTATTGATCTGTATGTTTTTGCTTAGTATGGTACAACTCACTGCAATTTGGGGATCTTAACAGAGAAATAAAATGAGTTGGCAAAAGCCAGTGGAGAACAGTGGTTAAGAAATGAGATTCATCCAATATATACAAAGAACTCAAGAAGTTAGACTCTAGAGAATCAAATAACCCTATTAAAAATGTGGTACCGGGCTAAACAAAGAATTTCCAACTGAGGAATACCAAATGGCTGAGGAGCCTTAGTCATCGGGGAAATGCAAATCAAAACAACCCTGAGATTCTACCTCACACCAGTCAGAATGGCTAAGATCAAAGACTCAGGTGATAGCAGGTGCTGGCAAGGATGTGGAGAAAGAGGAACACTCCTCCACTGCTGGTGGGACTGCAACCGTAAAACCACTCCAGAAATCAGTGTGGTAGTTCTTCAGAAAATTGGACATAGTATTACCTGAGGACCCAGCTATAAGCATATATGCAAAAGATGCTCCAATATATAACAAGGACACATGTCCCACTATCTTCATAGCAGCCTTATTTATAATAGCCAGAAGCTAGAAAGAACTCAGATGTTCCTCAACAGAAGAATGGATACTGAAAATGTAGTACATTTACACAATGGAGTACTAATCAGCTATTAAATCAATGACTTCGTGAAATTCTTAGGCAAATGGATGGAACTAGAAAATATCCTGAGTGACATAACCCAACCACTAAAGACCACACATGGTATGCACTTACTGATAAGTGGATATTAGCTGAAAACTCTGAATACCCAAGATACAATTCACAGACCACATGAAGCTCAAGCAGAAGGAAGACCAGAGTGTGGGTGCTTCGGTCCTTCTTAGAAGGGGGAACAAAATACTCACAGGAGAAAATATAGAGACAGTATAGAGCAGACTGAAAGGCCATCCAGAGACTGTCCCACCTAGGGATTCATCCCAGATACAGTCACCATACCCTGACACTATTGTGGATGCTAAGAAAGGCTTGCTGAAAGGATCCTGATAAAGCTGTCTCCTGAGAGGCCCTGCCAGACCCTTACAAATACAGAGGCGGATGCTCACAGCCAACCCTTGGACTGAGCATGGGGACCCCAATGGAGGAGTTAGAGAAAGGACTGAAGGAGCTGAAGGGGTTTGCAACCCTATAGGAAGAACAACATCAACCAAGCAGGTCTCCCAGAACTCCCAGGGACTAAGCCATCAACCAAGGAGTACACAAGGCTCCAGCTGCATATGTAGCAGAGGACGGCCTTGTCAGGCATCAGTGGGAGGAGAGATCCTTGGTTTTATAAAGCTCGATAGATGCCCCAGTGTAGGGGAATCGAGGGCTGGGAGGTGGATGGGGGTGGTGTTGGGGGGGGGGTGGAGGAACACCCTCATAGAAGTAGGGATGGGGGGAATGGGATAGTGGGTTTCTGGGAGGTGGGGAAACTGGGAAAGGAGATAACAATTTGAAATTTAAAGAAAACATCCAATTAAAGAAAGAAATGAGATTCATTAGCTGGTGATCCTGAGTAAGTGACTCAGTGTCTGTGTGCTGAGTTTTCTCCTCTGTAATACAGTCAGTGCACCCACCGATACTGTAGACCACTGCTTTGGGTACACTATGTGCCTATAGGGGTACCTGGCTTAAACAATAAGAATGTCAATGAGTAATAAATATCACCTATTACTTTGTTCTGGTCCTTACTTGTTGTTCTAGTAGTTTTCTTTTTTTCTTTTCCTTTTCCTTTTCCCAGGGGATTTAAATATGTAAATTTAGCTGGACATGGACATGATGCATACCTTTAAACCCAGCACTGGGGAGGCAGAAGCAGCTGAATCTCTGTGAGTTCAAGACTAGTGTCAGAGTGAGTTCTAGGACAGCCAGGAGTGGTACATAGAGGGACTTTGTCTTGGACAAAGCAAACCAACTAAACAAATCTAACTTTAAATAAGCGAAGGTACTAGAATGAAGGGTTGGGCTTATGCTTGGATGTATTTTAATGATACAGGATTTGAGTTCTGCCTAGTTGAATTTTCTAGAGACCTGATGTGATAAGATTGATACTGTTTTGGGGTTTGAGGACTTTTTAAGATAACATGGCAGTTTAGTTGTGAGGATAGAGGATCTTAGCTTAAGATATTCAGCGTGTTCTCCGCATGGTACTTCGATGGTATCTCTGATAGGAGTTTAGTTTTATGTTAGCCTTTTCCCTCTTCTCAGGCTGAGATGAGCTAAAACCAAGTTGAGGAGGAGGAGGTCTAAGTTAAGAGTTCCAGCATGTTGAGTTTATTGTATGCAGAAAATGTGTAATTTAGAAACCTGTTAAGTGACAACACTAAATTGTAAGCTGCTTTGGGTTTATGTTTCCCTGTGTAAACCATGAGTATTAGTTTGCCATCATTTATGACAAAAAATCCCTAAGGAAGCAAAAAAAAACGATGGAGGCAGGTTTACTCCGGCCTTGGATTTCAGAGGTCTCAGCCCAGCATCACACAGCCCCACCTCTTGGGTCCTGTGATGACCCCAAGAGCGATGAGCAGAGGATACATGATGGTATACAGCTGCTTACCTTACAGTGGCCGGGAATAGACGAGAGACGGGAAGCATCTGGGATAAAACATGCTCTTCACAAGCTGTCTCGTGTCTTCACGGCTGGGGGGGATCAGTCAGTCAGGGAAGTGTTTGCTCTGTGGGCATGAAATCGTGAGATTAGATCCTAGCACCCTCCTCAGAGCTGGGTGAGGCGACACATCTGTAATCGCAGCACTGGGGAGGCAAGGTTCCAGGAGGGGTCCCTGGAACTCTCTGGCAAGCTGGCCAAACCAGTGAGGGCCAGGTTCAGTGGGAGACCCTGTCTCTAAAAATAAGGCCGAGAGCAACTTGAGGAAGACACCTGATGTAAACCTCTGGTTTCCACTTGTATGTATATATGTGTGTACACATACACACACATACCACACAAGCATATACTTCAGTAACCCGAACACCTGTTGATTCCACCACCTTTCAGAAAGCACCAGGAGGGTGGACTGAGTCTTCCACACAGATATCTTTCCAGAGACATTCTAGACCCAAACTATGGCTGGGTGGTGGCGCATACCTTTAATCCTAGGCAGAGGCGGGCAAGTCTCTTGAGTTTGAGGCCAGCCTGGTCTACAGAGTGAGTTCCAGGACAGCCAGGGCTACACAGAGAAACTATGCCTTTCTCCCCCAAAGATGCAAACTATGATATCATGTTCTAAAACATGCCCAGACCCAGGACAGCCCTGCCTTACTCTCTTCACCCAAGCCTATTCAACTTTGACTAGGAGCCAAGTCACCATGTTTGAATTTGCATCAGAGAGGCCTCAGGATGGCTCACAGTTAAGAGCACTGGCTGTTCTTCCAGAGGACCCTGGTCAGATTCTCAGCACCCACATGGCAGCTCACAACCATCTGTAATTCTAGTCCCGTCGTATCCCCTGTTCTGCTCTCGGTAGGCACTTCACAAACAGGATGCGCAGACATACATTCAGGCAAAATGCCTAAATATGTAAAATAAAATAAGAATTGTTAAAATAAGCTTTTCTGGTGGGGAGAATGATAGGCAGTGATTCAAGATGGTATCCCCACCCCCGAGTGGTGTGATCTATATTTAATATGGCTCATTTGGATCAGGCTTTCAGGTTCAATTTTAGAGGTTGGTAGGGATGTATTAGGGTGTATGTGTGTGGAGGAGGGCGTGTCTTATGATATAATGATATAGTGTGGGTATCAGTCTCTGGAAGCAGGGTAGGATCATATCCAAGGAGCTTGAGTGTATAACATTGAGAACTTAAGTCTTGTGCTCAGCTGAATCCAGGGCAGGGCTGGAAGGTGAGTTGGCCACCAGCAACTACAGCTTCAGTGTGGATGGGGTAAGCTTACAGCTAAGGCAGTGACTCGGTGGCTTTCTGGGGCTGGGAGATGGCTCAGCAGGTAAAGGTAAAGGTGTCTACCACCAAGCCTGATGACCTGAATTTGATCCCCAGGACCCACATGGATGAGGAAGAGAACAGGGTTTTGTCCTCTGATCCCTTCCCCCTACATGCACACCGTGGCATTCATAGGCCAGTCCACAGTCAGTCACACTGTGCGTGTAGACACACTGTGTGTGCATGTACAAGCATATATAAATAAATGCGATATAGTTTTAGAAATGTATTTCTTGGGGACTTTAAGCAGATGAGGCACTACTGTTGCAACAGCTCTCTTAAGCCAGTCGTAGTACATTCCTATGATCTTAGCATATGGGAGGCTGAGACAGGAGAATGTCAGTTTTGAGATAACTAATGAAGATTCCACCCTAGAAAGGAAAAAGGCCTATTTAGGATTTGTTGTTGTTGTTGAAAATGGTTATTTTTATGTTTTTAAAGTTTATCTTGAAGACCATACCTGATGGCTTATGGTTTAATATCTATACGTTCTTTCAGCTGCACATAAAATACAAGAGGACGCTCATTCATTTTATATGGACATGCATTTACACTGGGCTTTTGCCTCAAGAGCGTGAGGCGCAAAGCGTTGAAGAACCCTGCGGCGCCCACTGCACATTCTTTGTAAAAGGAGCTGAGCTGTTTATAGAATCCAAGGAGCTTTGGTAACGTGCGTGTTTTTAAATCACCTCGAGCTTGTTAGAAAGGATTCCTGTCAAGTCTCATGTAGCTTTGCCTGTCAAACATGACTTGGAAATGTTTCCCCCAGTGACAGTGTCTTAACAATTTATGTCCGTGAGGGGTTCCCTGGGAACGAGTTAAACTCTGGGAGGCCACAGTTTACTTTCAACTTGGCTTTCCAAAGTGAAAATGAACTTCTGGTTTTTAAGGTGAAGTTGTGGAGGTTGGAAAGAAGTTCTCACAAAGAAGTTTCTAACTGCGCAGCCAAGTGTATTAAACAGAGCTGGTCTTCCCCATCTCTTTGAACTGTGTGGCAGTTGTACTGAACCGGACGGGTTTCCCCATCTCTGCAGCCAGAGATGGAACTTGATAGTTCTTTTTCTTTTTCCTTTTCTTTTTGTCTTTGTCTCTTTCTCTTTTTTTCCTTTTCCTTTTCCTTTTCCTTTTCCTTAGTCTTTGTCTTTTTCTTGTAGTTGTAAACATGGAGAAAGAAAGGGAAGGTCAAACACGCCCAGTCTGGAAACCTGCTCCAGTCACGTAAATCTTAGCTATGCAAATGCCTTTATGTTAATAGGAGGAAAAAAATAAGAGAGAGTTTTTGTTTTGTAGTCAAATATACCTCCACTCAGGATATTGCTTTGCTAAATTTTTCAGACTTACTGAAAACCTAAGTTGCTAAGAATTAACTTTTAAGATCATTTTTTGTAGTGCTGTTCAGGTCCTGCAGTTGGATTCTAGGTGTGGAATGTTAAGGGGTGCCTCCCATTTTTTTGATAATTGAGCTGACAGAGGATAGAGATAGGAATAATCTAGACTTATTTGTACTGTATTATCCTTACAAAGGAATATACTTCACTTTGGAGAGTTACTAGTTTATTTTTTTATTTTTTATTTTTATTTATTTTATTTTATTTTATTTTTTTTTTGAGATAGAGTTTCACTGGGAAGTCTAAGACATCATGGAAGTCACTATGTAGCTTAGGCTAGCCTTGAACTTGTTGCAGTCCTTCTGAGTGCTGGGATTACACGTGTGAACCAACACACTTGGTGGTATTCTGGTGGCACTGGGATTGAACCCAGAGCCTTGCTCCTGGGAGGTAAGGACTCTCTTACTGAGCTAGACCTTGACTCTAAAGAACTTACATTTGAGCCATGGGGTATATGTGCTTCAGAAAGACTTGGGCTGTGCTGAATTTCCTATCAGTCAGTTCCCCTTAGCTCAGGTATTTCTATTGTACTTTAGCAAGTACTAGAACTTCGCCCTGGCACCTGACTCCTCCCTCCCCACTAACTCCCTGGAGGTTTTAAGCTACAATGTCTGGGTCCTGCGTTTTGGGCCTGAGGTAAGGGTGACTAGAACTTCGCCCTGGCACCTGACTCCTCCCTCCGCACTAACTCCCTGGATGTTTTAAGCTACAATGTCTGGGTCCTGCGTTTTGGGCCTGAGGTAAGGGTGAAGCTTTGTGGTATAAGACCATCGTGTTCATCTCTTGACATCTGGTAAGGAGAAGGGAGGGAGAAGGGGAGGAGAAAGGAAGGGGAAGGATGAGAGAGAGGCTGAGGCAAAGGTGAAGGAGAGAGGGTGGGGGGAGGGGGGTATGGAAGGGGGGAGGGGCAAGGGAGACTTCAGAGGTCCTCCCCCCAAGTTCCACTTCTTCCTGTCAGGCCCTGCCTCTTACTTCCTGCCACCTCTCAGTGGCCCATTCAAGTCTGAATCCATCAATGGATTAAACTATTGATTGGGGGACCTAAAGCCCAACCTGTGTCATTATTTTGGAGGCCAGGCTTTTGAGGGATATTTCATATCTAAGCCACAGCAGTGGATCCCCACCCCGGGAAGCTTCCTGGGAAAGGTTAGTCAGAACCGTTCACTGTCTCCCCGTCCTTTTAATTGGTGCCTTTGCTGGGCTCACACTGCCCCCACCCCCACCCCCTGTATTTTGGAGATGTTCTTCTGCTAAACTCTTAATCTCCTCCTTCCCAGCATTGCTGTTGAGAGACTCAGTCCTTGGCATCTGATCCTTTGAGTAATTCTCTTTTCTCCTCTAAAAGCTTTTGTGGTCAGCTCTGTGATCCCAGTGTTTCGAAAATATTTTACACTCTTCATTCGTTGGAATGCGTATGTATTTTAATTAATATTTGTTGGTTACTTGATGAGTTGACTCTTTTTTTTTTTTTTTAATTCTGAAAAAGGTTAGTTTTTAAATCCCTACATATTTTCGCTTTATCTTTGTCTGCTTGAGAGTGGGGACATGGGGGGTGGGGGTTGCTGGCCCCCTGGATGGGCAGACAGAGAGGAAGCCTCTTGTTAGCGATGAGGTCATCCTTAGGCTACAGCGATTCCCCAGGAATGACCCTTCTAATCTCTTTGCTGTCAATGGAGTGAGACCTAGCTCTCAGCTCCCCAGGGGCTCTGAGGGTGGCCAGCTGGAGCCTGCATGCAGAACCCTACTGTTCATTTGATCCCTGTATTTTCCCTGTGTCTCAACTGTGTCCTCTCACTCTAGAAAGCCCGTTTTAACATTTTGAGAGGATCAAGGGCCAAGCGTCTGCCAGGATGGGGATGCTTTGTTCTTTGAGATAGTGTCTAGTTAGGCCAGGCTAGCCTCACGCTTGCTGTGGGCTGATGCTGGCTCTCAGTTCCTCCTCTTCTCGCCCAGCTCCCAATCGTGGTGATGACAGCCGTGTGCCACCATGCCCTTGCTGCAGTGAATTTTAGCCAAGTCTTAAACTCTGGCTCTTCCCTCCCTCACCAGTCTGTTCCCTTCTACCTCCAAATGTTCTTACCAGCACCGACCCCCTGACCTCTGCAAATCAGCAGTGTAAATGTACGGGTTCACGTGCCCCCAAGTTGGCTTAGATCGGCTGTATTGAGGGAACGCTCAGTTGTTTACTGCTCAGCCTTCGGGTTTCCAGCTTCCGAAAGCATTCTTTCCTTCCGTTCTCTTCCTGTCCATCTTCTGAGACAGTCTCTGTTCCAGTGCAGGTGGGGATGGAGAGATCTGGACTTGGTGCGTGCACTCAGTTTAGCCCCTTGCTAGAACTCTGTGGTAATCTTTACTCATGCTTTCTCATTTCCTTAAACACAACAGATTCCGGCCATGCTTAGCTGTCTGTTCCCTCAGGGTTGCAGCCATTCCACTCGCCATCTTAAGGGCTACCTCAGAGATAGCTAACGTTTCCTTCTTTTCTTTTCTAGGATGTCTGAGTTTATCTCCTATCTCCCCACCCCCACTGTTTCCTTTTCCTTAAAAAATATTTAGTCTCAGCTAAGTATTGTGTTGTGTGTTGTATATATATGTTGTATGTGTTGTGTATATATGTGTGTATTGTGTGTGTATGTGTGTGTTGTATGTGTATATGTGTTGTGTGTATGAGTATGCTGTGTGTGTGTTATGTGTGTTGTGTGTGTTTGTGTGTGTGTTGTATGTGTGTTTGTGTGTGTTGTATGTGTGTATTGTGTGTGTATATGTGTGTATTATGTGTGTTTGTGTTGTGTATGTGTGTTTGTGTTGTGTATGTTGTATGTGTATATGTGTATGTGTTGTGTGCATGTACTGTGTATGTTGTATGTGTTGTGATAGCCTGCTTGTAGTCACCACCATCCTTCACTTTAAGTTGGTGATGATATATAATCTGGAATACAGTGTGATACTTTGATACATGTAGATATTGTGGACGCATCAAATCAGATTTTCAAAATCATCCATGCATTCATACATTCATTCAGTTCTTCCTTGCTCTTTCACTATTTACCCTTTAGAATTTTACCCCAGAGATAAGAATGAACAGTCAATGCTTGCTGGGTGTATGCTGTTCTCAGTTTGGACTTGGAGTTTTTTTGACATCCCATTTTTAAGCATCATATTTACTCTTTAAAAGCTTCTCATTATGACAGGGTTAGGGTCTGGACCTTTCTTTACCTTTGTTCATGGAACGCCTAGACAAAAACAAATTTTAAATCAATCTGTCTGTCTATCTATCTATATCTATCTATCTATCTATCCATCCATCCATCCATCCATCCATCCATCCATCCATCTATCTATCTATCTATCTATCTATCTATCTATCTATCTATCTATCTATCTATCTATCTGTGTTGTATTTGAGATTCAGCCTAATGCCTCTTGAATTCTAGGCAAATGCTCTCTACCACTAAGTTCTATCTGCCACCCTTTACAAAGGTTTTATGTTGTTGGGGCTGGAGAGATGGCTCAGTGGTTAAGAACACTGTCTGTTCTTTCAGACAGAGAAACTATGATTTGCCTCGTGCTCCGGTAGGGACGTGATTTTACCAGCTGCAGATAGTTTCTGCAAGTGTTAGGAAATCTGGTGACTCTTAGGAAGTATAAAAATGCTAAAGCCAGAGAGGGGCGGTGGCTGCTGCTGCTGCTGGGGTGGCTGGTTTGTTGGTGGCTCTCTTGTCTTCTTCCAATTTCCATTGATCCCCTCCCTTAGTTTCATTAAGGTTGCATACAGGAACAAAGGTAAAGAAAGGATGCTTTATAGGAATGTGAGCATCTTACTGGTGGCTACATCGCCGAGGAGAATGTCTCTTCTTATCCAGAAGAATGCTTTATTTTTTGTGTTTTTGCTTCTACGTTTGTATACCTCAGATTGGTTTCAAATTCTTGATGTACTTGAGTCTTGAATTCCTCATTCTCCTGCTTCCATCTTCCATGTGCTGGATTACAGATATGTCCCATCCTATGCACTGTTAATTTGAATGTTATTTGTCTCCATGTATTTGACTCTAGTGTACATGTAAGATTATTTTTCTCTATAGTTTTATAATTAGAAATAACATACTTAAAGTTACTTTTTTTTTTTTTTGATGATGTTGGGAATGAAATTAAAGATCTTGTACATAGTAAGTACATTCTCTGCCTCTAAGCTACATTCTCAATCCTCAGATTGGCTTTTGGGGTCATGCTTATGATGATTGTCTTTGATTGATTCTCCTCTCCAAGCCTGAGTTCTGGGTTTCAATCTGGCGAATGCTACCTCCTCTGTCAAAAGAGTAGCATCTGAGACAAGTCATGGACTCTTTTCTGATTCCTTGATCTTCTCCTTGCTTTCCCATGGCACTCTGAGAGCGTATCTGCTGCTCTTAGAACATCTGAGGGCTCTGCTCTGGGTCTTCCTTTGTAGGAGGCATTGTCTTATGGACTATTTCCTTTCCACTCAGATACTGTTGTCTGTCAAATACATAGTCAACCACAGTCGCAGGGAGAACTGCAGGGAAGCCTGGGGTTTTGTCTGGGGAGAAACTTGATCACTAAAGGAGAAAAATCTAGGCTAAGTTTTATAGAGCAGGGGTTGAGGAGGTGACACAATAGTAGAACACTTGACAAGTATGGCAAGGCCCTGGATACCATCTTCAGCATTGCCCAAACCAAACAAATCAGTCAAGAAAGAAAATGGTCTCTTAAAGGGGGATATTAGTTTTGTATCATAGTCACAGAATACCTGAGATGAGGTTAGAGAGACTATTTAGTGGTAAAGGAGTTTACCACACAAATTTGGGAACCAGAGTTAGGATGCCCAGAATACATGTTAATACCAGGTGAGCCTGTACTTGTAATCTTCATGCTTAGAACAGGAAGACGGAGGTTCTTTGGAGCATCTGTTATGGTGTGTCCCAGAAGGCAAGAGTTCCTGGAAACCTTGTTCTCACAGTAAGGTCTGGAGATATTTGGTTAAAGAAAGGGAGGGTGGAAAATAGACAAACCAATGAAGATGAAAAATATAGTAACTCCTGATTTTATTACATTTGCTTCATTTTGGGATACTAAATACATGGTCCTCAGTTAGTGTAACTGTTTGGGAAGGATTAGTTGGTGTGGCCTTGGAGGAAGTATGGCCATATTGGAGGAGGTATGTCACTAGGAGTGGTTTTAAGTTTTGCTCATCCTCTGCCTGCAACTTGTAGATCAGATGTGATCTCTCAGTACTGTTCCCATATGTCTGCCTACCTGCCACCATATTCCTCACCATGATGACCATGGACTAACCTGAAACTGTAAGCAAGCTCCCAATATGTAGCCTTGGTCATGGCGTTTCATCATAGCAATAGATCAGTAACCAAGACGTATTACCTATCTGTCTGTCCGTCTGTCTGTCTGTCTATCATCTGTCTATTATCTACCATCTGTCTATTACTTCTGTATAATCCCTTGTCTGTCTGTCATCATGAATCTATGTATTATTCATCTATCATCTATCTACCTATCAGTCATTTGTCTGTTCGTCTGTCTGTCTGTCTATCATCTATGTGACTCCAGCTATATGATGATGTATACAGCCTATTGTTTCTGTTACTCTGAAGGATCCCAATGTAAACCTTGTCTTTTCTATTTGCTGAACTTGTTCTTTAGCTTTCCGTCCCATCCTGATTCTCTGAGTTGACAGACTATTGTTCCCTGTCCAGGAAGTTATCGATTCTTCTCTCGCTCAGCACGTCTCTGTGTGTTTCTGTAATTGTCCCCGTGTGTACTTATTCCTTCAAACCATGTAGCACTTGTTTCTACTTTCTTGTGTAGCAAGATTCCCAGCCTATTTGGTGTGCACAGACAGATTTGTCCCTGAGTTTGTATTGAATGAAAGACTTTAGCTCTGGCCTGCTTGCTAAATGTGATGTGACGAGGGAAAGCAAATAGGGAAGCACTAGAAGAGGCACACTGCTGAGCACCTGTGACCCAAAGCTAGGGAGGACAAGAGGGCAGGCTTAGTGTCTTCTGGTTTAGACCTTGCACTGGATGGCAGGTGCGATGTGTCCTAGGATTCAGAACACCCTAGAAGCCCTACTTTAACACACTGTGGAATTCCTATTTTTTTTAAACCTTTCAAATATTTATGGTTTAATTTCATCCATACAAAGCCAAACTGGAAAATAATTCATAGACACATTGAAAACCAAACAATACAAAAAGGAAATGCTTGTGAGCTCATCACCTACACTTAACTGTGGTTGTTATTTGTTCTGATGTGTATCTTCGTCACAGTATCATTTCTGGTGTTAGCTATGTATTACATTGTTTCTTTGGATGTATATCATTGTTTCATTTCTGGTTTTAGCTATGTATTACATTGTTTCTTTGGATGTATATCATTGTATCATTTCTGGTGTTAGCTATGTATTACATTGTTTCTTTGGATGTATATCATTGTATCACTTCTGTGGTTAGTGGTGTATTACATTGTTACACAGATTGACCTAGTTTTATTTTATGTATGTATTTTGCCTTGTATACCTAGTGCCTCTGAGCCCAGAAGGTTTTTGGATCCTTTGGAACTATAGTAACAGAAGGTTATGAGCCACTCTGTGGTTTGGGAGGCTTGAACCCAGGTCCTCTGTGGGAGCAGTAAGTGCCCTTAACTTCTGAGCGGTCTCTGGCTCCATGTGTGCTATTTTTAATACTTGTGTAGGATTCTACTAGAGAGAAATGACTGGCTTTGCCTCTCCCTTTTCCTCCATCCTTCCGTCTCTCCTTGGCTTAATCGCTCTGTCTCTGCATCAGTCTAGTGTTCACAGGACCTTAAACATGCTGGGCAAGCATTCTTACCATGGAACTACACCCCCTAGCCCAGTTTGCTTTTTTCTCAGCTCTTGACTATTCTGCATAAAATCTTGTTCAACCTGTCTAGCTATTAGTGATTCTACCAGGACAAGCTAATAGTCATTATAGAGCCATGCTTGTTTGAACAAAAAGGTTAAGCATCTAACATCTGAGTAGCCAGTTTTGCAGCATTCGGGAGTGACTCACTTATTTACTTGAAATGAGAAAATATGGGAGGAGGCCAGTCAATCATCTGAGTTTCCTTTACAGGAGCCATACTACAGCACATAGAAGTAAGACTGTCCCCAGTCCCGCCTTTTGGCAGATATGGACAAGAGACTGCAAACCACACCCCATTTTCTGTCCTAAGATTCTGAATTATGACAGCTGGCAAGACTGCCTACTGAAACAGTGGTTTCCCAAGGGCCACCGTCAGTGCCTTCCCTTTTGTATTTAAGTGTGTCTTCAAGAAGACACGATTATATACCAATGGTTGGATTGTTTTTTTCTCATAATGATTGTAAATCAGTTGTAGTAGCTGTAATGCCAGGTGATGATAATTCAGGAATTTTCCAAGAGGAAAGCGAACTGGCAAGAGTTACCCTGTTTATGTCTCCTTTTTCTCAGGAGGTGTTGGTTGTTTTTCCTTTCTCCCCATTTGTGCTGTGTATTTCTGCGTCTGTGTGTATGCCCGTGTGTCCCAGTGCACAGAGACAGCGCTCGCAGGAGTGGCTTCTCTCTGTCTACCCAGTGTGTCTTAGGGACTAAACTCGGATCATCAGGCTTCACAGGGAGCCATCTCTTCAGCACAGGATGCCTCTTTGTTCCCTAAACGATACATTTACTTAAAATTACTTAAATTTACTCTTTAGTTAAGAGTCACCATTTATTTCAAGATTTTCTCTTTTTGTCTTTTTTTGAAAACTAGAGTTATTCTAGGAATAAATTTGTGCCATTTCAATTATTCAAGGTACTCTTTAGCCTCTGATTTCCTCTATTTCTCCTGTAGCTCAAGAGGGACATTTGGGTTTTAGTGTTTATTTCTGTTTCCTGTCACAAATAAATGGAATGACAGCAGATCCACGAGAAAGAAATGAAGTTCTAGCGTTCTCCTGCTCAGCATTGTTTGTTTTGCCTAAATATCATTACATGATTTTTAGAATTTTGAAGCTGTGTGGATCATTTGAAGTAATTCCTCCATACCAATAAAGCAGGGAATCTTGGGGAGCAAATATTTTGTTTTAGGTGTTGTTGAACTTCTGTACATTTCTCTCCATGATTCTAGGGGACGACCACTTTTAGTATAACCCTAACCCCATGTAGTGAACTTTATAAGGGACCTTGAACATTCAAAAGTGGGGAAAAATGTTAACCTGGAATTTTCTGTGCTCCAACTACTGCGATAGATCATTGAAATCTTAGCCATCACAGCCTGGATTAACTACGTGTTAGAGGAAATAGAAAGAAAGGAGTCCCAGAGGAGGTGCATAGCTACTGCAGGAGAAGGGCCATGTAGGCGTTGCTCCTTGGTTGCTCATTGGAGGGAGGGCACAGGCTGTGGGGCTTCAGTTGTGTTTTGAATTCAGAGAAGAGAGCATGAAGTGTTACATGAGAGGGAACATAGGAGTCCTGTGCTTTAAAAAGGGTGTGGTGGAGAAAGTAAGTCTCCCTCTCTTAATTGCTTGACTTAGCATTATGGTCAATTAATGTAATAAGTAAAATGTCATAATGTATCTGCTACTGTTTATGTTTATGCTGCCTGTTTAAATTCCAGTGTTTTCAGTCCTTAGGATCCAGTTGTTACATGCTTACTCTCACCATTAACCCTGGCTTTCCTTTCATGCTAGAGAAATAGTTATTCTTATTTACAGCTAAGACATTCTAAAATGTCTTAAATTTATTTATCCCTTTGCTAGTAGCTAGAGGTCTTAGATACTTTGTTTTTTTATTACTGTGATAAAATACTTTGGCAAGCAACTAAAGGGAGAAAAGGGCTTATTTTGGTTTGCAGTTCCAAAGGGCTGTCATGGCAGAGAAGACATGGTGGCACGCAGAGAGGGCATGGTGGCAGGACCAGGTGGCCAGCTGGTCACATTGTATCGGTAGTCAGGACGCAGGGAAGTATGACTGGGCTACAAAGCCTCAAAGCCCAGGCCCAGTGACCCATTCCTCCAGCAAGGCTCTACAACCTTAAGATTTTACAGTGTTTCCAAAGAGTGTCGTCATATGTGGACCAAGTGAGTCTCTGGGGGACTTTTACATCGAAACCACACACTAAGAGAAGAATGAGGGTGATTTTTTCATAAGCTAAGTGTCACGGTTGGTCACCACCTCAGCGTAGTCTGCATTTCTACTTTGCCAGTCCTTGGGCGCATGTTCTGGTCTTGTCTTGTAGCGTGCAATGCAGGTCAGCTTAGCTGCAGATGAAAGAGCTGTGGGAAGGCAAGGATGGTTAAAACACTGGACGTTTAAAAGAAACCACGAGTTCTCCTCATTCTTGCTATTCTTCAGGAAGTTTCTTTTATATTCGATGTTGTCAAATGATTTAAAACTTGGAGTGCTTGGGGAGTCTTTATGTGTGGATCCAGATGGTGGGGTGGAATCGTGAAGGAAATTAAGCCACTCCATTATCAACATGTCTGTATTCATTGCAGTATTTATTTACAGTAGGCAGGACACGTGTCAGGGAGAAACAGATAAAGAAAACGTGGTATGTGCTCACAGTGTGTGCGCGCGCGTGCACACACACACACACATATGAACTTGAAATAGCTTATACTAAGTGAAGTCAGCTACTATACTAAGTGAAAGGGAGCTATTGCATAGTTGTCATATATACACATAGCATATGGAATTTAAAAAGGTCAACTCTTGGAACAGAGTAGAATGGTTGTGCCTGGGGACCAGGGGGTGTCAGAGGTAACATAGTTTCACTTATGATGAGTAAGTTGGGCAGAGTTAATGTTTGTGGTGACTGTGTGGACTAATAGGTGAAGCAAAGTGCTCTGAAGGGGTGAAGTCATGTGTGTGTGTGTGTGTGTGTATGTGTGTGTGTGTGTGTGTGAATCAGGCTGCTTGTAGTAATTATTTGACACTATATACATGTAGCCAGTCATCCTGTTATACACCTGTTATAGTTTGGATCCAGAATGTGTTATAAAGGTTTGGCCATGGTTGGAACCCCAGGGAGGTAGAGCTTTTTACAGGAGAAGCTCCCTGAAAGGACTTCAGTTCTTTGGAGGTTTGCCTTTCAAGAGTGAACGTGGGACCCTAGCTGCTTCTTCTTCTACCTTTCTTTTTATTTAGTTTACATGTGCTTGTATATATGTGTGTGTAGGGGTTCTCACACACACACACACACACACACACATACACACACCCACACCCACACACACACACACACACACACACACACACACACAGAGGCCTGAGGTCAACATCAGGTGCCCTTTCCAATCCCCCTCCACCTTATTTTGTGACTAGCTCTCTTACCGAACCTGGGGCTCACTGATTAGCCAGACAGGCTGGCTGCTGTATTCTGGCCTGTTCCTGTCTCTGGTTCCCTAGTGCTTGGATTTAGAGGTGCGCACCACCTGGGTGCTGGTGATCTGAACTCAGGCCGAATGCTTGCACAGCACACACGTGCTAACTGAGCCATCTCCTCAGCTCCCTCCCTTGTTTTGGTTTCCTGGTCATGTGATGAGTGGCTTCTCCCTACATGCAAACCTGTCTTTCTGCAGGCCTCAGAACAACAGGACCAACTAATCCCACAAGGCAACTGCTAAAATGCCGAGATGCAACCTTATCTCTTTATATATTGACTTGTCTTTGGGGTTTTCTTTTTGCTGTTGTACTAATGGAAAGCGGAAATACAACTTTTGTTTGTCAATTATACTTCCATAAAGGCAGGGTTGTGGTGGGGAGTTAGAAGGACTCAGACCATCCTATTCTTGGGCTGTAATAAGTAGAGCCTTCACTTTTAGATTGTATGCTTTTCCCATGGTAGTTTTCCTTTCTTAAATCAGGAACATATGTTTAGGAATATTTTAAAAAATGTTTTCAGATATTATATTGTGATTTTTTTTTCCATCCACAATCATTTTCTCATTTTTAGGCTCCTCTTCCTTTTGTTTAGATCATTACTTAGGTAATTTAGGAATTTTCTAGCAGCATCGCATATTACAGAGATTGAAGATGTGCTTTCACGGAACTTAGCTCTAGTGTTTGTCTGTTTCATTAACACTTGAGATGTTCATGTGTGATCATTCAGTATTCAGAAAGAATTATCATTGGCTTCAGGGCTGACAGGCAGCTAGGAGCTGTGTATCCTCTACGACTGCCCATCAGCCCCTGCAAGAAGGGATAAGAACTCCTTCCCCCATTCCTTCTTTCTCTTTCTTTCTTCCTTCCTTCCTTCCTTCCTTCCTTCCTTCCTTCCTTCCTTCCTTCCTTCCTTCCTTCCTTCCTTTCTTTCTTTCTCTCTCTCTCTCTCTCTCTCTCTCTCTTTCTCTCTTTCTCTCTTTCTCTCTTTCTTTCTTTCTTTCTTTCTTTCTTTCTTTCTTTCTTTCTTTTTTTTTCTTCTTTGTATTTATTGATTTATCTTTTAAATGGGCCTCAAACTCATCATCTTCCTGCTACCATCTCCTGAGTGCTAAGATTACAGGCCCGAAGCCCTATGCATGGCTGCAAATGAGTCCTTTGGGTATCTTCCCCCAAAACATTCTTTGGCCCCGAGTTTCTAATGTCACCCAGGACCGACCGCTATGTGTTTGCTTTTAAAACCTTTCAAAACATGTTTTGAGTTTCTCTGGAAGGTTCTAGATCATTATACACATAAATTACAAATAATTAAAATGCAAATAAAATCCCCATTAACTCCAGTTCCGAGAACTCGCCACTATCTGACTGAGCCAACATTGTACTGATTTCTGTTTCTCAAAGCAGCAGCTCTCCTGCGGGGGACCTGGCTCTGACTGTAAATCATACAGCCCTCTCAGAGGGGCACATCTGCATGCCATTGCCCTGTTAGGCATGAGCTGGCTCAGCAGGGAAAGCCTGTGTGTGCGTTTTCTAAGACACATTAAAGCAGTAGTGGGTCAGTCTTTAATCTTCTATAAATAACCAATGATGATTACACTTGATAAAAGTAGAAATAGGGCATTTCAGACATGGCATGGGAGGAAGCTTGTTTCCCTCATGGTGGTGGTCTTGGGAAAAATGGTGGCATTGAGAACCTGCCTGCCTGAGGTTTCTTTATGTTTCCTTAGCTGGCAAATTAGCACGTGCTACTGTTATGAGCCAGAGTGTTCATTTCTGCAAGAGTTGCCGAAGGCAGGGAATTCAAGGTATATTCAAGCTGGGAGCTGGAACATTGTTTTTCTTTTGGAGCGAATGCCAACATCTGTGTGGTGTGGACGTGGATGCATTGTGAGTTAACAGCTTGGGTCTCTTCTCCTTCCTGATGGCTCTGCCTCCTTGGCCTTCTCTTTCTTACATTGTTCTAGATCCTCCTAGCAACAAAATCAATGCTGAGGGCGTTTCACTGTTGGTTAAAATCATGGGTGCTCTCAGCTTCTCAGAGACACCTCCTCCTGCTTGCTCAGCGTTGGGGTAGATAGACAGACAGACAGACAGTGATATCTGTGGTTCCTTTTCTTCCTGACATAGAAGATACAGTGGGTATTTGTGGCCACGAAGCTACTCATTGCCAATGACTACCAGGCTCCTTTTATATTGGTGTGACCCTTTGGCACACGTGACCCTCAAGGCCACAGCCTGACTGCTGCATCTGTAAGGTGTGTGTGTGTGTGTGTGTGTGTTGAACTCATGGGCACACAGCGTTCAGGGGTCACTCCTCAGCAGCCATCCCCCTTTTGTTTCCTTGAGTTAGGATCTTCCACTTTCTGGAAGTCACCCAGTAGGCTAGAGTGACTGGTGGGGATCCCCAGCCATCTTGTCTCAGCCTTCTCAGCATTGGCACCACAAGTACCGGGTACCAGGGTGCCTAGCTTTCGTCACACAGGCTTTGGGGATTGGAATCCAGTCCTCATGCTCCCTTACCATTAAACTCCCTTCCCAGATCATCATCTCCAAGATGTACTGAAGCTGACTAGAGCAAGGGAGGAAGGCTTTCTAAGTTTCAGGTGAACTGAACTCTTTCTGTGACCGCATCATCAGATGGCCACACAGCTGCCCACATCACATTGGCTAGAGCTGTGGATAGTCTTGTGTTCTAATTGTACATGTTGACTGACTGTTAAACACAGTTGGTGTGGTGTGATCCTGGGGTTGAAAACACAGAGCATACGCAGAATGCTATTCTTCTGGTTTTATTTGGTTACAATCCTTCTGAAATAATCGGTCACATAAAACTATTGTACCTCATCTGGCTTCACTTAATTCTCTTCAGTTTTGGTTATTAAAATGATAAAGGGCAGCATTTATTGTATCAGAAAGGAGAGACTGGTTGTAATTTCATTTCCACTGATTGCTGTTGAGTATATTCTGCTATCTTACGATTCATCTCAGTGTTACAAGTGAGGTAAAAGCTGTGTTAAGTTGGTTTCACACGTGCTTAAGAAATAAAATTAAAATGCAAAAAGCCAAGGCAAAGCCCCGCTGTTCCACAGTCTTTCCTAGTCAGTGGAACTCTGTTCCGCTCTGTAGATCAGTCTGGCCTCAAACTCACAGAAACCCCCTTGCTACGAGGGGTTTGTGCGAGTCAAGATTGCTTTTTATCTATGTGGATGTGTTTGTGTCTGGGTGGGTCTGGGTGAGTCTGGGTGGGTCCTTGCAGAGAATGCATAGAATCCCCTGGAACTGTGTCACTGTGTCACTGTGTCACTGGCTTCTGTGAGCCTCTTGACATGAGTGCATGGAGCTGGTAGACACTTAACCTGAGTGATCTCTCTCTCCCCTTGTTTTTGTTTCTTTAAGACAGGGTCTCCTGAACTCACTGTGTACCCGAGGATGGCCTTGAACTCTTGATCTTCCTGCCTCTACCTCCCAAAAGCTGCGGTTGGAAGTATGTGCTCCCCGACCCAGTTTTGAATTACACTTTAGGATGTTTAATTAGTATATTCAGGAAAGATCTTGTCACTTTAATGAGGAAGGAAAAAAAAAACCACTTTATTATTCAAGTTATTTCGAAACGTGTTAATTCCTGCACTTCTTTCCCTCTGGATTTGTTTTATGTTTTTTAGCGTGGAGATGTTTGTGCACGCTGGTCCTGCACCTTAACACTGAGCTGTACCTCCAGACTAGTCCTGCTTTTTAAAAACACCCGTGCCGTAGGTGCCCCCAAATCCCAGTTCTCAAAATAGCCACTTAGGTTTTGTGAATATGTTGTGGGTTTTAGTTTTCCTAATATAAAATACCAATAATTTAACATAATTAATCATTAACACAGAAGGAGGATCTTTAGGGAATCCATGAAACAGGTTGGGAGTGAAGATCAATGGTAGACTATAGCATGTGTGCAGTCCTGGGGTCAGAGCCTCCCGCCATTGACCCACACAGCCAAGCTCTGGATCCCTTCAGAGTGACTGATGAGCTCTTCTCCGTGTTCCCCAGCTCGGCCGGCCCCAGCACACATGCCCAGAGTGTGGTTGCTTTCTTCTCACATAATTAGATTCATCTCATTGGTATTGTTCTGCAGCTGGGATTCCACCCCCCTCCACCCCTCCTTCTCGTCTCCTCAGCGCACAGACATTGTGTTTGGTTTGGTTTTAGTATAGGATATAAAATCCTCCGAGGATTTTAATTTTATTTTTACATTTGTTTACTTGTGTGTGTGTGTGTGTGTGTGTGTATGTGTGCCAGTGTGTCACAGTACACATGTGATGGTCAGAAGACAGCTTGTTGGGAGTTCCTTCTCTCCTACCACATGGGTCGCAGAGATTGGACTTAGATTGTCAGGCTTGGAGGCAAGGGCTACCCATTGAGCTATCCTGCTGGCTTTCTTGCAGATTTAAAATGTGTGTGTGTGTGTTGTGTGTGTGTTGTATATATATGTTGTGTGTGTATTGTGTATATATGTTGTGTGTGTATTGTGTGTGTATGTGTGTGTTGTATGTGTGTATGTATTGTATGTATGAGTATGCTGTGTGTGTTATGTGTGTTGTGTGTGTTTTATATATGTGTATTTGTGTGTGTATGTGTGTATTATGTATGTGTTGTGTATGTGTATTTGTGTTGTGTGTGTTGTATGTGTGTATGTGTTGTGTGCATGTGCTGTGCATGTTGTGTGTGTTTGTGTGTGTTGTGTATGTATGTGTTGTATATGTATGTGTATGTGCTGTGTGTCTTGTGTGTGTGTTGTATGTTTAATGTATATGTGTTGTGTGTGTGTTATGTGTGTGTTTTGTGTGTGTTGTGCGTGTGCGCATAATAAGGTGCACATGAAGACATAGCCTTCTAAGTGTACTTTCACATCTATTTCAGCAGCAGTGGATCTGCTGGATCTTTTAAAAGATTCTTTTTATGGCTATGAAATGTGATCGGGCCACAACTGCTCCCCCACCTCTGGTCACCTGTGTGTCTGAGCTGTTTGAGAACAGAGTGTGCATGAATTGGTGGGGAATTGCGGGGGTTTGTGTGGTTTTTGTTTTGAACCTACGTTGTTTATAAGTTTGCACGTATCTACTACATGTGATGTCACGTGTGTCTCTGGACTCGGGCGTGTGCTCTCACAGAGAATCTTTAATAGCTCCTCCATAGCCGTTTATTTCTGCCCTAACAGAAGCAGCAATTGATCACTGATAATAGCATCTGAAAGCTAAATTGACGGCAGTGTCAATACTTTGGAAAAGGCTAAGGACTAAGGAGCTTTTTTAAAAACTACATCTTAATTTACTTATTTATTATTTTTGTATGAATATGGATGTGCGTGGTGCACGAGCCATGGCATGTGTGTGGAAGTCAGGACAACTCTCAAGAGTCCCTTCTTCCCTTCTTCATGGGAAGGTCTCTTTGATGGAACCCAGCTCTTCAGGCTTGGTTGCAAGTGCCTCTAACCATTGAGCTATCTCTCTGAGCCAAGACCAGTGATTCTTTTTTTTTTTTTTTAAAGATTTATTTATTTATTATATGTAAGTAGACTGTTGCTGTCTTCAGACACCCCAGAAGAGGGGAGCAGATCTCATTACAGATGGTTGTGTGCCACCATGTGGATGCTGGAAATTGAACTCAGGACCTTCGGAAGAGCAGTCAGTGCTCTTAACCGCTGAGCCATTTCTCCAGCCCCAGCACCAGTGATTCTAAAGAGATCCTTAAGTGCTTAGTGACCGATGCCACCTGATTGGACTTGGGGCTGTAACAGGTCAGGCGAGTGCAGTAGCCTCAGCCTGGAAGGTGGAGATGCCCTACCCTCTAGAACAGAATTTCCCTGAGCAGTTTAACGGTTCTGTGTGCTGGGAAAGCAGATGTGGTGGAAACCCTTGGGTCTCAGATGTCCCTCCCCGGGGCCAGGCGCTGATCATTTGGCAGGAGACACTGGGAAGTCTTAGCTCATCATCATTGTAGTGCTGCTCTCCCTTTGCTTAGGAAATTACCTGCTGGTGATTATTATAAATGGTGGTAATTAAACATTTCGGAAAGTGGAACATTCAGTATGTGGGCGTGTAATGATCTGGCGGGAGCTCGTGTTTCTAGACTGTGAAGCCTATGTATAAACAATGAATGGCCTTGTTGTTAGAACCCTGCCCTCACCTGGGTCTGTTCTTCAGAGGTGGGTGTTCCATGGTTTACAGAATAAGACGAATAATGTGCTCTCCTGTGTGTTTCCTAATCCTTTACAAAAGCATCTCATCTAGTACTATTACTGTGTGTACATTCATTCAAGCACCGTGGCATGCATGTGGACATCAGAAGAACGGTTTGGGGAGTTGGTTGATGCCTTCCCCATCACGGTCTGCCTGCCACACGAAGTGCTATGCCGAGCTTACTAAGGTGCTGGCCTCTGCTTTGAGGAGTTCCAGCAGTTCCACAGGAGGTCCAGCAATCCAGGTGGAGAGGCCGCATGTATGTAGAGAGGCCTTAGTACCTCAAAGTATGAGGAAGTTTGTCAGTCCAGGTCTCCCGGCTGATTCTAGTCAGGGGAGGGTAACTTCACATGATGGTCGTGGAGCTATCCAAATAGAGCCTCACCTAGATTTCAGAATTATATGTAAATGACTTTTAAAAAAAAAGTCTTAATTCTCAGGTGGCCTGTTATTATAGCAACAGATGAAGATACTCAAGTCCATTTTAATAGCTCCTTGGCAACAGGTTGTATATATGTATGCTAGGAAAGTATGGTATAAACGGTTGCTAATCTGTGATTAAATAAATTTGTCAGCATATTATATGCTGTTGACTAATGTAGTTACATCATGAGTCCAGGAAAGCAATGTCATCAGAGACTTAGGCATCACCGGATCTTACAACGAACAGTTTTCCACTGTAACTCTAATGATGTCTTAGGAATAGTTGTTTGTGTTTCAACACAAAAATGACAACCATTTAAATCAAAAGTTGAAAGAGGAACACATGCAAGAAATAGACTGCTTTCGAAATCGGTTGAATGTTTATCCCTTCCTCTGGGAGTCTTTTCCCTTGGCTGTTTCAAGCAGAATGCCTGGGGAAGTGGACTTATCCAAATGTTTTCCCTCAAGCACACCGGTTTCCCCAAATCTGCCTGTGAGCCGCTTTCTTTAAAAAGTGAATAAGCTTAGGAAATAATTATTCCTCAAAGTACACAGAACTCCCAAGCGAGCCTTTGTTCTGGAGACCGATCTGATTCATTAAGAGGCATCAAGATAATTGTCACGATTTAAAAATTTAAAAGAGACTCCGGAGCCCTTGGCTCCAGTGTAAAACTTTCTGTCGCCTTCCTGGCGCGGTGCCTCTGCTTGGATAGTTTGTGCTGTACGTTGCTCCAGTTTTGGGGTCTTGTTTTGTATTTTTGTCCCCAGGGCAGGAAACTGCAGAACAAACTATATTCACTTTGGTAACCAGTGCTGTCCCTGTGGTGGCCCGCTCTTTTCTAAGCCATTGTTAGTGAAGGAAGCCTGACACTTGGAGACCTTGCTCTGAAGGGTGCCGGTGACCGGCCAGGGCTTTATTCTTCTGTCCCAGAGACACTGTAAAACCAGGAATCACTATTTTGACGCAAGGAGAGAGCAACATTCGCGCGAACAGTTGCATGCTTTCTTTCTTTTAGGGAATACTGCGCTTTGGTTTTAATTAAAATTCTTGAAGAGTGCAGTCTTCACTGGGACACACCCGCCTTGCTCCCTCTTGGGATTAATTCATGATTGTGTAAAAGTAGTTTTATAGAGAGATGTTTTCTCACTAGAATGTAAGGCAGGCTCCTGCCTCAGAGTGCTGGATTAAAGTTGTACAGCATCAGTGATTTCCATTTCTCTCCACTGTTTCTTTACCTCACGGTCCCAGCTCCTTGACAGCAAAACTAAATTTGAGATAATATATATTTTTAAACATCTTCCTCCTTCTCTAACTTCCTCCCTCCCTAGGGCCTTTCTACTGACATCTTTATTTAGCCAATCAAACAGGGAGCTAGATTTTAGATATCAGCTTCTTCCACTACAGTTGTATTTCCTTTTTGTATATATTTCCTTTTGTAAATGTAAATTAAAATCTGGTACTGAGTGGTTTCTTAGTCTTACACATGAAGAGAAATATATATATGTATATAGTATGTTATATATGTTGTATGTTATATATATGTTGTATATTATATATGTTGTATATTATATATGTGTATATGTATATGTATGTGTGTATATATATATTTGTTGTTGTTGTTGTTGTTTTTGTTGTTGTTTTTTGAGCCAGGGTTTCTCTGTATAGCCCTGGCTGGCCTTGAACTCAGAAATCCGCCTGCCTCTGCCTCCCATGTGCTGGGATTAAAGGCGTGCGCCACCACTGCCCGACTATATTTTCTATATGTTGAATATAAAGTCAGGAGTTCAATATGGTTCCTAAGGAGAGATTTAATGAGACGTCAGCAGACTTCTTTACAAAGTTAATTTGACTGCTGATGTAGTCCAGTGGTAGAACATTTTCTTACGTGTGTGAGGCATGCAGTTCAGTTTCTAGTATGAAAAAAAAAACACTAAATAAAAACAAAATAAAGCCCTCTATTTATAATAAATATAAGACATGGTCTCTTAAAATTTCCCTTCCTACATTTGGAAATATTTTGGAGGACACAGAGTTGTTCCCACCTCTGGTCAGGGATGTTGATGGAGAACAAGGGGGTGTGTCTCAGGTGTTTTGCAAAAGCTTTTGAGTTCTGGCATACAGAAATGAAAAGGAGGGAGAGTGAATGAAAGGAAGGGGTGGGGAAGGAAGGGGTGGGGGAAGGAAAGAGACAAAGGGAGAGGGGAGGAGGGGGAACAATGAGACTAGGTTGATATAAATTCTCTAGCAGCCTGCCCTCTCCCTTCCTCTCAGGGCCAGGATGTAACTGAGTAGCTAGAGTGCTTGCTTAGCATATATATATATATATATATATATATATATATATATATATATATATATATATATGAAACTCTGATATATATGAATATATATATGACCTTGTGCAGGCAGTCACCAATGCCAAGAAATAGAGCCCGCCTAGATGGAAGATTGTGCTACGGTTCCGCTGATATGGTCTCTTTACACTCACATTTATAGCTGTCGTAGGTTGGTGACCACCCAGCATTTTATGGGTCATCTTGCTTGCTCTTGTGTTCAGTTTATAGAAGGTACTTTTACTAAAGAATAGCAAATACAAGTTGTATAGATCTTAGCGTACAGATTGTTTAGTCTTTAGAAATATGTTCTCTTTCTCTCTCTTTTTTTCCCCCCTCAGAGCTAAGGACTGAACCTGGTGCTTAGTGCTTGCTGTTCTCTACCACTGAGCTAAATCCCTAACCCCCAATGTGTATTTTCAAACAGCAAATTGCGTACTGTGCCAAGTGAAGACCCTCATGCCACTCCTTTCCGACGGATACCTGTGCCGTGTGGTATCTTCACTCTGGTCACATTCCTGTCTGGGTCATTGGATTGCCCTCTATGGCACCTCTGTTCTCAAGTTCACATGACCCATAGGTAGGAGCCTCACCCTGTGCCCTGTTGCTGTGATTCATTGACATCCATTTTGCCTTGCAAGTCTTGTATCATCTCACATCATCCCAAGAAGAAGGGCGAGGACAGTGTGGAACAGGTGTTTTGAAAGCTGGGTTGGGTGCTGTGCACCTGTGGTTCCAGTGACCTGGGAGGCTGAAGGAAGAGGGAACACATTTGGGACTGGGTTGAACAACAATGAGAATCCATTCCATTAAAAATATTTTTTTTTTGAGGTATTGGAGGGATGGCTCAGTGGTTAAGAACACTTATTGCTCTTAGGGGACCCAGGTTCAGGTCCCAGCACCTACATGGCAAATGTTAAGTTCCAGGGGAATCTGATGTCCTGAGGACTTCTGAGGACAGAGTCTACATATGGTATCCATACATACATACACATAAAGTTAAAAGTAAATAAATATAAGAAGGTATTTGTGATCTATATAGAGAAGGTACGTTCACATACTTTCTACTGGAATATATTGTTATAATTGTTTTGGCTATACTAGTAGATAATGTCACGCTTTATCACAGGTGTGTGTAGATGGGGAAAATATGGTCTATGTATGATTTGGTGCCTACTGGGACTTTCGGCGTCCACCGGGGCTGTTGGAATCCATCCCTTCTCTTTCCCTTACTCTTGGTTTCCCCCTGGCCACGTCTTCCCCTCTACACTGTGCCACTTCTTAAGTGTTCACCGTGCTGGTCTTCATCTCATAACCTGCCTACCAGTCTCTCCGATAGCTGTTACTACAGGTGAGTGCCACCACATGGGCAGAAGCTAACAGTTTATGTAAGTTTAGATAATTCCGTCTGGTAACCCATGAGCTCATGTGTGCAGATGGGGCAGGTATTGAAGATGGCTTCATTCTTATCAACCATAAGTGGTTGATTTATGCCTCCCACATGGCAGGGATGTGGGCAGTCATTGTGAAGAGATGAAGTACTGAATCATCGTGGAGGGAGTCCGGCTACCCCAGCTTAGCTAAAGACAAGAATGCGGTTTCTTTTCACGTATCAGCTCCGCCATTTTGTAAAGCCAGTGAACTTATCCAGCAATTCCATGTCTACCGTGGGTGGTGTAACAGGTGCTAGAAGACAGAGAAAAACCAGTAGGTAATAATGTTATATGGATGGCAGGACCTGGGGCTATTCAGCACGGGGAAATGGTCATATAAAAATGTGTGGTGCTGCACCAGTTGGGCTGTTGGCAGTTCTTGGTGGGACTGTGGTCTGTGCACCGCTGTGAGGCTGACTGGTGAGAAATCAGGAAGGGCTGATGGAAACCCACCAGGTATTCAGATGAGATGCAACACTTCAGACAAAAAAAAGCTGAGTTGCTTAATTAAAAAGTTTGTATGTGCCTGGAGAGATGGCTCAGTGGTTAACAGCACGGATTGCTCTTCCAGAGGTCATGAGTTCAAATCCCAGTAACCATATGGTGGCTCACAACCATCTGTAATGAGATCTGATGCCCTCTTCTGGTGTGTCTGAAGAGAGGAAGGGTGAACTCACATACAAAAAATAAAAAGTTTGTATGTAAAGTTGTTTATAAGGATGTAGATCTCTGTCCTCAAGGTTGTCTGCACTTGTCTTTTAATCATCCGATGAGAAAAGGTTCTTATGTGGGAGATACATTTTGTGGTGAGTGAAATACAGTGTATTTCCTGCTCTTATTTAGATAGCATATTTTAATCTTTCAATAGTTTCTAAGATATTAACAATTGCTCCCAGGTGGAGAAAGTTAATCTGACACTCTGCAGATGTCCACTAAGGAATAAATAAATACACGGACTTCTTTATGTTCTTGACTTCCCACCCTGAGTTTTGCCGCATCTCCAGGCAGACCAGGCATTCCGAGATGAGCGTGAATGTGCTTTAGCCCCTGTTTAACTTTCTGAAAAACAGATGGCACAAAGAGGAAAGGAAGCGCTGTGCCGTCCCCTCGGGCAGAACGCAGGCGTCCTTGTCCTCACGCAGGGGCAGCTTGTCTCCGTCTTGGCCTGAGTGCTGGGAGCCCAGAACTCTCCAAAAGATGTTTTCTTGAACATAGTGAGCTCTTTTCTTGATTGTCCCCACTCTTGGCTGAGTTTCTTGTATTCTGGCTGTTCTGACTCATTAAAAATTCAGCTGGATCCACAGCGGCTGAGAGGGCAGCAGAGGGTGGAAGATGGCGCTGAGGAAGGTCTGCCCAGGCTTCTGAGGAAAGATGCCAATCTCCAGAGGAATGGTGGAACCCAGTTCTCTTTATCCAGTCAGCTGGCCGCCTGAATCTCTCAGCTGACTTAAGTAGGTTTTCTGGGTCTCTCTCTTTTAAAATGTAGATTGGGTAGAACCTTAACATTTTGCCTCCCTGACAGTCCAGGTGCTTTCATCATTGAAAAGAAAATGGTTGATGGAGTTCAGCACTGCATTTTTTTTTAAAGCTTAAGCATGTTTATGCAGTTGGACAAATATTAAAGTGTTCTTAAGAATTGCTGTCAGCAATGCGGCCAAAGTAAAATTGGTTATAAAAATGGCATCGGTTACAACGACAAATGAGTTATTTCCCTTCTAGAATATTCAAAACACACGTTGAGACACTCATCCAAGGATATAATTATGCCTTTGAAAAGAGTAATCAGCATACGCAGTGTGTAGGGCTTTGCAGTTTAGAATCTTGTAAGAGAAACTTGTTTATTTCGGGAGGAAGAAATTGCATTCCACTAATGAATTGGAAAAATATATAATTGAAGAGTATGTTGGGTTTTATTTTTCCTGTTGTAGTATGTTGTGAAGCCTGGTTTCACACAAATCATTTTTGTATTGTCTGTTTGCCCTACTTAAGGCCTTTTAGATTGTTAGAAGGCAATGTCGTTATCACAATAGCTTTTGTAACTATTGCTATTGCTAACAATCTGTCAGGGGCTGGAGAGATGGCCCAGTGAGCCAGGTGCTTTCTGTGTAGACAGGGCCTGAGCTTGAATCCTCAGCACTCACAGAAAAGTCAGTGAGGGGAGGCAGGCAGGCGGAAGGGGGGGTGGTACATGACCTGCAGGCCAGTCTGGTTGAGAGACTCTGTCTCAAACAAACAAATGAACAACAACAACAATACAACTAACTAGGCAGAGAAGAGATTTGGAAAGACATCCTGTTAGGATTCTGTCTAAACTCCACCCCACAATTACCTGGCAACTGCCAGGTATGCCCCTCCCCACAGTTGTCTGGCAACAGCCAGGTAGACCTGGCCTATAAAAGAGCGCTAGGCCCCTCCTCTCTCTCTTACTCCTCTTGCCTCCTTGGGCTCTCCTCCCCTCCCCCGTCTCTCCCCATAGTCATGGCCGGCCTCCACTTCTCTAGTCTCTCTCTCTCTCTTTGCCTTTCTCTGCCTCCGCTACCCCATTAACTCCCATCCTCTGCCCTGAATAAACTCTACTCTATACCATGTCTGTGTGTGTCTGGTCTCTTGGGGTAAGGGATGCCTGGGCACGGGCCCGCTGGGGCATCCCTTACCCACATGGCTGTATACCACTTTCTTTAAACCTCATTCTTTTTATGATCACAACATTGATGCTGAAACCATAACATTAACACATCCCGCTGTCAACAATTGTTAGCCTCCACACATATCTTCACAGCAAGCAACACACACATACACACACACACACACACACACACACACACACAGAGAGAGAGAGAGAGAGAGAGAGAGAGAGAGAGAGAGAGAGAGAGACCACGCACAGCACACTCTGGAAATTGCTTCTTTTTGAGCAATGTTGGGGAGCAGCAACAAATGATTTTGGTATTCTCAAGTCACAATTGTATTTCCCTTACTCCAAAACATATCTGATATTTTATTTTTTAAAAAGATTTATTATTATATCTAAGTACACTGTAGCCGTCTTCAGATGCACCAGAAGAGGGCATCAGATCTCATTATGGATGGTTGTGAGCCACTGTGTGGTTGCTGGAATTTGAACTTAGGACCTTCGGAAGAACAGTCGGTGCTCCTAACCACTGAGCCATCTTTCCAGCCCCCATGTCTGATATTTTAAAGTTGATCATTAATAGGGAAAATCGATTTTTATAAACCTTATTTGATTATATAAGTAATATCAATAAATGTTGAAAAATTGGAAGATTATAATTTCTTAGTACACATAATTGAACCATCAGTTCCAGTTGGCACAGAAAGGTGTTTTAAAGATTTTAACACTTAGTTAAAGTTTTTTCTTTACATGGAAATGTCAAGTGTGTGTAGTATCTTAGCAAAATTTACAGCCTACATAGTCAGTAGATCTACCAATACCAAGTGTTTGGAAATGACGGAGCTGTTTTATGCCTCTGCCCTGAGAGGGAAGGGATTCTTGTATTGACACTCCACCTAAAGGAGTTTGCTTCCAAGAGCTAACTCTAGCCTAGAATTAATTTAGGCAGACCCATTTGGCAGGCTTAGATGGTGGCTTACAGGTATTTCCTTCCCAGATCATACATTAATTTGTAGACTAAGAAGTCAAATGAAATAATTTGGACACTTCAGTGCCAGCGATCATGTGAGCAGTCAACACCCGAGAAGATAGTCTTCAACCTGTTCTCCCTTTCAACACAGGTTTGGCTGCTATGCAGGGATAAAAAGTCCAGGCAGAGGCTGGAGGCAGGAGGGGGACTGGATCTCAGCAGGGCTATTCCCTTAAGGAACCACAGTCTGGTTTGGTGGTGTCTACAGAATTTTTGGATACCACTGAGCCAAACCACATTCATGGTGCTAACCTGCCCTCAAAGAACTGGAGGTAAAGAAGAGAAATGTTATGACTTCTAGGGAGTTCATTCGCTAGAAAGAAGATTGAGCAGTTACAAGGTGCAGGGCCCGGCCGTGCAGTGGTGGCACATGCCTGTAATCCCAGCACTTTGGGAGGCAGAGGCAGGCGGATTTCTGAGTTTGAGGCCAGCCTGGTCTACAGAGTGAGCTCCAGGACAGCCAGGGCAATACAGAAAAACCTTGCCTCTAAAAAACTAAGTCCAAAAAACCAAAATAAATAGATAGATAAATAAATAAATACGTAATAAATAAATTTTTTAAAAAAGGTGCAGGGCCCGAGTAAGTTCTAGACCAAAAAAGCCCTAACCATATGAACACTGCCCAGAGAGACCCAGGCCACGCATGATAAGCACTCCCGTTCTCTGGTAGCTCACTCCATGTTCACCTGACAGAACTCCAGGAAAGTCTGAAAGCAAAGCAGAAGAGATGGGTACAACTGCGTCAGAAATTCAGTTCCGATAGAGAATCCTTCCAGGGATCTGCCACTGTTTTAATAGCCCCTACCTCTGTTGTAGTGTAGGGCCCTCAGCAATGACACGGGGGAGAAATGCTACACGGGGTTCTGGTTGTATTAAGTCCAGGTGTGAGAAATGGGAAGCAGAGGCTTATTCCTGAGCGGGGCAAAGGCTGAGTGAGCTCTTAGAAGGGCTCCTATGTTATATTGACTGCCCACTTAGGAAAAAGGGGAGACCCATCCTTGCTTCCTGATGTGAGTTCCCTAGGAATCTTTGATTCAGTCTGTCTCCTTGCCCCCACAGTGTATATGCACATCACTCTCAATCTATTGGCACCAGGAAGAGGTCCCTGATCTTCCGGAACATCCAGCTTGTGTGATCCGTGTCATTTGAGCCTTACGCTCTGCCCTTTGCTCCTCCTGCATTCCAGCAGCGCTATACGCGTATACACGAGTCAGTTACAGCAAGGTAGGGCTTGGGGGAGGTAGCTAAGTGGTAGAGGCATGCCCAAGGCCCTGGACTCAGCTCTTAACAGAGCAAATGTGAACGAATGTGCATGAATGAGAGCTGGGACAACAACCACAAGCCAGGCAGACACTTGGGAAGGACAAGCACTTGGTAACCCTGCTTGCTGCAGAGGCAGGCCCCGACACCTCGATGTCCTCCATCTTTGACCGTCCTCTTGCTTCTGATCATGGCTAAGTGGCTTGGCCTATTCACTTGCCCTCCACTATAGCAAGTTAGGCTGTCATTTCGTAGTTTAAGTGATTGTCAGGGCCTTTGAACCGGCTGTTTGCATGCATTATTGAGTCTTTGCTCCTAGCTCCCCTCACCTAATAGAGCAGTGTGTAAATCCAGACCTCGGTGTTGAGCCTGGCTAACTCTGTGCTGAGCTGCTCCCTGAAGCCCCCGCTGCCCTGTTGCAGACTTCAACCCTATACACTGGCTTTCTATCTTCCACCCGCTTTGTTCATTTCCATCTCATTCTGTAGACTTCACCTACTCCTCTCTTGAGTCTCCAGTCTCGCGGTCCACAGTTGTGGCAGCACTATGGAATGCTCACTGGCTTTGCGAGTTCCAGGAGAGCATTCATCGCCTTCTGCTTTTAAAATTAACTCATGGTCTTCTGGACCTTCTGCGAGCAGGTCTGATTCTACTTGGATAGTCAAGATACATTTTTCAACTAAGAGTGTTCACACTGACCGGATATTTGATTTGTTTTCTTGAAATTTTTGAGGCTACCGAGTCCTGTCTTTCCTGATTTTCGTCGGTACGTTCCGGCCCCACTTTGTTTTATTTGAGAATAAAGTAGACAGACACTCGTGAGTCCCCTCGGCAGTCAAGCAGTAGGTCTCTGTCATCCTTATTTTTGTCTTTAGGTCTCCTTTGTGTCACTGCCGGCATTTCCTCATGCCGGATGCCATGTTCGAGATTTGGCGGTGAGTGTACTCATTCCTCATGAAGCCACAACATCTTCCTATAACCCCATAAAGTAAGACATGCCACAAAACTCTTCCTTTTCTCTGTTAGAAGTGATTGCTACTATTGTCTTTGGCGTGTTCATTTAGAGCATCATGAGTTCATTTTTCTTCTTTTTCTTTTTCCCTTTTCCCCTGTCCCTTTTGGTGAATGAATCTATGTGCCGTGTGTGTGTGTGTGTGTGTGTGTGTGTGTGTGTGTGTGTGTGCGCGTGCGCGCGCGCGTGCGTGTGTGCCACGGTTCACATGCAGAGGTCATAGGACAACTTTTGGGGAGTGAGCTCTCTTCTTCCTCCATGAGCCTCCTGGGATGAAACTCAGTCCATCAAGTGAGGCAGCACCTTTTCCCACTAAGCTGTTTCTCCAGGCCAGTGACAGTTTCATTTGGGGAAGGCATAGACCTCGTTTGCAGACATTTCAACTTACAGCGTGTGTTACGGCCTCCTAGCTTTCTCTTCTTCATCTGACCTGCTTCATATCATTTAGAGGTTATGAATTGCTTTTCTTCTCTCCTCTGTAGAACTACAGTTTGCCTGATGACACTTTTCCTCTGTGTGGTTTTACTTTCAGGTTCTTTTATCCCTTATGCCAAAGTAAAGGGTAAGTGAAGGATCCTTTTGTTTGCATCATAACTCTCTCTCTTTCTCTCTCTCTCTCTCTCACATACTGCAATCTTTTTTTTTTTTTTTAGATTTATTTATTTTATGTATATGAGTACACTGTTGCTGTCTTCAGACACACCAGAAGAGGACATCAGACCCCATTACAGGTGGTTGTGAACCACCATGTGCTTGTTTGGAATTGAACTCAGGACCTTTGAAAGAGCAGTCAGTGTTCTTAACCACTGAGCCACCTCTCCAGCCCCACCTACTACAATCTTGATCTCAATCCTCACCAGCATGGATGGGGTAGGTTCACAATGCTGAGGGACTTTGGAAGAAGGTGGCTTTTCACCAGCTTTTGACTGTGTCAGAAGGCCGTTGGAAGAATTTGTCCCAAATCTGTATGTTGGAGCAATACTCTTCTTGCTCCCACTGAGTCAGAACATCTGTCCTGAACCTGGGGCCGAGTGTATCACTCTGAAGCACATTTCCTTGGGTGGCTGGTATACAGTGAGGGGGGACTGATCCAGCAGGTGTCCTTCTACAATACGCAGATGTCTACAGAGGTTTTCTGAGCAGCAGAAAGCCTCCAGGTTCCATCAGTGCACAGTTGTTAGTGGCCTCTAAAGTCAGCATCAAGAGACCTGAGCATCGAGTTTGCTAATTTCCTCCCCCCCTCTCCTTTCTCCAGTTTTTCTCTCACTTCCTGAGCTGACTTCACCTTGTGTTGCCCAAGCTGGCTGGCCTCAGATGTGCAATACTCCTGCCTCTTGTCCCTCAGGTACTGGGACTCACAGACACTCAACACGGTAGCTGAGTCTCTGTTCTTTTTTAACAAGCAGTGCTTAATTATGTTGTCTAGACGAACCCTGGACTCCAGCCATCCATCTGCCTCAGCTCTCCCAGTAACTAGAACAATAGTCTTGCACCGGCATCCTTTCTGTTTCTGCCCAGCTCTTTATCACCACAGTTTTAGTCAGAGGCCTCGGGTGGGCTGAAGGCTTCATGAGAAATTAGATGCTGGTGGTTAGGCTCAGAATTTGAGTAGCAGTGACAGCCATAGATGTGAGAGTGCCACCATCACCTCCTAGACGTTCATTATGGCCCACGGCGACAGGTCAGTTGCTGAGAGCTGATAAGAGGGCACAGGTTTTCCTGGGTCACTCTTCTAGAACAAAGGAAGCAGGACCCCAGAGCTCTGCAACATTCCTGACAAATTCAGCGATGTCAACTTTAGTTCCTAATTTTCTGTCTTATTTCTTTGTGGCGTTTCCCACCGTCTGTTTGCTTCACAAACAAGCCTTCCTCCCTCACCTGTTCTTGACCCAGAGGACTTGTGTTCTAGAAAACAGTATTTGTTCTTTAAACAAATACAGAAGGGAAGGGCTGATAATAGGTAGAGGAGCCAATGAGAAGTGTGTTCGCTGCCTTTGAATGGTAATGGTGCTGTGTGTGTGTGTGTGTGTGTATGGTGTGTGTGTGGTGTGTGTGTGGTGTGTGTGTATGGTGTCTGTGTGTGCATGGTGTGTGGTGTGTGCGTGGTGTGTGTGTGGTGTGTGTGTGGTGTGTGTGGTGTGTGTGTGGTGTGTGTGTGGTGTGTGTGTGTGTGTGCGTGGTGTTTGTATGTGTGGTGTACATGGTGTGTGTGTGGTGTTTGTGTGGTGTGTGTATGGTATGTGCGTGGTGTGTGTATGTGTTTGTGTGGTGTGTGTGGTATGTGTGTGTGGTGTGTGTGTGGTGTGTGTGTGGTGTGTATGTGTGTTCGTGGTGTGTGTGGTATGTGTGTGTGGTGTGTGTGTGGTGTGTGTGTGGTGTGTATGTGTGTTCGTGGTGTGTGTATGTGTGGTATGCATGGTGTGTGTGTGTGTTATGTATGGTGTGTGCGTGGTGTGTGTATGTGTGTGGTGTGGGGTGGTGTATGTGTGGTGTGTGTGTGTGTGTGGTGTATGTGTGTGTGGTGTATGTGTGTGTGGTGTATGTGTGTGTGGTGTATGTGTGTGTGTGTTTGTGTGTGTGGTGTTTGTGTGGTGTGTGTATGGTGTGTGCATGGTGTGTGTATGTGTGTGGTGTGTGTATGTGTGTGTGTGGTGTGTGTGTGTGTGTCTTTTCAGTGAGTGTGGGAAGGGCAATGAGGGTCAGGAGGCAGCTGAAGAATGCAGGTTGCCTAGTTCCCTGTGCGGTTCTCCTGCAGCAAGCGAGAACTCAGGCTGACCTCCCAGACCTGCTTCCCCTAACCTTTCCCCTGCTAGAGTCATCCTTTCTCTGTCGGATTCACCTGCCTTCCCCGGGACACGTAAGCCTTGTTCACCTCCCCGTGGCCCCGAGCGCCCTTCCCAGCCTCCAGACTTCCCCAGCCGCCCCCAGGTACAGCAATGCTTAGCTCGCCCCGCCTGCGTCTCTATTTAATTATAATTTACATATTGATTTACTTGTGCTAAAGGTCAAGTGTCCTTCTAAACTGTGGCTACTTACTGGCCATGCTTTTCTGCCCTGGACCCGTGGTCCCGCTAAAGCCGCATCATGTTCCCCCTCCCCGCCCTGCCCTCCCCCCCCCCCAACCCTGCTTTTCATACCTCCCCTGGACTCCCAGCTGGCTGGCAGATTAACCTCTGCCCTCGACTGACTCACAGTTCTCAGAACCCCGGCTCGTCTCTGTGACCTGCTTCTACCAGACCAGGCTGTTTCCCCAGACTTTTCTCAGAGTCATGGTGGGAGGGGGTGTTTATGCCGAATGCTCTCAGGCATTCCAGAGATCTAGTGAGACCTGTTTGGGGCCTCTCCTCTCCTGTTGTCTGTGGACCTCATTGACTGCTTCATCCAGACAGGCAGGAGCGCCCTGCACTGCTAAATGCTTACCTGAATACTTTGGAAGGGAGGGTGAACTAAATGAACTTTTCCCCTTCCCCTCTCCCTCACCCCCATACTCTCTCATTTGCCTGAACTATCTGAGCTATGGATTTCTCTTCTTAGAATGGATATTGTTCTCGACTCCACTGTGTTACACTGACGTTGCAGTGCTCAGGAAATCCATGTTGTCAGGCTGTGGCTGTAGCTCTGTAGAATACTGCTTGCCTTGCACACGAGAAGTTTTTTGATGCTATAAACGTAAACGTTTTAAACATGCAAGAGGTCCTCATGCAGACCGTGCACCTCACGCAGACCGTGCACCGTGTGTGTGTGTATGTGTGTGTGTGTGTGTGTGTGTGTCTGTCTGTCTGTCTGTCTGTCTGTCTTCTGTGTCTGAAGGGCTTGGGGCTGTGAAGCTCCCGTGGCTAGAAAGAAAGTTCTAAGCCTTTCCTGCCAAGCCCTTTGTGATACAGGCTGAGAGACCTGAGGAGGGCTGGGCCTGCCCTCTCCCAGAGCTGGAAGTCAAACTGAGTGACTTCACATCCTAGTTTGGTGGTCTAGGGTCTGGTCTTTGAATTTTCCATGCCTCAGTTTCTTCCGTGAGCAGAGGATTCAGAGGATGAGTTCTCCAGACTTGGCTACCCAACACACACTTGTTTCATTTAGTCTCTCCCCAGCGACAAACACTGCTGATTCAGATTTTTTTCCAGTTTTACAAAGCTATCAGCGGATTCTAGTGTTTTCTCTGACGTCACTAGTGTATCCCTGTCACCCTCAGTTACAGGGGAACTCTTCGTCTTCAGCAGCACGCTTCGGGTCTAGACAGGAAGAATGAAGTCGGAAGAGGGTAACAGCTGACCCTCAGAAAGGTGTGTAAGAATCCCATGGCTGCTGATGTCTTGTTGGCCAGTCTGTGTCACGTGCGTGGCCTTATCTATAGGGGAGGAAAGGGAATGTGGTTTTAAGAGTGGACATATTATCATTTCCCCCAATACCAAGGAACAGTGAACCAGCAAACCTGCCCTCAGTGCCGCAGCTCTTTTATTGACCTTGGATGTGGCTGTTTGTGCCATAATTGGCACTCGTTGGATGGGAAGCCCTGCTGGGAACTCATTCCCAGAACAAGGCCTCCGTTTGCTGTGCTCTGCTCTGCTTTTCTGTCTTCCTGCCGGCTCAATCTTATCCTCTCTCACTACAGAGCATTTAGGGGGACCTGGGGCTCTGGCAGTGAGGGCCCCTTCAACCCTGAAGCTTAGATCTAGAACAGCCCGGCATCCGTGCTGGGAAGGCAGATGTCTCGGGTTTGTGGTGAATCTGTAGCATTTCCAGGCCTCCCCTTGCTGTGTTCTCCTCCTCCTAAAGCAATTCTTAGCTCCCCAGGCCTCCCAGCTTTTCCTGGCTTTCCACTCTCATTCTGAGTTAATGAGACAGAAGCAGGACCTTTGCCTGGATTTGTCAGCAGGGAAAACTGGCTCCTCATCCGGGACCCAGGCACTGTATGTTTCCTATCAGTGGTGGCCATCACAGGAGTGACGTGCTCACAGTTTACAGGAGTCAGTGATTGTCACTGTGGGGAAAGCCAGGAGGCTAGATGATGTCATCTTAAACTCCACCTCTACCAGGAACAAGGAAAACTTTCTCAGGATGAGAACAGGTACTTGACACATATGCTGGGTCTTGTAGGCTTTGCACCAACAAAAGCTAGTGTTTTGGCCCGTGTTGAGTTCAACAGGAAGCGTCAGCCCCACTGATATATAGCTTTCTACACTTACTGATAGCAGGCTCCATTTAAAGGGGGGCCTGGTATAGTGATGTCTCCAGAGTCACTGTGAATTTATTTCTGACCACATTGGCTATCAGTCTTAATGAGTTCAGTATAACCCAGGCTACTTCTTGTGAGGACATGAAATGCCTTATGTCCTGGTAAATACTGAAAGTAGTATATCTGAACCCTTGTTTAAAGTAGGAATCCCCTTTCAACCAAGTGGCTTCTAAATACAACAAATCAGCAAGGGAGATTTATTTTAAATAATTTATATTTAGTTCGGTTTAGACACCACAAACCAACTCTTTCATAGGTAGCTCTTTATTTTTGAGGCAGGGAGTCCCAGTGTAGTCAAGGTTGATCTCCAACTCACCTTCTTCTTCCTTCACCTTCCTAATTGCTGGGATTACAGTCGTGCCCCACCTTGTCTGGTGGCCAGCCCTGTGTGATACATTTTTGAAGTTCACAAATAAAAGGTAAATGCTACTGTGTGAGGCTAGTTAAAAGGAGAAAACGATTGGAAGGTAAATATCATCCATCTGTCTGTACATCCATCTATCCAAACACTCATCCATCCATCCATCCATCCCATCCATCTATCGATTCATCCATTTATCCACTCATCCACTCATCCATCTACCCATCCATTTATCATCCATCCATTTATCCATTTATCCATCCATTCATCCATCCATCCATCCATCCATCCTCCCATCCACTCACCTATCTATCCATCCATCCATCCATCCACTCCTCTACCCACCATCCATCCATCCATCCATCCATCCATCCATCCATCCATCCATCTATTCACCTACCCACCCACCCACCCACCCACTCACCCATCCATCCATCCACCTATCCATCCATCCATCCATCCACCCACCCCCATCCCGTGTGAAATGTTGAAAATCATCTGCTGCGGATGTAGCTCCCTGGAAGAGCTCATGGGTAGCATGTGCCAGGTCCCAGTCCCTTCATCGTCATGTCTCTTTCTAGATTTTCTTCTGTGCATTTGTATTTATCCATGGGAATTATCCATAGCCCCACATATAGAATGATGCTATGTGTCATATAACGTTCCGCTTTTACTAGAACAATCTATTCTGAAGACCTGTATACTGATATGTCTATACTTATTTTAAAAGCATTTCTCTGGGGCTAGAGAGATGGCTCAGTGTTTAAGAGCACCGAATGCTCTTCCTAGAGGTCCTGAGTTCAATTCCCAGCAACCACATGGTGGCTCACAACCATCTGTAATGGGATCCGATTCCCTCTTCTGGTGTGTCTGAAGAGAGCAATTGTGTACTCATAAACATAAAATAAATAAATCTTTAAAAAAACATTTCTCTTTGTTGTTAAACTTAAAATCTATTTACACCATTCTCCTTTCTCCTTCTAACAATTCTCATATCCCCTCTCCTTGTCCTCTCGTGTTTATTTAGCTGTCATCACACAGATATGCTCTTAACACTTATTATTGTGAACTATTCTAGACCATGAACACACTTAAGTTTTGTCCCCTTTTGCAAAGCATTTAGTTTGTTGCTATTCCTGCTGTTCATGTAATAATTTGTGTATAATTTCCTGGGCTTCTGAAAACCATCTTTTTTTTTTTTTTTTTTTGCATGCCTGGTATCTTCTAGTATCTGTCAGAGTTCATGTAGGAGGCTGTGGTGTTGAGGAAATATTATCATGTGAATGTCCTTCCCAGGTTCCATGTTTCTTCTCTTCTAGAAAGGAAGTTTCAGTTCATGTGTATTGTATCTTGTTTAATCTTTAAGTGTGCTTTTATTACATTTATGTTTTGTGAGGGGAAGGGGGGCGGGTGCATTCAGTGGCCAATGTGTGGAGGTCAGAGGACAACTTGTGAAAGTGGCTTTTTCCTTCTACCATGATCCCTTCCTGGAATCAAACCCATCTCATCAAAAGGTGGCAAGCCCCTTTTTCTGCTGAGCCATTTTGCTTGCCCTATTATATATTTGATGGAATAAGTTCTGGGTCATTCATTCAGTCATTCATTTTATTTTATTTGTAGAATTTGGACTATAGTAACATTTGAAGGAAGATTATACTTGGATTTTGGCCCAGTCATCCTTTCCAAGTAATAACTGTAGTTTCTTGGGCATAGAGGCAGGCAGATTAGGAGTTTTCTAATGAAATGTTAACTAGACAAAGTTCAAATGAGACTTTCAGTATAGAGAATGCCTGTTTCAGAGAGAAGGCCGACTCTTTTCAGTTTGTTTCATTGAAGTATACATGAAAATCCCAACTTTTTAAACAATATATGGAACTTGAAAATGAGCAATTTTTGTAAAGGAAAAATTTTTTAAATTTTTTAAAGGAAATTTTAAAGTAAAAAAATTTTAAAGGAAACTAACTATTTTAAAAGAAAATTTTTAAAAATTTTCTACATCTGTGCATTAACAGTTTTGTTTTTTGTTTGTTTAGTTCTTTGGTGCTAAGATTGAAAGTCTTCAGACTGTTTTGTTGTTGAAAACTGGCTTCTTTTATCCCAGACATTGCTTGGTAGGAAAAACATGTCATTCAAAGCAGTTTTCATGACTTTTTGATGGACAGACATGTTAGTGCCTTTCAAACAATCTAAAGCCCTATTTGAGAAGCTTTTCTTTTCTCCCGAGTTAAAATATGTGCTTACACAAAGCAGTTTCTCCGCCCGGAGTCCCTTTGTTGGGATTCAGTGTTGCAGAACCGTGTGCCCTGCTGGGCGGTCATGCTGAGTTCCATGGCTAGACAGTGAAGGAGGCTTCTCAATGCCTGTGGAAAGCAGAGGCCCTTCTGTTAGGATGCTTGAGAATACCACTGCGGCTCCCACGAGGACCTCCAGGGAGGCCGCACCTCCTAGGTCTAGAGGAGGCATCCTGCATCCTCTTGCCAGATACTGTTGGCATCTACTTTGTGCGATGTTGGAACTAGTTTCGTAGGATTAGGAAAACCAGTGCAAACTTTCCACCGGCCTCCTAAATATGTTCCCCTTGCGTCGCGGTTCTGAAGTGGCTTAGCCTTTAACTCTGCCGCTGGCGGGGTAGAGTGAGGCTGGCCGGAGCCCAGACCTACAGGGGTGCTGGCCACCCCTGTAGGTCTGGGGTGGCCAGCACCGTTGCAGCAGGTGTCGCAGCCGCTTCTCTCCAGCTAGTTCCAATGCTCTCTCTTGCTTTCTTTCCTGCTAACCAACTTGTTTTTCTTAAATTCCCCAAACTCAGATACACCGTAGGAGAAAAAAAAAAAACCTCAGGGCGTCAGGATTTTAACCCTGGCAGTTGCATAATCACTTCCGACTCTCCCTCAGAGGAGGAGGTTGCCCAACTTTAAGTTGGCAAGCCCAGAAGTCGTGCCATAGGACTTGCGCAGACCCTTTTGTTTATGGCCTGGGGAAGTGGCTTGCCATCAGATTTGTTCAGCGCCGATCTGTATGAATAATTCTGTTTCCCCTCTTTCTTATATGTTTATTTACATTTAAAAGTATATTTATATTTATACATAGGAATATTTAGGTCTATTTACAAATAATTTAGGTTTGTTTAGAAGTAATCTTCAGAGCACTGGAGTTGGGCACTTGTGAGGGAAACTCTGGCGGATTACCTTTGTTCTTTATGCTAGGCTATGACTTGCACTTAATGAATGAATGAATGAATGAATGAGTGAATGAATGTATTACTTGAGCACTTATGAGTGTCAGGCACTTGCTCCCGGAGGAGAGTCTCCTCTTAGCTCTTGAGAGGATGGGTGACGAAGCCAGTGCAAGTGGGTCAGGATTCTGCCAGTCACACAAGTTACAGGGGCTAGCCCTCAGGTAGTGTGCTTTCCTGGTGTGAGCAAGGCTCCGGGTTCAGCCCCAGTGCTGGGACTAAAAGGGGAGGAAGGAAGGTGCAAGACATTCTGGCATTCCTGTCCCAGCCTCTCTTGGCACCGATTTGTAGGTGCGAGTTCTGTGGGGAGCAGGGCCCAGTGCAGGGCTGTGGGGACACAGTGACGACTTGGCGTCGTGAAACTCTTCGCTGTCTTGTGAGGTCCTTACATTTGCGTTCTGCAGTTTGAACTCATAGAAATCCCAGTTTCACAAAGAAGCAGAGATAAGTCTCCCAGGTATTTTGTACAGCGGGGGTTTAGAGAAGTCAGGCGGAGGGTCGAACGGTGTGCCTTTAGGGACTGAAAGCTATGGCGTAACTGCCAAGGTTGTGAGTCCAGAACTCTTGAACCTTCTTCCGTCTTCTCATGTTTGACCTGCTTGGTTGGCAGCACAGGGTCCTGCATTCTCCTGCCTAGGTGGCACGGATTTCCCTCAGCAGGCAAACTTACCTTCGAGGATTTGCGTTGGGTCTGTTCTCTGGGAGGAAAGCGAATCTGGACCTGATCCTCACTGTTGACGGCGCTTTACCTTTACATTTGTGTCTAATGTCTTGGAAATATCCTTCAAACCAAGTAATAGAGGTCAGTAATCACTGGTCTAGAGGGACACAGTGTGGTGTACGTCTGGAATTCTGACATCTGGGGGCAAGCCTGGGCTATACTGGGCAAAACACAGACTCCAAAGGAAGAACAAAGAAAACCACTTTAAAAAAATAATTAATTAATTGTGTATATTAATTGGCCATATACTTAGAGCTGATGGAAATGTGTTTTTTCCATTAAAAATATTTATTTTATTAATCGTTTATCTGTGTGTGCAACGTGGGTGGCCTAAGAGGTCAAAAGAGGGTGTTGGAGCTCTTGGAGCTAGAATTCTAGGCAAGCATGAGCAATCTGATGTGGTGCTAGGAGCGAAACTCCAGTCCCCTGCAAGAGCAGCTAGTGCTTTTGCCCTCTGAGCCATCTTGGCAGCACTGTGCTCTTCTGTTTTTACCCCTGTAAAATTTAACTTCTGGCAAATCTCCTTTTTGAGGCTTGTGAGTTTATTTTTTTGTTTGATTACATGGAAAGGAAGAGCAGATGAGGTCTGGGTGAGTCGTGATGATTGGGTGAGGTCTGCAGTCTCCTTAACCGGCATGGTGTTGGCAGTTTCATGCTTGTGTTAAAGCCTTGTAGGTGACGCCAGGGAACCATGTGGAGATGTGCCCTGGAGTCCTACAGTGCTGTGGCAACATCCTGTGAAGTCACAGTTTTCCAAACAAAAGGTAAAGGGAAGTAGTTAGACAGTCAGGGCTGAGGAGATGGTCCTAAGGTAAAAGTGCTTCCTGTACAAACATGGCGGCTGGAGTTCAGGACCCAGACCAGTGTGCTTCAGGAATGTCGGAGCTGGTGTGGTGACATGGTAAATGGAGAACTGACTGTGGGCCAGGCAGCTCGGAGTACACCTCACAGCTACAGAAAGAACAAGAACACTGACTGCCTCAAAACAAAGTTGACAGAACCGCCGAGTCCTTCTGTCAATAAATGAAGCAAACAAAGGATGTCACTAGAACTGAGGTTAAAATTGGTATTTTGCATATTGCATGTGATTTTGTATCTGTTCACATATGTGTATATATATATGTATGTATGTATGTTCATGTGTGTGTATGCGTGTGTATGCCCAACATTGATGTCAAGTATCCTACTAGATTGATGTCCACTTATGTGCTGAAGCTGGCGTCACTGATTCAGTTAATCTAGCTGACCAGCTTAGCTGGGCTTCCCCATCTCTGCCTCCAGAGAGGAAGGCCTCCTGCTTGGCTTTTAAGTGGGTGCTTGTGATGTGAACTCTGGTCCTCACGTGTATGGTGGTACTTTATCTGCCAAGCTATCTCTCTAGTTTTAAATACATTTCTGTTGCTCTCTTCATTCTGATATCCTCCCCGACCCTAGTCTATTTGTCAGAAACTATGTGATTTTTCAAAATGAGTTATGTTACTAGTCTTTCTTCTGGGTGTGCTCTCTCCCCCACAGCCTGCTGCTTTGTGGTGCTGGGTGGATCCAAGCACCTGTACACACTAGTCATGTGCTCTACCACGGCACTATGCTGCCAGACCAACTTATAAAACTTTTAAAAGTTTAACACTAATAATTAACATTTTGGCTACTTGTTGATTTCTCTCATTTCAGGAGTGGGCAATACTGTTTTTTTGTTTTGTTTTGTTTTGTTTTTCCATAAAACTGATTCCAGCAGATGACAGTATGTGCTGAGCTAATGGATTCACCTTGTCATTTCTGCTGGTTGATTTAGAAACTTTCTTTGAGGGTGCTTCTCTCATTTATTCATGCAATGCCCACTTCAGATGTATGGACTGTCTCTAGGAAGGAATTCTGTTTTAATTTCTCAACAGTATCTTGAATGTGTGGATGCAAAATGCTCATCATGATGACAGTTGTGATTCTAAATATTTATGAACTGTGATTTAAGAAAGGAACAAACAAACCAGAAACTCTTGCCCTGTGCACATCCAGGGGGGATTCTCTTTGCTGCATTATCTGTGGGACATGGTAAATGCCTTCAATTCTTGTTTCAAATAAAAAAGTGAAATTAGGTGAAATAAAGATCATGGCTAACACCAGTATTTGGTAGGTGTAGTAAGAAAGACCAGGAGTTCAAGGTCATCCTCCTCAGCCTCACAGTGAGTTGGGGGCTTTGAGATCTGCCTCAAAGAAAAACAATCCTAGGCCTGGAAAAGATGATTAGTAGGTAAGAGTGCTTGTCGTGAGTGGATGTGGACCTGTGCTCAAATCTCCAGCACCCGGAGGAAAGCTGGGCCTGCTGCATGTGCCTGTAAACCAAGGTCGGAGCACTGGCAGAGACAAGGAGCTCTTGAGAGCAGGCTGACCAACTGCTCTCTCTGAAACAGTCAACGTCTGTTTCAATAAGAGACTCTGCCCCAAAATAAGATGAAGGGTCTGGAGAGATAGCTTAGTAGCTCTCTGCAGAAGACTTCCTATCCTTGCAGAAGGCGTGGGCTCAGTGTCTAGCACCTATTCTCAGAACTGCCTGTAAGGCCAATTCCAGGAGATGCAATGCTTTCTTGTAGCCTCCACCCGCTCCTTGTATGCATATGGTGGGCATAAACTCATGTACCCCAGCCACATACAATTAATAAACAAGCAAACAGCCAAACGAACAGCTTAAAGAGTATCTTAGGGTTTTACTGCTGTGAACAGGCAATTCTTATAAGGACACTTAATTGGGACTGGCTTACAGGTTCAGAGGTTCAGTTTGTTATCATCAAGGTAGGAAGCATGGCAGCAGCCAGGCCGGCATGGTGCAGGAGGAGATGAGAGTTCTACATCTTCATCTGAAGGCTGCTAACAGAATACTGGCTTCCAAGCAGCTAGGATGACGGTCTTAGAGCCCATACCCACACCTACTCCAACAGGGCCACACCTACTCCAACAAGGACATACCTTCTAATAGTGCCACTCTCTGGGCTGAGCATATGGAAACCATAACAAAGAGTAAGGGGAAGAGTAGTAGAGGAAGCCATCTGACATACTCTTCAGGCCCACATACGTGTGTACATGGGAGTGTGCACACCCAACACACGCCTGTCCTATAGACATGTGAGAATCATTTGCATTTCTATGGAAAGCAAAGTAAAAAATGCAGCACACTTGTTTAATGAAAACGAAATAATCATAAATCTAATGGAACGTGTGTTGGATCTCTGTGCCTGATATTAGCAAATGCATATAGAAGAACTCCAAGATCTATGTACTTGAAGAGGTGTAACATGTTCATCAGATGGAAGACTTGCACTGTTACTTCTACCCACAGCTTAGCAGTTTTCTTGAGGATATATTACTCAAAGATGAAGGACAGACATATGATTAGGACTATATGTAACTAGAAAATGAGTCATCACCTGAGCCTTGAACCTTATGTAAAACATTCACTCAAAAAGGACTATGGTCTTAAGTACAAACTAGGAGAGCATCGAGCCAGAGTTTTAGGATGTTATAGAATTGTTGTGAGAACATAATTTGATTGCAAGGCATGTAAAGGGCATCCAAAGCTGTTTTGCTGGGGAAGATAGGCAGATGAAGTGTGTGAAGATAGAGTTTATCTTGTCTTTGTTGTCATGAGACTGGAAGTTACAATGTACCTCAGCATCTCCTGTTTATGTATGAGCCTCTAAAGTTCCAATGTATCTCAGCATCTCAGGGATGGTGCGCCTCTAAAGGAAGTTACAATGTACTGCAGCCTCTTATGGATGCTGAGCCTCTAAAGTTACAATGTACCTCACTCAGCATCTTAGAGATGGCGAGCCTCTAAAGGAAGTTACAGTGTACTGCAGCATCTCAGGGATGGTGTGCCTCTAAAGCCTACTTTTGGTAGGCCTTCCCTACTTTTTGATATAATATTCTGGAAAATGATCAGCAGTTTTACTTAAAATTGACAATGGACTTGTGTGACCTAGAAGATGCTGTCTGTCTGTCTGTCTGTCTGTAGCTGAGATGAAAGCATATGTATTCATAGTAACATTATGTGTAATTTCTCCTAATTGAGAGCATCTGGAAAGCACCCAAATGACCTTCTGTGTTTGAAGAAACTATGGCTCATTCACACCCAGAATAATTAACCCTCGCTAATAAAAAAGTACAAACTGTGGTACATAAAACACCTTGGAAGAATCCTAAGGAAAGGATGGCAGATGAAGCCCGTGTCCAACGAAAGTGCACCTTGTAATTCCATTTGTATGCTATTCTTGGAGGAATGCAATTGCAGAGGTCGAGGTGAGGTTAGCGTCTGCGGAAGTAGAGATGGGATCTAAAGGAAGAACATGAAGGAGTCTTGCTGCAAGATTGTGTTGATTTTTGTGGTGGTTCCAAAAGGCATGTGATGCAATTACACACACACACACACACACACACACACACACACCAATTTATTTATGTATTATTGGTAAACTGAGTAAAAAGTATGACTTGCTCCATTGCCAATTACTTGAGTTTTGCTTTATACTTTGGTTCAGTATGAAAATCATGCATAGGGCTTTCTGTACATTTCTTTTAAGTCAATGATTTCTTTAAAACTTTTATATATTTTAATTACATATTGGTGTGCGCACGTGTGTGTGTGTGTGTGTGTGTGTGTGTGTGTGTGTGAGTAAAAGAGAGCACACATCACATCTCACATGTGGAGCTCAGAGGACAACTCTCAGGAGTGGTTCTTCCCTTCCACTCTGGGTTCTGGTGAACTCAGGTCAGGCTTCAAGCCAAGTTCCTTTACGAGCTAAGTCACCTTCCTGGCCCTTATCACTGATTTCAAAGCAACAAAATTAAAAAACCAAACTTGATATTTTTTTCATTGTATCTTTCCAATCCTTAATTCTTGGGTACCATCTTTTCATATATACAGATGCATTTCTGTAGTCCTAAGAAATCATGATATCCTTCTTGTGCTATGTTGGGAGGGGCACCACCCGATAGTGCTTTTTAGTGAAAAAGTTACACATTTATAGTTCCTTCCTTAACCCTCACATCTGTCTTTGTCTTTGAAAACTAATAAGACCCCCAAGTTTTTGTGGTATGGCCTGATTTAAGAAGAAAGCACCTGCACTTGACCCAAGTCAGATCTCTGATTTGCCTAGGGGTAATTTTATGCAAACACTCTTCCTGTCTCAGGCTCCTGCCAGCCTGTCAGGGGCAGCAGAGCACTAGCAGTCCAGTTCGCTCACCGTGCTGAGAAAGGACCACAGAAGGTTAAAGGGCTTCCAGTGGACTGTCAGGAATGTTTTCCATATCCTGAGTGATCTAGTGGTTTAGCTTGGTATTTGGTACATAAAACCAGAGAACGTACTGAATAGATCCTTAAAATAACAACGACAGTTGCTGTGTAGCCATACACATTACAGGAGTGCAGTACAAAGGTGCCCAGTAGGGCTCTGGTGGAGAGCCCTCTGCTCCAGGAAGAGAGGATGTCCTGCAGTCCTGGTGAACATTCTTTAGGAAAACCTTTGGGTTAATGTGATTTAAATTGACCTTTTCTGTATTTGCTCCTTGCAATTAATTTGAAATTGTGTGTGTGTGTGTGTGTGTGTGTGTGTGTGGTTTTTCTTGAGAAGTAATCAAGGATGTACAACCAGAACTAACCAACCAACAATAGCAACAAACAAAACCACACTGGATGAAACAAACCGAAAATACCAACAAAACTCTTTGCCGTTGTCTTCCTCTTCCCTGTCTCGAAGAAGGAGGAGGAGGAGGAAGGTGAGGAGGAGGAGGAAGGGGAGGAAGAGGAGGAGCAGAGAAGAAGAAGAAGAGGAAGAGGAAGAGGAAGAGGAAGAAGAAGAAGAGGAGGAGGAGGAGGAGGAGGAGACGACGACAACAATTAGGGGCAGCTGAGATGGATCAGTGGCATTTGTTTCCAGGCCCTGGGCACTTGTGTTCAATCCCTAGGGCCTACTCATAGTTGTGGGAGAGAATCAGCTTTCTTACATTGTCCTCTGTCCTCTGCATGTGCACCTTAATGTGCACACACACACACACACACACACTAAATAAGGGTAATCTAAAATAAGGGGTAAAAGGAGAAGTGAAAATGTTTAAAAGTAGTTGCAAAGTTCTCTGTTTTTGTTGCTCTGCCACCAAGAACCTGGCATGCCTGCATAGCGCTGCTAGGTCCTGGATTCTCTTGGCACCTGTGGATGAGAACGGCGTGCTGGCGGTGCTGGAAATTTACTTTCTGGTCCCTTCTACAGATACCAACCTGACCCAAGCAGAGGCCTTCCCTTGAGATCAGATGGGACCTAGCTGAACATTTGTCATTTGATAATCTCAAGGCATTCAGTGAGAAACTAGAGGTTTCTCAAGTATCTAGGTTACACAGTTGAGTAGATAAGCCAATTCTAATTTTCCTAGCACCAGGATTTCTGAATATGTTATAGAAGAAAAAAATAGACTCCAGGCATAAACATAAAATACTATGTTGTTTAGAATTTGTCTGGGGAAAAAAAAAAGCCTGAGATTCATACTATTCCACATGTGAGGCCATCCATCCTGTATGCTAGTATGGTATAGTGGCAGATGTATCTCTCCTTTACACCTGACATTGGCCACTGACTCCAGCTGACTCACTAATGGTCCAAGAAGGAACTAGAAGGAACCCCAGGCCATGAGCTCAGGCGGTAGACTCCCTTTACAGGCAAATGGTTGCGAGCAAAGGAGTGACCTGAATTAAAAAGCAATGTGAATCCAGTCATTGACTGTAATTTCATCTTCGCTATGGTGCACGGAGGGCAGGCACCATTCAGCCACCTCACCACAAAGAGGAAGAGAAAGTGGATATCCTTTTTCTCTGGTTGGTAGAGAGAGGACCCCTGTTCATTTCCTTTTTTTCCTTGAAGCACTTAGGAGAAGTTTTAGGAACACTGAATATAATTTCACATGTATCAGGCATTGGGAATTTTCATTAAAATTTGCATTGATGAAGGCAGGCTAATGAAAGACACCACTAGCGAATGAACAACCCTTAGGTTAGTGCCTCTCATCCAGAATATGTATTTTGTAGTATTTTTTTTTTTCTGCCTAGAACTGGGACTTTAATAAGTGGTTAAGAGAAATGGAAATGTTTCAGTGTTGAGGGTCAAACCCAAGGCTCCATGCTTGCTAGGCAATACTCACCCTCGGAGTCACACAGCAGCCTTTGTTTGTTTGTTTGTTTGTTTGTTTGTGAGACAGGGTTTCTCTGTGTAGCCCTGGCTGTCCTGGAACTCACTCTGTAGACCAGGCTGGCCTCGAACTCAGAAATCTGCCTGCCTCTGCCTCCCAAGTGCTGGGATTAAAGGCGTGCGCCACCACCGCCCGGCAGCAACCTTCTGGAGTGGGAGTTGTAACACATCTGGGTGATGTAACACATCTGTACCTCAATTTAGAACCCGTACTCTCACTGCCCTAACTCTGAGGTAAGGAGATGTTAAAGGAAAGTCCTGCTTATAGCTTTTCATAGTCATTGTTCAGACAAAACTGTACAAATTTAGAGAGAAATCAGTTCTTTAGGGATGCACACCGATGCGAGAAAGCGGTAAGCCATGCTAGTCTGGGACACAGTTTTCACAAGCCATGGAAGAACCTGATTAAATTCTAATCTTGGCTACCAAAATTATTTTTCTAGTCAGTGTATTCCAGGAAACTTTTATGTTCACTGAGGCAAACATAAACGCTGTGGGTTTTTTTTTTTTTCTTTTAAATAAAAAGCAGGAATATGAAAACTGTTGGAAGTGTGTGTGTGTGTGTGTGTTGGTGTAGGTCTAGGTGTAGGTCTAAGTGTATGGGGGAAGGACAACAGAGGACGACCTTGGGTGTTGTTCCCAGGTGCTGTCTGATGGGTTATTTCTCCGTTGGTGAAATGATTCAGTTCAAGCCAGATTGGATTATACCACACGCAGGTTTATTGGGAGGCTGCTCTCAGGTGAGATCACTGGCCCCAAGGACGGAGGTCAAGGGGAGTCACCATGGGGAGAGAGAAGTGGGGAGGGAAGAGAAACAGAGAAAGGGCACACCACACATATGTGCTCAGAGAGAAGAGAAAGGGGCGAGGAGAGACAAAAGTGTTTGATTATATAGGGGAAGCCCCTGGAGGAAGGGATGCTGGCAAGCTCAGAGTTGGGGGCAGGGTGCGCTAGGGAGGGACTGAGGGCTGCTGAGAGAACCTGGAGGCCAGGTCTGCTTTAATATGTAAAATGCGCACCTCAGTTCTTGTCTTAGGGTCTGAAACCAAACACCGGCTGTCCACTTTAGTTTTTGAGACAAGGTCTTCCACTTGCCTAGAGTCTGTCTGCCTTGTCAGTCTGAGTTGGCTGGCTCTTGGGCCCCAGAGATCTGCATGTTTCTGCTTCTCCAGGGCTGGGATTACAAGGTTGCAGTAATACCTGACTTTTTTTTTTTTTATATATATAGTTCTGGGCACATTGATGACTGAGTTATCACCCAACCCCTGGTTTTACGAAAACTGTCGCAACAGCAGTCTATATTACAAGATGATCAGTCTCTCTGCTGCCTGACTACCAATAATCGATAATTGTAACAACCCCAAATAACTCATACTTTTCTAAGACGCCCACCAAGGAAGGTCATCACTCCTGGGAACTTCTGTTCATGACTTAATTAATACATTGTGGCGACTTGCTTTTTAGAAGTGGGAGTTCTGCCTTCTGGTTTCTCTGAGCTCACAGGGTGAAGCAAATGAGGAGTAAGTAGGTGGTGAGGGGGGTGTCGGGGACAGATTGTACTCCGGGAATTTGGGCAAAGACTCTAGGGAGTGCTTTGAAGATGAATTTTATGTTAATTCGTGAATACAAAGACTCTTGTCCCTTTTCGGATTATTTGTGGGATCCTGTTTCTTTCCGTAGTCTGGGGATCATGGTAAATGCTTTTGAGGAAGGATCGTTACTGAGATTTCTCTTAGGGACACCTAACCATTCAGTATTATTGACAGTACAGCTTGGTAGCCACCAAGTGTTGACCATCACAGAGGAATCAATCAGAGAGCTGGTGACTCAGTGACTTATCTTCATGTTAATGACTAATGTCTACCAGCAGTGGAGGCGGAACAGAAGTGGCCTTTGACTGATTTAGCAGCATTGATTTGTTTTAATATTATCCCAAATAATATTAATTGTGTTGCATTTCAAAGACTGTAACTCTGAATACACTCTTGAGGATCTAGTTCTCTGCATGCCCTGTCCCTAAGCCTACCACAAAACCTTGTTTGCTCAGGGAGCCTGCCTCTTGGCTTCACTTGTCTGAAGCAGGTTAAACACCACTCCTCAGTGACAGAGTGCCCTCATAGGAGCCTGGAGTTGAGGGGCAAAGGGAAGGGAAAGAGCAAAAGAATGTCTGTCAGGACACCTGACTTTCCTCCATCGCCTTTGAGAATTAGAAAGATTCTATCTCTAAACTAGCATTCAGTTGAATAGCATTCCACCCCACTCTTCTCTTTCTCTTTGGTTGGGGAATATAATTGAATTCATAAGAATACTAGGACCCCCACCCTGCAGCTGAATGAAGAACACTCTGTAGAGAGAGAGAGAGGCACATATTTGACAGATAGAGACATTCTTGGTTTGTTACTTCCAGTATTTCCTGAAGGTCAGTTGAGGTCAGTTGTGTGACAGATCTTGAAGTCTGTGAGCTACGGTGTGACCTTCTAGTGTGTTTCCTTTGTCTAAACTTGTTGAAGCTGATGGTGTTATTTTTAGCCTAAGAATGCTGGAGAATCACATTGGGACAGATAGTACTGTTAATCCTGCCACTCACCAGAAAAAAACAACTCTATCTTTTTTTTTTTGGGGGGGGGGGTCAAATTTAAAGCAATCAATAATTAAATATTGAATACTGATCAAGAGATGGGACTTTGGTCAGGACCATTCCCTGCAATTTCCCAGCTAAAATGGCCTCGAGCCATGTGTTACAGGGGCTTATAAGATAAACCTATAGGTCACCATACTTTCCCTTTGTTCTTTTTGAAGAAGTACAGTTGCCAGCATTTCGGGAAGTTATCTGGTTCCTTACAGGCTAGTTTTTGGACATTGTATCGGGTCTGTTCTCCTGTAGTTTGATGTCCTCCTTGGTCTAATGGCTTGGAGAAGAGAAGCCCGCTGTAATAGCATCACAAGGAGATTCAGGGAAAGGTGTGTGGAACCCTTACAAAATACCTTCTGTTCCACTGAAGTTCCTTCCTTTAATTAGCTGCCACGGATGACGGGAAATGTGAGAGTGAGGTGCTCATGTTGGCTCTCAGCTTTCTTTTGATGATCGCTGATGATCACTTCAGAAGCAGCGCTAGACATGTTTACTCAATCGATGCCAGCACTTTTGTGCTAAACTCAGTATATTCATGGAGAGTCTGAGTTGTAGAGCACTCTCCTAACGTATGTGAAGCCCTTGGTTTGATCCCCAGCACCACATAAACCGGGTGTGGTGTATAGCGCTCTGGAGGTGGAGGTAGGACAATCAGGAGTTCAAGGGAAGGCTGATGAGGTCGTTCAGCCGATAAAAGCATTTAGCACCGAATGTGATAGAGAACAAATAAATGGACTTTCTGAAAAAAGCAAAACCCAAACTATTAAATATTAAAAACATTAAGGTTACCATTGACTTACTAACAGTCCAGATGAGCTGGATATATGTGAGACCCTGTCTCCAAACAACCAAAAAGTGACTGCAGCAGATTTTTTTTTTTTTTAAAGATTTACTTATTTTATGTATGTGAGTACACAGTTGTTGTCTACAGACACTCCAGAAGAGGGCATCGGATCCCATTACAGATGGTTGTGAGTCTCCATGTGGTTGCTGGGAATTGAACTCAGGACCTCTGCAAGAGCAATCAGTGCTGTTAACCACTGAGCCATCTATGATTGCAGGGTGCTAATCCTGTGCGCTTTTAAGTCGGCTTCAAGACAGATTTCCTAGGAAGCTCAGGCAAGGCAGGATGGATAATTCTCTGCTGCTGCTGCTGCTGCTGCTGCTGCCGCCTCTAGGACCGTCCGAAAGGATTGCGGTCTCGTCTGAAGCTCTGCAGCTCTGAGGGGGAGTGCTCTGCCCTCCCAGGCCTTCATTGAATGTGGGTGAAATGGATGTGAATTTCAAACTTAGCACAGCTTTGTTACCTTCCCAGGCACAGCTCTGCTGTTAATTGTGGCAAACAGCCTGGGATGTCTTTGTGGTACTGTGGATTCTTTTAAGGTCTTTGGTGATCTTGCCAAGCCGGGGTGGGTGGGTGGAGGATCACCCCTTCATAATTGTAACCATCTTACTAAATGAAACACTTAGTTCCTTTACATAGTTTTAACTAGGTCACGGCTCCAGCACCCCATCTCGCGCCTCAAAATAATATTTTTGTTTTGTTCACATAAACCTTTTGGCCTATTTTTAGATTTTGGAAGTGCTTTTTATGTACTGGATGGAAAAGCCTTAATTTAAAAAATTACTCCACACGACCCTGGCGGCCTCCCATTGTGCCTTGACAATAGTGGAGACGTTACATTGTTTATTCTGACTGTCTAGTTACATTGTTTATTCTGAGTGTTAGTGCTGGTGGTCAGGGAACCTTAGCCAGACAGCCCGGAGAGCCTTAGGGGTGGCCATTTAAGTCCTGCATTATTACAACTGTGGGCGCTAAGAGCTCCAGGCTTATCCCACTGGCTAGACAGGCAGAAGAACCCAGACCTCCAGCCTCTCCTTAAGCCTCCAGTGACCGTCTGTCCCTTCAGTACCAGATTGTCTGATGTCGTCAGACCAGTGCTGAGGAAATGCCTTTCCAGCCGAGTTTTGTGAGACCTGCAGAGGTAGAGATGCTTCCTCTTGGCTGCTCTTTCTTCCTTGTTTCTGAAGATACGTTTATGCTCACTGCCCCCTTACCTTCTCCTTAGATGTGAAGGGACAGAATAGTGTCCAAAGAGAGGGGATCCAGAAACACCACAGGAAGGAGGAGAAAGTTAGGCTCGACTGGAGCGCCCCTGCCTTTCTGTCATAGTTCTCTTCCCGGATCCAGGGGGATTCATTTCCACAATGGCAGTTTTATGACGTAACCTGGAGCCTTGAAAATACTAACGGGAAACTTCAAGAATAAGTTTTTCATTGCATACTGCTCGGTTGTGTGACATAACTTCGCACTACTTTCTGGATTGAGCACAATGATCTGTCCAGTGTATGTTATATATATATATATATATATATATATATATATATATATATATACTACCTGCCAACCACTTAGTAGCCACTTTGGTTATCAGTTTAATTATATATTGCTTGTGTTGAAACCAGTTTTATTTTACTTAAGAATGACTCCAAGGTGCAAGATTATTGATGCCAACATACACTAATGAAACTATCATCTTAAATAAGATGATAAAACACAATATTTTTAGAGAAGAGAGGAGGATGAAAGAGAGATCACCTTATATATAACCTTCACTGCAATATATTGCTTTTTTTAAAGTATACTTTATAGTTGCTCTTTTGCCACTTTTGACTTATTACTGGGCATTGTTTATAAATTAAATTTTGCCACAGGTATATGTGTCCAGGGGATTACATGGGCTCAGTGCCTGCTGTGTTTCAGAGAGCCACCAACCATTGTGGAAGCTATCTACTGAGGTTGACGGTGATCACTGTCACAGGTCCTGTAACGCACGCATGCACACGGGGCCAGGAGCAGCCAAGCGCTTTACCAGACTCCAGGCCTCTCACTATCTGATCACTTTCTAATCAGGACACCCCCCCCTCCCCCTCAGCAGTCCCTCAGCTCCGCCCTGTCTCTGTGCAGGACCATTTCCTCTCTGTTTGTATGTATGGCCATGTCTTGTGAAAGCTAAAACATCTGCACGGGAGAAAGTTCTTTTTACAATCTAGCCCAGTGCTTTCTATTATGTTGAAGTTAGTTCTTATAACGTTTAGTATTTTTAAAATTTTAACTAGTCCCCTCTTTTTGTGACAATACAGTTTTGGTTTTGTTTTGGTTTGTTTGTTTGACCTAAGTAATTGTTTAGCAAGCAGTTAGTTTCCAACCACAGAAACCAGTCAGCAATCTCTACCGTGCGTCCCACAATGTACAATAACATTGGTGTTGGGCAGCTCTTTACTATGTGAAGTTATAACTTTCTAAGTTGACCTCCCAAGGACCAAGACATGTTGACTTGCTAGGTGGGCCTTCGGTAGGGTGCAGAGGGACTAAGCTCTGCATATTAGCAGCCACCTAGTGGCAGCTGCCCGTACGACCAGGGTCCTGCATTGAGTAAGTCCTCTGATTTCTCCCCTGAAAAGGGCCATCTGTGACTTACAGGGTTTGTCTGGCAGCTTGGGGACTCATCAAAACCTCTCTCTGTAGTCTTTCCTTTGTTAACGGGCGGACTCGATTGCAGTACTTGCCCTAACAATTATGCGTCTATTGTCTTGATCTTCTGGGAGAAGTGGTTTCAGCTCTGGCTGCTCTTCCTTAGGATTCTGAGCACTTGGCGTTGGGCCTACTCTTCTGTAGCATTAAAAGCTCCTGAGGTAACGCCTCTGTGTGGCCATGGTTTACAAATACCAACACAGACTAGTTAGTACACCTGGATCCAAGAATACAAGGAAAATGCACCAGGGCCCTACCTTGCTCCTCAGAAGAGATGAGAAGGAACATTTTCCCCCCCTCAGAGCCAGGGAGGTTGAGAAGTCCAGGGAGCTGGCATCCCAGTTGGCTGTGGAAAGTGAAGCTGTCAGGGACTTGGCTCTGTTGAGTGCCATTCTCCCAACTCTTTCATGGTCTCATAACTAGCTCCGAAAAAGCTGTGAATGGAAATCTGATTGTCCTGTGCTTTGAAAGACCAAACAAACTGGCAATTTAGAGAAGTCTTTCTGTCACCCCTTCCTTGCAGCACCCACTTTCTCTACCCCCAAACCCCCATAATTAATGTGATCAAATAATCCCCCTCATCTTTCGAAGCCCACAATCAGCATATCAAAGGGCGGGAAGGGCCTGGCAGGGAGGAGACCAGCAATCCTTACAAAACTTTGTCTGAGGTAAATAAAACTTATTGGCATAGGCAGAGACTTCTTTTTGCTTACCGCTGAGGAGATTCCCCATGATGCCAGTTTAGGGAGAAGAATTGGCCAATTCCCTTTTTAATTCAGTAAATTTGCTGAAGGTAATTTCCAAGAACTGAAGCTCCGGCCTCAAATCCCCTCTGAGGCCGGGACTGAATTGACAAATGGAAGCCTTGGCAGTTTACTAATTCATAACTGTACCCCCTCCTTCCTTTGTGTTGCTGAACACTATAATCTTTGACCTGAAAGGAAGAACACTACCAACAAATAAATATTTAAAAGGCCCCGTGAAGTATAATGTGTGGGAATTATGCCCGGGGAGCCCGTCCTCTGGCTGGATGAAAAGGCGTGCGTGACTCACTTCCCATCCGCTAACGAAAGTGAGGTGGTCGTTTTACAGTAGGTAAAACTCTTGGAGTTCTCTTTATTTTTAGCTTTAGCTAGGCGCTGATCTGAGTGTTGTGTGGAAGATGGCAATTCCTGAGTGTGTGAGTATTCAGTGTGACTGAGTTTGCACTGTTGTGAATGAACTCTATGCCACAGAGGACTCCTGGGAACCCCGGGAGGAAAAGGACGCATGACTCACAGATGTGTTCGAACTGTGTACCAGGGTGTGTGCGCGTGCTTGTCCGTGTGTGTGTGTGTGTGTGTGTGTGTGTGTGTGTGTGTGTATGTGCTAACTTCAGAGCTAGACCTGAGGTCTGGTTGGACACAGAGCTTGGGGCTATAGATTGGAGGAGAGGACTCCTGGGCTTACAGTGCTACTGATCACATTTAAGGACAGCAGCCCAGCCTCTTCTGTGCATCACGTGTCTGGAGGATTTAATCACCCTCAAGACTCAGCCAGTGTGGACGGCACTCACCAGGACTTGTGTAGAAGTGGGTGTCTTTGTTCTAAAGGCCTCCAGGTGAGATTTATCTGGACATCTGGTACGTGACACTTAAGTTTGACAATTTGAACAAAGCTACTTAAATAGAGGGACTTGGGCTAGAGAGAAGCTCATAAGAGAAGACAAGGAAGCAGTGCGGGTCCATTGGTAGCTGTCTTAGTCAGGGTTTCTATTCCTGCACAAACACGACCAAGAAGCAGGTTGGGGAGGAAAGGGTTTATTCAGCTTACACCTTCCATATTGCTGTTGATCACCAACGGAAGTCAGGACTGGAACTCAAGCAGATCAGGAATCAGGAGCTGATGCAGAGGCCATGGAGGGATGCTTCTTACTGGCTTGCTTCCCCTGGCTTGCTCAGCCTGCTCTCTTATAGAACCCAGGACCACCAGCCCAGGGATAGCACCACCCACAGGAGATTCTCCCGCCTCGATCCCTAATTGAGCAAATGCCCCACAGCTGCATCTCATGAAGGCATAGTCTCAACTGTAACTCCTTTCTCTGACAATGTCAGCTTGTGTCAAATTGACACAAAACCAGCCAGTACTGTAGCAAAGGTGTGGGCAGCTGAGACCTTTGGCGAGGGCTCTTCCTGTGCAGCAGGTGTGCTGGGGCTCTGGGGCTTCTAGAGAAAGGTTCATTATTGTCCACAGTCCATAGGCAAAAGCTTTCCTCTAAAACTCGTGGAAAGTGGAAACAGCTCCTTGCTATCTTGCTTTATAGACCTTAGTGTATTTAGAAAAATGTTCAGACCAGCCTATTAAAATGGATCCGTGTTTGCCTTAAAAGCTGTTATCTGCCTGCTTGCCACCTTCCAATGTTTAGGTAGTTTTTACAGTGTTGATATTAAGGGGTCCCTTGAGTGCTACAATTATCATTCAGTTATTTTGATTCTCTCAGGATAGATTGACGGGTATTTTAAAATATTAGGACTGGGCCTATTTCTAAATTACCCATGTTTTATATATATATATATTTAAAAAATTTGTTTCAAACTTTATTTTTGATGATGGTTCTTAAATACTTTAACGATCCTTATAACCTACTACCCACCAGAGGTAGTGGAAAAGAAAGGATACGGGGTGGGGGTGGGGTGGGGAATGGAGCTGTTTAGAAAAGTTCTTTGGAGCAGTTCCTATCTGTGTTGTTGGAAATCGGCAGGTGAGTTTACAGGTTAGCAGGCAGTGGCAGCTCCGTCCACTCGCAAACACGCAGCAGAGACACAACCTCAGCATGGGTTTTGTCTCAGCACATGAATCCAGTCAGCCCGAGTCCTTGGAAGGGGCAACAAATTGCAGCACACCATTAGTTTTTTTGGTGCATTTCTCTCTATGGAGTCCTGACAAATGCAGCTCAACAATGCAACGTAAGACAAGCTTTCTCTCTGGAACCTAGTTGAGTCGCTGCGTGAAGGAAAACACCACACAAACTAAGTTTGGAATCAGCAGGTAGCTCAGTCACTGGGCGAAACATCTAGCATCCTAATTTTGAAAACTATACTAAATTTAACTCTTCCTGGCAGATCCGCCATCTAATCAGGGCTCTCTTGTTAGCTACATGCTGTTCTCCAAGCTCTCCCAGTCCAAAAGCAAGACACATTTTTCTGCCTCCTCTCTTCTCCTCTCCCCCTATGTTGTTTTTTAAAAAGGCGGTAATCTGGTTTAGTTTTGAGACTGCGTCTTACGTATCATGGGCTGCATCAAGCTTGTCAGATTGTCCTTGGTAGTCCCTGATCTGTGTCTGCTTGCAAAGTGTTGGGATTACAGGTGTGCACCCCCATGCTCAGTTTTTGGTCCTGTGTACAGGGTGCTGGGGACCGAACCCAGGGATTTGTGTGTGCTGCACAGAATTCTACCAACTGTGTTACGTCCCCAACTTACTTTGATTTATGTTTGAACAGAGGGTTTTACTGTTTTCTTAAAGGTTATACGCAAATTTGCTTTTGTTTCTTATCATATTTATTATGCCTCTAAATGCTATCTGGATATAAGGCTAGATAATTAAATATTACTTCTTGGTCTTAGGGTTGTGTTCAGTTAAATGGCATTTGAAGGTTTGCAAGCTTCTATCTCTTTATTCATTCACCTTGAGCCAACAGCATGATATTAACTAGTGTTTTACTCCTCGGAGATCTAGTACTAATAGTCTGTTACCTATCCTTTGGTTGATTATGGTCTACAAATTCTCAAAAATTGCATCTAAAAATGGCAGTGATTTTTCGGGGTAGGGACTGCCTGTTAAGAGTTTGGTGTAGTCATAGCTGTTCCACAAGGTGGCGCTATTGCTGTGCTTCAAAGAGGCTGTTGTCAGTGAATCTTAACAGTTGAAATGAAGGTCCAGCTCTGCCTAATTTAAATATTTGTGACAGCTGCCACTCTGTGTCGTCCCCGTAAGTTTCTAAAAGGTGAAAGGAAAATGGTAAAACCTTTCTTCTCACATTGTCCAGTGAATTCTTATTTTTTTATTTTTATTTTTATTTTTTATTTTTTGTCCAGTGAATTCTTATTGTGAACTCCCAGAGTTAAAATGTGCTCCCCATTGGAATCAGGAATGCTGGAATCTCAGAAGCCAGGCAAACTCAGGAACTTCTCTGTGCTTGATTTCTGAGATCTGGGAGAGCAGTCACTCGGGAGGACCAGAAGTTATGATTTTAGGAGACAATCGGAGAGACTTGGCTCGATCATGGGATGGGATTTGTAATATGGGTGTTGGCGGCGAATGGTCTGGAAGCAAGGTTTGACAGGGTCAGGGCTGCGGGATGAATTGCTGCTAAGACAGAGAGCAGAGGGAGATAGAGTGGGCCCAGCACTCTCCTCCGGGGAGGAGGGAGAGGTGAGAGTCTTGAGCTCTCAGGGAGCTATAGCTGTCCTCCAGTTACCAGCACAGCGAGCTTCATCCTTTTCCTTGCAAGGTAACTGGAGACCGAGAAAGCAGAGTGAACATGCACTGCTGGGAGGAAGAGGAGGAGGAGGAGGAGGATGTGGTGGTGGTGGAGGAGGAGGAAGAGGAGGTGGAGGAGGAAGAGGAGGAGGAGGAGGAGGAGGAGGCGGCAGAGACTGTGGTAATGCCAGGCAGATGCTGACGGATGGCAGCTGGGCAGGAGAACTGAGGTGGTGGGTCTCTGTGAACAGGAGAGATCTGAGAGAAATGAATGTGGAAATGGGATTGCAGCTGCAAAGTGAACAAATTCCTTCATGGAGTAGTAGGTGGTGAGGCTGAAGGAGAGCAAAGAAAAGTTAGTGAGGGTTTTGGGTTTTTTTTTTTTTTTTTTTTTTTTTTTTTGTAGGAGTGTGTCAGTGGAGAAATTGCCATAGGTCATTTGGTTAAACCTGTGGCCTCTTGGATGTGACTATCAGGGAGAGTGTGGCGGTTTCAATGTGCTGGGCTCAGAGAGTGGCACTATTAGACCTCGTTATGTGGCTTTGTTGGAGGAAGTGATATTGTGGGGATGGGCTTTGAGACCCTCCTACTAACTAGCTGCTCACGAGACAATCTTCTCCCATTTGCCTTTGGGACGAGCTGTAGAACTTGCAGTTCCTCCAGCACCATGCCTGCCTGGATGCTGTTGTGATGACAGTGGACTGAACCTTGACCTATAAGCCAGCCCCAATTAAATGCTTTTCTTTATAAGAGTCACCTTGGTCATGATGTCTCTTCACAGCAATGGAAATCCTAACTAAGACAGAGGGGTTGGTTAGTCCCTGCTGAACTCCATACTTGTTCCTTACCCTGCATATGGTCTGGAAGGTTCTTCCTTATCCATCTTCTGACCACAAACAGATTGCTACGTGCTCTCCAAGTAATACACTAGCCAACTGTCCCTATGTGTATCTGAGTCTCTTGGGTGGCTCTCAGGTCCTTCTGCAGCAGTTGTGAGCTTCTGGGGTGGAGACCAGGGGTCTGTGATTAAGTACTGGGAGAGGTCACTTGGGACCAGGCTGATTTGGACTCTAAATGAAGCAATGCCCAGAACACTGTGCTTTGTTCTGCCTCTGTGTGTGTGTGTGTGTGTGTTCGTGTTCCTTGGGGAATCACCTTGTGATCCCCCAACCTCCTGTTTTTTGCCTGTTTGTATGTCTATGCACCATGCAGTAGGCATGGTGTCTACACAGACCAGAAGAGGGCATCAGAACCCCCTGGAGCTGGAGTTACTGACTGTCCTGAACCACCTTATAGGTGTGGGGAGTCAAACCCGGGTCCTCTGGATGAACAGTTTGTGCTCTAGACCACTGAGCCATCTTTTAGCTTCTGTTCTGTCCTTTTATCCTTCAATCCCTACTGTGCCCAAAGTGCAGTAGAGCACTGCTGAATTTCGTCTCTCATGCTGCTGACAGGGATGGGTACCTGGCTTCTGTTTTGTGACGCCCTTGAAGTTGAAGCCATGGTCCTCAGTCCAGGCAGGATTTGAACCTGAATGCTCCTTCCTTGTGAATCCCACCATTCTCTTTCACTGGTGGTGGCTTTACTGCCGGTGGGCTGTGTCTTCTGCCACCTGCTGGTCATCTACCTCGAGACAAATCATGTCTTGAGGCGTTCTACTGACTGTTTTAGTAGAGCCAACTGCTCTGAGGTGAATGGTTTACACGGAATGTCGCAAATCTGACAGAGCTAATTTCCTCTCATTTGGAGCTTGCTTTTTTTTTTTTTTTTAATAGCCCAGGTGTTAAAATTTAATAAGTCCAACATGTTTTAAGGGGTCAGTTTTCTGTGTTAATCTCAGAAAGGACGACTTTTCTTTTTATATGCCACACATCTCTTCTAGGGATGGATGATTCTGTCAGATTCCATGCTGTTGGAGAGGTGTGATCTTGGAAAATGGCTCTATTTCCTTGTTATTGGGGTTACTTTGACCATGCCAGACTGTGGGTCTCAGTTTTGCCGAGAAGTAGCAATTTCCAAAAGTCTTAACAGAGCACCTGCTTGGAGCAGGGCCTGACCGGATAAACTGGGCAGATGGGGACCTCTGTGTAATGTGTGACCTCACAGTGACCGTTTCCTCATTGAGGAGTATCTCTGAGATCCTCTGTTCTCAAGCTTCTGTGATTGAAGCGTGCTGTGTGTGTACGTGGTTTCATTTCCATGGTGACAGTTGGAGGCACCGTCCGAATCCTTCTGGGTGATTCTAAGTGGTCAGGCTCAGGTCGAGTTTGTGGTTTGCATTGGCTGCACCTTTCCCCCTTTCTCCTTTTTGTTTAGGTTTTTGATTTTGTGGTATAGGGATTGAACTTGCACATGCTAGGCAAGTACACTACCACTGAGCTGCTTTGCAGTCCTCAGCGGGGCTGATGCATTCGAGACAGTTTTACATAGTAGTTCAGATTAGAAACAATGTAGCCGTTTTCAATTTTTGCCTTTCACACATAACTATTTGTAACGCGCCTAGTACCTAGGTAATCAGCTCTACCTACAAAGGAAAAGGAACCATTTAAAGAACAGATTGATCTTAAACAGGGATGAAGAGTGTTCTCCACATAGCCCAGGAAGGGATAGGCTTTGAAAACACACATGAGGAACAAAAACTCTAAACACATGGTCTGCTGAACAACAATCCTTCGTAAAACATGGCTCCAATGCTCCACATGGTTGAAAATCGAGGCACCAAATTATTTCAGCCAGGTCTGGCCCCATGTGTCTGTGTTCTCTGAGCAGTACCAGACTATCAAACACGGGGCCTTGTGCTGCCCGGGCACTCCTGGACACCATCTTGTCTGCCTGCCTCCCCCTCCCCCACCTTTATTAGGCTACTAGATAAATACTGGATTAGGCTATTGATTTCTTTCCTGGGAGGCTATAGCCTCATTAAGTCAGATTTTGATCTTTTCTGAGCCTTCGATGTAATTTCATTTTGTTGAGGAAGTCTCATCTGGCTTTGACCAAATGATTATACTTACATATTAATTTTTAAGTGGCACTTAGTTGTCTCTTTGAGTCTTGTCATTTTCTTAAGTGACATCTGTCCTGGTGCACAACGCATGCTTCATGACTGCCCGTGTGCCGAAACTGCCTTTCAGTTATGAACAAAAGGTCTGAACCTATCTTTAGCCAGCTGTTTTTTTCCTATGACTATAACCAGTCGCGCTCTGTGTCTTGCTTGCAGAAGTCGGGAGACTGGTGCCTTTTCTTCTGTGTCCCATTAAAACAATTATCAGTGTAGCGAACTTGAACACATGCTCGGATCACACTGTGAGGGAAAGAGAGAGGGAAATGTAAGACTTTGGAGTAACTTGTTGTCATCATTACTGTCAGGACTGTCAGCTTCTGCTACATCTGTTAGCTTTGGAGACAGGCTCTTATCCTGGCTATGTAGCCCAGGCTGGTCTGTTACTTATAGCTGTCCTATTGCTTCAGCCTTCTGAGTTTGGGGCTCCCTGGGAGGCACCCATTTGTGTCTGTCTGTCTGTCTACCTGTCTATCTATCTATCTATCTATCAGCCACCCATCCACCCAACCACCCATCCACCCATCCATCCACCCACCCATCCATCCATCCATCCATCCATCCATTTATCCATCCATCCATCTATCCATTTATCATCCATCCATCCATCCATCCATCCATCCATCCATCCATTTATCATCCATCCATCCATCCATTTATCATCCATCCATCCATCCATCCATCCATTTATCCATCCATCTATCTATCTATCTATCATCTATCTATCTATCTTACTTTTCAGCTAAACTGCTGATTACTCAGCTTAGGTAAGGTAGTGGCCATACCTTTACAGTAATTATTATTAGTTTTTGTAGCCATTTTTCTTCACTCGTCAGGGCCTCACACTTCTTTGTAAACCACTTCTTGCTTCTCATCACTTTGGGGAAGAACTAGGTCTCCTGACAGACAGGCAGCACAGCAGCTTCGGGGTTCAGAGTTTGCAGAGAGACCTGGGTGCTCCTAGCAAGAAGCCTTTCCCTGACAGGCCTCTGGTGCCCATGCAGATGCACATCCTTCAACAGGCCGATGTGCTTGTGCGGATCTGCTCCTGGCATTTTGTTGTGCACCGTGAGATCCCCTGCTGCTGAGAATACCTTGCCAGCATGTGGGTGCTGGTGTGTTCCCATTAGCTCTCATTATGGTGGAGAACTGAAGCCCAGCATGCCGTGGAGGGACCAGGAGACCCACGCGGGTACAGCTGCAGGTCTCCAGAGCCCTGGGCTCACTTGGGAACTTTTAGTGGCAGCACTGTCCTTGTTTCTGAAATCTCAGTAGGAGAGAGCGTCGCTGCACTCATCAAGAGACTGTCCTCCGTGATGTCGGCCTTAGCTTGCCAGCTCAGTACCCTCCCCCCACACACACCCTCAGTGGAGACGACCTTGTGTTTACTTCGAGGAAGCTCACCTTCGTCCCCTGAAGTTCCGCTTTGGAACTTGCATTCTTTTTTGATAGCATATCTTGGAGCAGTACAATAGCAGAAGTTCTCTCTCTGGGGCGTCTCTCCATTTTTGACCGTGGGGAGACAAAGCCGTGAGTGTGTTCAGTGCTATTTCTGCTTTTTTTCTTTTTGTTCTCTGCTCAGGAGCCCGGTTTACTACTTTAAGGCCCTGACAGGTGTGGCCGCACAGGGACAACTGAGGTAGCTGCCAGTTTTGGGTTCCCGTCTCCTGACAGTCTTTTCCACCTGGAGATTTTTTGAAACCGGCTGGGCAAGTTGCCAGTGTATGAGACTGCAAAAACTGTCCTGGTGAAGAGGAAAAACAAACAAACAAAAAACCCAAAACAAAAACAAAAAAGCCAAAATCAAAACCAAAAAATTCCACCACCAGAAAGTTTATTTTTGTTGTTGTTGTTCATGTCATGGGTGTGTGGAGGAGGGACAGGGGCCTGCCTCCCTTCTCCTCAGGTCTTTGGCCTAACTACTAATTGAGTTGGTTGAGCACAATTCAGCAGCAGAAAAGACATTGAATTACCCCCAGCTAGGGGATTCTGTAAGATCTGAGGCTCATAGACTTGCCAGTTAAGCTCAGGTAAAATCTGAGTTGCAGGAAGGAAGCATTTGGGCGTTTGGAGGGGAGGAGCGGTTCTCCTCATGGGAGGAGCCGTAGTGGCCATTGGCGAGTGCAGGGTTGTCTAGATGGATGTCTTCTCTCAGTGATAATGCTGTTTGGAGCAGCTCTTGTCCTTGTACATTCTGAGATAGAGACTTCTTTTTTAGATACAAATGGCTTTGCCAAAAGGGTCGCTTTCAGAACCTCTCCTGTGTTGCCTCACGGATGCCCACGCGGTGTATTTTGGAAGTGGCAAATTCCAGTCTCGTGATTTTACATTTTAGAATGGTGTGCCCCAATCCTCAGCATTTCGCTGTGCTTTCAGAAAACTTAGTGTGTTAAATTAAAAGGAAATTCTTAAAAACATGTGTGATTTCTATAGGCAGAACACGAAAGAAAAGTGTGAACACCACACCCTTTGGCAAAGGTCTTAGGTAAGTCCAGCTGTGATGGAGTCCTTCAGTCCCACAAATGAAGCTTGTAGGAAGAGGATCAGGTGCATGGGTTCACGACAAGAATCAAGTCCTTGAGCCCTGGAATTCCAGAGTGGAAAGTTTAAAATGCTATTTAGAAAAACAGCCTTAAAGGCGTCTGGACAGTATAACTCTGTTTATGAACCATCGACAAATGAGTCAATATTATGTCTCAGTAAGCACCGAGGTTTGTAGAAAGAGCATGAACAAATTTGTTTGGGAATGATATACACTCATTTGAAAAATCATTTGCACAAGGTGGTAGGGAAAGGGGCAGGATGCTTACGTATAACATTTCTTCATCATCATCATCATCATCATCATCATCATCATCAAAAAGCTGAAGTAGGGGCTGGGAAAGTAGCTCAGCATACAAGCGTGAGGACCTGAGTTTGAGCCCCAGAACCCATGAAAAATTGATATGTGCTTGTTTCTCTCATGCTGGGGAGGCTCTAGGGGGCTCCCTTCTGGGGCTCCCTGGCTAGCGAACCCAGTCGACTCTGCAAACTGACCGTCTCTTAAAAGGATCAAGGTGAACAGCTCCTCAGGAATGACAGCCAAGACTGAACTCCGGCTCCGTGTGCACCCACAAAAACATGCACCCACAAAAAACACGCACCCACACACTGACATCGGAACGTATATAAATAAGGAGAGCTGTTAAGTATTAGGGCTGTATATTTTTTTTAATGGTTAGTATAATTCTAAAAGAAAATTAAAAAGTAGGCCAGCTCGGTGGCTCATGCCTTCAAACCTAGCAGAAGCAAGAGGATCTCTGGAGTTCGTTCGAGGTCAGCCTGGTTTACAAAGTACCGGAGTGCCAGGACAGCCTGGGATACACAGAGAAACCCAATATTGAAAGCAAACAAGCCAGGCGGTGGTGGCGCACGCCTTTAATCCCAGCACTTGGGAGGCAGAGGTAGGTAGATTTCTGAGTTCGAGGCCAGCCTGGTCTACAGAATGAGTTCCAGGACAGCCAGGGCTACACAGAGAAGCCCTGTCTCTGAAAAAACAAACAAACAAACAAACAAAATGAATAGAAAATTAAAAACTAGATGATTAGAATAGTCATAGTTCATGTTTACTACAAAACTTGTAGAAAATACATAAACAAAAACTAAAGCACGATACCCACCTGTTAAGCCACATTCTGCTTGTAATATCTCTAATTTCTCAGATGTGTTTTCCCAGTGCAGGCTCCATTCATTAGCACCATCTCTGCTCAAAAAAGCCTGTGCATTTCCTGTAATAAACTATAAGTAGTGACTTCAACCATGCATGCTTTCTTGTAAATATTTATTTGTAAATTACCATTCAAGTTAGAATGACTGTGACTAAAAAGAACATTTTTATTATGTCCTGATATACCTCCTGAATACTAAAGCAGGCATTAATCACTAAAAATTGAGGTTTTAGTAGAATCTCAAAGTGGAAACTGAAAGTTTCCCGTTTTTAAGATGTCTTTTTTTCTTATTATTTATGGCATTTGTATTTAACAGAAACAGACACAGAAAGGGAGGTGTAAGGTCACTTAAATCACAAACTCAGTGTCAAGTGCTCATAACAATGTATGTATTTTTGATTTTTTTTTAAAAGAAAGATTTAGTTGTTTTTTTCTTTTTTCTTTTTTTTATGTATGTGAATACATTGTAGCTGTCTTCAGACACACCAGAGGAGGGCATCCAATTCCGTTTATAGACCGTTGTGAGCCACTGTGCGGTTGCTGGGAGTTGAACTCTTAACCAGGAAGAGCAGCCAGTGTTCTTAACCACTGAGCCACCTTTCCAGCCCAGACTTTTGATTCTTAATAGGTTTTTTTTTTTTTTTTGCAAAATTTTTCTAAATGACTGTTGCTGAAAACTTCAGTTTCAGCTAACCTACTAGGTCACACTTTCCCAAGGTTTTTGCATCTTACAAATATCTGAAATAGATTGTTGAAAAGAAATTAGAAAAATTTGAATTGTGTCAGAATAAACTCTCTCTCTCTCTCTCTCTCTCTCTCTCTCTCTCTCTCTCTTCTCTCTCTCTCTCTCTCTCTCTCTCTCTCAGATTTCTTTGTATAGAGCTTGGTAAAGACACTGCCAGTTGTAAATCCTCTCAGTACTTCCTGGCATTGCTTTCTGATGCCGCTGTAAGAATCTCCCCCAAACTGTTCCAAAAGCAGGCAGACTTCAGGCGGTGGTGCATGCCTGGGTGGCCGAGGGAGGTGGATCCCTGGAGTTGGAAGCCAGCCTGGTGTGCAGAGTGAGTTCCAGAACTGCCAGGGATAGACAGAGAAAAAAAAAATCCCTGTCTTGAAAGACAAAAAACAGAAAACAACAACAACAAAAAAATCTCCCCCACACTTGATGGCTTAAAACAAGGAGGTGTCCTACCCTCGGGCTGTCCTGGAGACCAGAGGACTCTGCTTTCTGTAGAGCCTCCCACAAGCTCCAGCTCCCTGGTTATTATTTATAAAATAAATAATATTTATTTGTTAATATATATGAAATAAATTAAACAAATAAACATATATATGTGTATATATATGTAAATATATATATATGTATATATACACACACGTACACACATATGTGTACGTGTGTGTGTGTGTGTGTGTGTGTGTGTGTGTGTGTGTGTAGCATTGTGTGCAGGTGCCTGCAGAGGCCAGAGGAAGATGTGTATTCTCTGGAACTGGAGTTAACATGATCCAGTCAGAGGTGTATACACTCTCCCTATATATAAGGTCATGCAGGCATCGTCCGCCTACCTGTACTACAAAAAAACCCAAGCAATTGTACTGTGGTTTATGTTCTACCAAGTCACTGTTTTTGCTAAAGGATCTGCTGGCCAAATTCCACGGGGTGTGTGATAGCCAGTTCTTTTCAGGATTTTAGCAGCTGGCTGTAAATTATTGCCAGCTTGAAATTGACCTTCTTTACGCCATGGAAACTGGCAAATACTGTGAAGCAGGGCTTCCTCCGTTCCCCCAGCCCCCACACCAGAGAGCTGCAGTACCTAAACACCGCCCGTGGATCAACTCTGTCTGACCACGAGAAACTCAGCCTGGAGTATTTCTCCTCCCAATAACTAAACTCCCAGTGAGCGCCTCAAACTCAAGGCCTTGCTCATCTTTCCACTCCCTTTTTGATATGTAACTGTGAATATTTGTATGCCGTAATAAACATTTTTTCCCTCTGAGCTAGAACCTATCTTTTGTATTTTACAGTCTGGCTTATTTCCTAGCAGGGGATCAATACATATTTGAACTGATTCTTTTACTTGGCCTCTTTCCCCCCTTCCCCCCCTGCCCCTGGAGATGACTCATAAGCTGATAAAAACTTAGGCCTGGGTAGTTTTACCCTCATCCCAAGTGTACATATTTGTATTTCTCTATATTGACTTACTTGGCGATGAACTTGAATTTAGGTTCTCTTGGTTTGTGTGTTTTGAGACAGAGTCTCACGGTATAGCTTGGGCTGGCCTTGCGTTCGAGATCCTTCCGCCTCAGTCTATGGAGTACCACGCTAGTGAAGGCGCGTGAAGTGACCTGACAGGAGTCTGCGTTATGAGCGACAGTGACCTAAAGCACTTTGAGCACTTAGTATCCGGTTCTGTTGGGTGGCATTGTCAGAAGGTCTGTCTGGCTCTCTGGATCGCTGCTAGTGTTGCTACGGTGAGACTGTGTTTCTGACTTGGAACAGAAATGTCCTGAAAGCTGGTTGAGTTGCAAGCCTGTGACAAACCCAGTTGACACTGTGTGCTGGGTAAGCAAGGTAAAAGTCAGTTAGAACGCTAGAACAAACCGGAATGAATGTGTCCTGAGGTCGCTTGGGTTGACTGAGAACCCTTTTGTCGGAAACACCTACTGGTGATGAAAAAGCAAAACAAACAAACAAACAAACAAACAACCCCCCCCAAAATAAACTTTCCACTACTTCTGACTAGTTATTTTCTCCTGACAGAGCCCAAGGGCCCCCGCCTGTCTCTTTGGAGAATGTGGAGGATGTGAGGCTACTCTTCTGATTTTTCTTAAGCATTTACTACAACAGTTACTGGGGTCGGGTGCTCAGTTACAGAGTTTTGGTAGATGACAGCAAATATTCACATCTGGACAAACTGCAACAGGTGTGGAGTCTTTTCAGAAATGAAGCAATGAGGTTTTATTATTTGCTCTTTGATTCAGATGATCCTGGTAAGCTTATCTTTGATTTCGGGGATTTGGTAATAAAGGATTGATCACCTTGCCGGTCTGATTACATATCTTTATCTTGAAACATAAACTCAAAAAATACGGCCCGTGAAAATGAATGGATGGCTCCGTTAGTCCGTCCTTCCCAGGGTATTTCTCTGTTTCAGGGTTTGTTGGCTCCAAGGTAACCTGGGGCACTCTTACTATGTAGTTAGCTGCTTTTTGGAGTTCAGAATTTCAGGCCCTTCCTCAGATCTGAATCTGACTGTGTATTTTAATAAGATCCTCTGTGATCTATGTGTTTAATAAGCCTTACCCGAAGCTGCTTGAGGAGGAGGAAACATTCGTTAACTATAGCAGTCACTGCTGAGGCCACTGGAAAGCTATCAGAATGACGAAGTCAAGATTTTCAAAGATGGTTTAGAGTTTCTTGTCAAGAGTTTTACCCTTGCTTGACTTGGTGTCTGAAAAGTCTCAATGCTGATACTAGGTTTTAGGGGGTTTTCTCACCTGAGCCCCTAAGACAGGGTATAAACTGGGTACAGACTTTGCCTTTTTGGCTGTTGACTTCTTCACAACCTTGGATGGTCTCCGTCCTCTGTCACCTGCATCCTGTGTCCCACTGCTGATGTCATTTCTTACAGTGTGCTTTACCTCAGGGGGCCCAGGGCACTGACACTGCCATATTGCTCCTGTATCAAGTGATCCCATGGGACCAGAGGGCTCAGACTCAGAGTGTCAGATCTTCAAGCCTTTTCTGACTCACAGATGTGGAACGGTAGACAAATGTCTTTGTATGTTTAGTCTCTTCATGTGAAAACACCATTACTCGTGCGAAGGAACAAATGGTTTCTAAAGCTGGAGCTTTTAGCCCAAGTTGGCACAGAAATCCTGATTTTCCTGCCTCCCTGACACCTAGAGTGTTGAATTGTAGACTACAGGTCCATGTTGCATTTTTATTTTAAGACAGGGACTGCTGTAGCCAAGGCTGGTCTTGTTAGCATTCGTTCTAGGCTCCGCCCCACAGTTTCCTGGCAACAGGAAACTCACTATAAAAGGGGCTGTTTGCCTCCTCTCTCTCTCTTACTCTCTCTTACTCTATTACCCTCTCTGTCTCTATCCCCCTCAGCCCTGTCTCTCCACGTGTTCCTAGTCAGCCTCCCCTCTGTCTTTTCGCCCTCCCTCCCTCTCTCCTCCCTCTCGCCCTTTCTCCTCCATCCTAAACTGCCCTTCCCATGCCCTAAAGAAACTCTATTCTATACTATATCCGTGATATGGCTGGTCCCTCACGGGGAAGCGGAAGGGATGCTTCAGCGTGGGCCTGCAGAGGTACCCACTTCTACCTCATCATACCATCCCTCTACCAAGCACATCCTGGGTCTTTCTTTTTTATTAAACACTACAGGTCTGAAGCTTCCTGCACAGACAGGGACAGCCTTGAGCATCTGATCCCCCTTGTCTATACATTCTGAGTGTTGGGATTCCAGGCATTAGCACCCATTCCCAACTCCTCGAGCTAATATTTGTTCCTTTTGGGTAAGTCGGTGAGTGTGGTAAAGGAAGGAGAATTTAGTGTCCCGAGGGGAGTTTGGGTGTGGCTGTGGGAGTGACTTGACCTGGCCTTTGTGTTTTTGTTTGATATCTTAGACACAGGCAACTGGGGCCATCCCAGATCTGGGAGGTACAGAGAGGTAGACGAGAAGTTCCTGGTCAGTCTTGGCTATGGAGGGAGTTCGAGCCCAGCCTGGACTACTTAAAACCCTGCTTCACCCACACAAACACCATACTAACCAAGCAAAAACCCAACACCCAGTCATCCAAGCAGACCAACAGAACTGTCTCACAGTTCGTGCGTGGAGGTAGACTTGAACTATTAGTGTGTACAAACTACTGGCCAGAAAGATTTTTCACTTAAACTCTGCTCTTAAATTATTCATAAGATGGGACTGTTGGGAACCTACTGTAACCTGTCCCAGAAGGAAAAGGTCCCTGAGGGTCGCCTGGGAGATTTGGGTGGTAATGTGATAAGGGACACATTGTACTGTTCTCTCCCTCCCCCGGTCCAAGCTGTTCTAATGCTGTGTGTGCCTCCTGCCCCCTTTTGCCTCTGTTCTGAAGACTTCAGCTTGGCTCCCAATGACCGCCCTGGGTGACCAAGCACACCCACCAGGTCAACAACCCAGCACTTTTCTCCATGGGCCTCCCCTCCCCTTCCTTCCTTCCTTGCTTCAACAGAGCAGATGAGGGGCACATGGAAATTAGAAGTCACTTAGAAGCCAAAAGAACTCATGGCACTTGAAATGAACCCCTCCTCTTGGCTGGCATTTTCCACAGATGGCAAGTAGGGTAATTTCATGCCTGATTAGAGGAGGGGTTTGTTTCAGAGTATATCCTGCCATGTTTAACAATTTTTATTATGTGGAGAACTTTAAATTGACTCCCGCTTTAAGGATGCTGGTATTTATCGATGCATGAGAAGCAGAAGATTTCTAAATGTACCCCACTGACTCTTGGTAACAAAATAAATGTCTTTAAATTCATGGGCGTTGACTCCGGAAGATGGTTGTAGACCTTTCCCTAATAATATATTTTGGGGCCTCTCAGTTTTTATAGATAACATTTTAATTTATTTTTTTAAATTATTCCTGAAATGATACATTTTCTCCTAGTACTGCTAGTAGTGATTGGCAAGTGAACCAAAAGGGGCAAATCAGTCATGAGCTGGATACAGGCCCATCCTGGTGTCATTATCCAGCCGTCACACGAGTAAAGGAATAGGGGGCTCCAGGGAGGCAGTCGGGACAAAGCCTTGTATCAGAGCAATGCATTTCATTACTCGAGGTCTCAGAAAACATATAATTTCAGCGAGCTTGTTTATCTGTTTTCCTGGTGCCTGAAGCAGACAGACACACACACACACACACACACACACACACACACACACACACACACACGATCATGGCTGCAGACCTTGCAGTGTAGCAGCCCGCTGGCAGGAGGGTGCATGGGAAGACCCAGCACAGTGAGGAGCAGACTCAAATCTGTTCAGCAGGTCTGTTTAAAAGGTCTGAGAATGAGGGGGATGTTCTCATAGCCTTTTGTGGGGGAGGGGGTTGGGGGTGGGGATGGTTAAATTATAACATTTTGCAATGCTGAAGATTCTGACTGAAGTTATTTGAGAAAACCACTGAGACTCTAAAAGTACCCTACTCCCTCAATAGCAACATTATGAAGATTACCACTCCACACGTGAGGCATGAGGTACACAGTACCCATGACCCCTGGGTCCATGGATTAAGGTGTGTCTTCTTGGTAGTTGCTAAATGAATGTGATTTGAATGAGTGTGGTAGCTTCTGAGGCTGCCTGCTTAGGTTCCTCTAAGATAACTGGGACCTGCCTGGAGCATGAACAAAACTGTGACCTCCAGGGCTGACTCAAACCATTGTATTTGCTGTTGGCCAATAGCAAGTTTGATCCAATTGTTAAATTAATGTTTGTGATTTTCTTTGTATTAGCAAATAGTCAATCATCCAGACCAGTGATTCTCAGCCTTCCTAATGCCGTGACCCTTTAATACATACCGTTTCTCATGTTGTGGTGACATAAAATTATTTCATTGCTGTTTCATAACTGTAATTTTGCTACCGTTATGAATCATAATGTAAATATCTGATATGTAGCATATCTGATATGTGACCCCAAAGAGGTCAAGTCCCACAAATTGAAAACCACTGACCTAGGTAGGCCATAGATTAGTCAATACATGGAGGATTGGTTAATCAATTCTGTTTTGTGGTTTATAGGAACAGTTTCTTAAAAGACAGTTTGTTAGTGTGCCTACATTTAGGGTAAAATTGTTTTTTGCTTTTTTTTTTTTTTAATAACGTCAGCTTTCTGTATAAATATAAACAACTTTAAGGGGCAGTCTTGAGTCTTGGCTCTCATAGGTCAGGTATTTCTCTTGGTTGTTCGTAATGGTTTTCTCCTTGTCCCTCCCTTAGGTTCTTGCTGGATATGTGCAAGGCTGGGGATATGTGAGGAGGGTATACTGGCTACTGGGCTGGGTGCACTGAGACTGTGCACACGCTCTAAGGGGCCTGTTGAAGAGGACTGAGCTGTCTTGGGTGTATCGGGGACAGCAACGGTCTCATTATGAAGCTTATATACTTTAAGTTACAAATGTGAATTACAGTGCAGTTGTAAATAAAGATGTGGACAGCAAGGTGGAGAGAATTGTGCACGCTGTTTGGGGCCCGTGCATTCTTAGAGGGCAGGAGTGTGTATTGGGGATGGTCCCGCTGAAACTCTGTCATGCTAAAACAGCATCGGGGGCTCTTTCACATTTTTCTGAGGTGCTTTTTAAAAATTCCTCATTTTTGTATTTTTCATTCTTTTTACTTCTTGTTTTCTGGAGACTGGATGGCCCATAGCCCAGGCTGACTGCTCTTCATAGAGTGGAAGATGGCCCTCTGCCTACCCAGGTTACCCCGGAACCTGGAGGGTGGGTGTGCACCACTGGGCCTGACAGCTTTATCGTCTCTGTTCTTGTAATAATGGTCAGTGTAGACCCATCACTGGAAATTAAAAGCTGAGGTAGGTAGGACCGGCACACCCAGGAGACGTGAACCTCAGACCCAGTGGTATCTGATATATAACCCGTTTCCAATTCCTGACCACCCCTCTGGCATGGGGTATATGTGGGGCTTGAGTTTGTCTGTAACTCGAGGGATTTAGGCAACATGGTCTCTTGAGAACCCTTTAGCTTTTCTGACCTCATCAGTGCCTGATAAACTGTTTTCTCAGTTGGCTCTTCAGTCCCAATGTCGTCTTGTGTAGCATGAGAATCTACCGTCTTAGGGACGCTTTGCTCTGTATCTTCTTCAGTGAACACCCCAGCCCTAGCATGCTTGAAGAACCCTTTCTTTCGGTCTCAGAGAGTTGGAATAGACTTGTGACACAAAGTTTGCCTTTAGAACTCTTTGTTTTGGGGGGCTGGAGAGATGGCTCAGAGGTTAAGAGCACTGACTGTTCTTGTTTGGGTCCTGAGTTCAAATCCCAGCAACTACTTGGTGGCTCACAACCATCTGTAATGAGATCTGACACCCCACCCTCTTCTGCAGTGTCTGAAGCCAGCGACAGTGTACGTACATATAATAAATAAATAAATAGTAAAAAACAAACAACAACAACAAAACCTTCTTTGTTTTCTGGAACAGGGTTTCCCCTATATAGCCCTGGCTGTCCTGGAACGGACTGTTTAGCCAAGGCTGGTCTTGAACTAGGAGATCCTTCTGCTTCTACCTTCTGCTTTTAGAACCATTAATCAGTTTATTTTGCAGCAAACTTATTAGTGTTTATACGACTGATGCTTTGCTTGTTACTGTTTGCCTCACTGAGTTTCACTCCGGTGCCAGGGGATGCTTGTTTGGGACCAGGGCACCTCAAGAAACTAGTGGGGTGCCACACTCCAGTGCATTGCAAGGTTGGGTTTCTAGGTTCTTTGCTTTAACCTGCAGCTGATTGCTTTAGCGTAGTGTTGTTGTTGTCCCGTCTCCACCCCCACCCCTCGAGCCCCCCTCCCCGCCCCCCCCCACCTCTGCTCCCCGCCCCAGATAGGATTCTCTCTGATTGGGTGGCCGTTGAAAGGCAGAAGAGACTTGCCTCCTTGGGTCAGCCTGAAGGGTGGGCTTGGCCCCCTATTCTGCTTCTTGCTGGCAGCAGAAGGGGAGGCAGGAACAGGTGCGAACGTGGCTGCATTACACCTTTGTTGAAAGCCGGAAGTGAAACTGCTTACCTTATCCTTGATCGTAGCATTCCTTAACCCGTGCTCCCTCCACCCCAACCCCCACTCCCGGAATGCTGGACTAGAAACCGCATTTAAAGCGCTTCTGGTGATCACACTTTTCCAGAAGTGGATCCGATGGTCAGCAATCAAATTCTTTTTTGTGATCTGCAGAGAGAGATGTCTGTCTACCTTCTGCACCGGCTTGCTTTTCCTTTGCTTTGCAGGAGTTCAGAAGTTTGAGCTACCACTGAAGTGTGGTCTGTGGAGGGGCGGGGCTCTCTGTCTCCAATGAGGTGCCTTCAGTGGCGGGCAAGCCTATCATCTTTCGCAAGAGTGCTTACTCTGTAATCCAAGCGATAGCCACGCAAGCCTGTTTTATTGTTTGTGGAGTCCTGCGGGTAGGAGCGCTTCCCAGACGGGAAGGAGGGCAAGTGGGCGGTTTACGATTCTGCACTGTGCCGGGACAACAGAGCCGAACCCTTTGATTTTTCCAGAGTAACCTGTGTGGGTGAACTTTAAACTGGGGGGCCTGCTTGACACTGGATCTTTTTCTGCAGGGAGAGGAGTTAGCTGGTGAGGAGAAAGCCTGGCTTTCTGCCTTCGGAAGGAAAGATGCCCTGGAGAGGCATAGGATTACATTTAGGGATGCTAGCGATACAGCCAGGAGTCGGGGTACCTTGGCTCCTCTTCGCAAAGTCTTGGCAAGTGTGTCTGAAATGACTGTACTGTTTCTTTTTCTAAAGCTTGTACTTCTATTTATTTTTATTATTTTGTTTTTGCCTGTGGACCTCCCGCCAGAAATTGGTGCTACAATGTGGCTAGAGTAAACCAATTTTTTTTTTAAAAATTATCTTTAATCCTTCATTTTCCTTTTAATCGGGCACGCAGAAGCACAAAGCCTGCCCGACTCTCAGCGTTGTCTGGCAAGGGGCAGGCCCCTTTCAAGGATCCGGGCCAATTCTAAAAAGCCAGCGTTTTGTTTGTCGGGCTGCCCTTTGTCTCTAGAGGATTTTGATGTGAAAGAAGATGAAAAAGGAAGGTTCCTCAGGTTCCTTCAGAATCAAGGCAAACCCAGGCTCCCTCTCACGTGCTGTGAGTTGGATAAATTTCTCCTCCCTGTCCAGGCAGACAAAGAGGCTGTTTCGCAGTGATGGAGAGCTGTCCATTTGTGGGCAGCAGCTGGAAGCAGATGATGAGAATTGGATATACAGGACCCAGCCCAGAAAAGGTGACTTTATTTTATTCTTAATTTAAACATCTTTTTAAAAAGTTTGCTCCATAGAATTCTTTGTTCCTGCCCAGTGCTTTCCTGTCATGTCCTCTCCTGCTCTGTCAGGAGTTCCTTATTTGTTTTTGCGCTGGAACTAAGCACCATTCATTGGTTTACCCGTCTAAAGTAAAAAACTGCTCTGCCAAGATCCAGTTTGAGGCTGTGTAGCCTTCCAAGGAGGTTTAGTGGCTGTTGTTTGCTGCAGGTACTCTTCCTCCCTTCCCCAGCCCATGCTCGCCTGTGACTTGGCTAAGTGGGTAAGAAGGTTATCACCCTAGATGGAATCATCTGGTCTGGGGCAGCTCATGAGCTCTTTCCCGTAACTGCTCTGAGAAAGCTTGGGGGTTTGTGGATGGTCTTTTTTTGCAGTGTTCTGAGAAGATGAATGAGTTTGATGAACGTGTGGCGTAGACAGGTGTTGAGTATGACACGGAGGAAAATGGGCACAAGGGATTTACCTTGGCCAAAAGAGTTGTGGATTTCTGTCAAGTTCCTTGTCGGACCAGCGTTGGTGTCTGTTCTCAGGATTAGCATGTTAGACACCCCCACTGGAAGGTTAGAAAAATTATAGTCCTGCTGGAGAACAGGGGTGCATCCTAGTATTTTACAACACTCCCTATTCTCTATATATAGAAATTCTGACGTCTCTCTATTGGGATGTGTGCTATAGGGGCTGAACTGTTTAGCTCTGAAATGGTTTCTTCGTTGGATGTTGTCCAGACTCCAGCAGGGAAGCACTCCTGTGTGTTATGAAGGAGAACCTAGACCAGACACTGCCAGGACTATGTGTGACTTGTTTACTGTGTGTCCCCCTCCCTCCCCTGCCAAAAGAAACCTTGCTAGAACATCTCAGGGACCTATTCTCCCCTCTCTTTTGGGAACCCAAACTGCAGAAATCTGAGAATTAATTAACCTGCATGCTTCTGGGTACACGGTGACTCTGCACACTCTGAGAATGAAAACGCAGCTCTTTTACAAGGACAATGGATGTTAACTCGATTGTGTTTGTCTCTTGAACTGGCAGAGGAAGGGCTGCTTAATACTTTTTGAAGATGTCAGTTATTTATTGTATCGAGGAGCTGGTTACCAGTGCTCTACCCGTACTGAGCTTTAAAACCTGGCTTTGAGTTCACACTGTAAAACCGTCAGCATGGAAACAGGCATTTGCCTTCTGGACGAGGCTGGGTAGTTCACATCTGTGAACTGAACTGCTTTTCTAAATCAGGAATAAGCTGTGGTTTCGGTAATGTTTGAACCAACCAAGTTTGTAGGGTGGACACCATGGTGCTGTGGTTAGGAGGGGGTACACTTTCGACTCCAGCTAGCCTTTGCCGGCAGTGGCTTCTCAGACCTTACTTTGCTTCAAACCAACTGCTCTCAGGTTTCTGTTGAAGAGTGTGTACGTGTTAGCGTGTGGTTTTCTTTAGGACTCTCACTGTCCGTGGTTCATGTAAGTTGACATTACAGGGAGAGAGACTGAATCTGTATGCCTTAGGTTTAGTTGGAAAGTGAAGCCAGTACTGTATACTTGACTTGTAGAAAAGAAAGAAGTCATTGTGAGGGGCAAGTTCTAAAGGAAGGCAGGACTTGTTTATTTATAATCCGTGCCTTTTTATCTCCTCATGTAATAGGGGCACTGTAGCCTCCTGTATGGGGGCTTACTACAGCGTGTACGTTTATAGGTTCTTAGAAATAATTGCCCCAGAATAAATATTATCATTTTGACATATGGGGTTAGGGGAAATCCGTCAAAAGCTGCCTGTACGTTACAAATCACAGAATTATATTGTTTCTATGTTTAGCTTACAAAAGAAAACTTGGCTCTCATCCTTGACAGACTGTCTTAGGGGCATGTTCTAACAGTTGGTCTTTGTTCACCGTGATCCTTTCCTTTGGAGAAATGTAGAAGTGACTTTTTTTTCTATACTAGTAGATCAAAAGAGGAACCATCTTTAAGGAAAAGCACACAAAGTTTTGGTTTTTATTCTGATGAATAACTAAAAAGCTGAATCTGTATTACTTGGATTAGCAGCCACTGCAGTGGGTGACCATTAAGACAGGGTCACACCTAAGACTTACTGGTCTGATGCGAGCATGAGGTGACTTCCATCCTAACTCCCAGAACAGGAATAGACTTTTGATTGATAGATGTTTTGGAAAAACTGTTGTCCTTTTCTCCTTCCTTTCTCCCTTTGGCAGATGGAGGTAGGGTGGTGGTCACTAGGAAAGTCAACCTTGCTTGTGCCCCATGGGGTCTGGGGAGGCTGTCTCTGCAGGTCCTTCTGCTTGTTCCCAGCTGCTTCAAGGTTAGACTGTCTGTTGTTGCCCATTGTTACCTGGTAACACTTCTTAAGCATAACCAACCCACTGGATCCTTAGTGAATACTACGTTGATTAACGTGTCCATTCATTTTGCAAAGTAGAAGGCCCTTTTACATAAATCTCTAGGCTGGCCAGTAACAAGTCACAATACAATGGTTACTTTGGGAGGAAGGTATTCAGTAATAAGTCACAATACAATGGTTACTTTGGGAGGAGGGTATTCAGTAACAGTCACAATACAAGGTTTAGTTGGTTACTTTTGGGAGGGATGGTATTTATTTACTTATTTTTTGAAACAGAGTGTCTCAACATAGCCCTTGCTCTCCTGGAACTCATTATGTAGACCAGCATGGCTTCGAACTCACAGAGATCTGCCTTTGCCTCCTGAGTGTTAGGATTAAAGGCATGCGTCACCATGCCTGGCTTTGCACAGTTACTTTTGAAGATATATGTATCACTGCAAGCAAAACACCACAGCTTTGATTTTCTTACTTCCACTCCAGAAACTAAGATAAAACAATAGCTTCAGATTTCGTCGAATGTTGTATTTGTGAGATTAGAAGTGACCAGTAGGTATCTTTCTACTACATGACTTCTAAAAAGTTGCCTGAAGTGGGGCTGAAGAAAGGGCTTAGAGGTTAAGGATCCCTACTGCTCTTGCAGAGGACCTGAATTCCATTCCCATGACCTAGGTCAGGTGGCTTACAGCTGCCTGTAACTACAGCTCTAGGGGGTCTGACACTGTCTTGGGGCCTTAGGACCATCTGAACCCAAGTGCATCTCTCTCCTTTCACTATAGGCGTATAATTGAAAAAAGAGAGGCCAGGGAAGATTCATATAAATAGGTTCAAAGCAATCACCACTAAGTACTTAGTCTTATTTTGTCACAGTACCTATGAATTGCAAAAGTCTCAAAAGTCCTGCCGTTTGTGCTTGGGGAAGTAAGTTAGTTCTTTTGTTCTTGCTAGGATGTGACCCACTTCAGCAGACCATGTTTCAACTTAATTATAAAACCCAGAACGTGAAAGCAGGAGTCAGTGAATCAGAGGCAGACAGAAAGTGAGCTGATTGGCGCACAGTAGGCTTCCGGATAGCAGCTACCTTTGCTGTGATGGGAAGAAGGCTCGTGGGAGGAACCTTGCTTACTGCATTCTGAGTGGAGGACTTGAAGATGCACGGGCCACACACTGCAGCCTTGGTGTTTCTGCTTCTACGGAAAAGCACCGAAGGCATCCGAGGGGCCGTTAAAACCAGCGACTGTGGAAAAGTACAACTTGAATAGCTCAGAGAAGGCCCAGAAAAGGAACTTTGTCTGAAATAGCCTTTCCGTGTTTTCTGGGGTCTTCTCGCTGTAAGCATGGAATTAACCAGTGTTTAGTGAGTGGCTCTTCACAGACCCATGGAAGGCTCTCAGGGAAGACTAATGACCCGTCTCCATCCTGTGCTTCCCTTTCCTGCTCACTGAAAGAAAATCAAATAAGGTGAGGTAGCGAGGAGGGGGGGATTCTCCTCTCATTGCCCAGGGCTCTCCCATGGATGGGGGAGGTATGATTGATGATTCTGGAACTGACAGGTCTACAAATAGGGAGGCTAACTGACTTGCAAAGCCTTGATTTAAATAGCATTTTTATTCTCTCCATGTGGATTTTTACCATCATCTGAGCTTAGTAACATTATCAAATCTGACTTGTCTGTATTTCAGTGCTTGTCATTTCGAACGTGGGGTTAGAAGATACAGCTTTTGTAGACTATGTCCTAGGAGTGAGGTCCTGGATTCAATCCCTAGCACCTCTTGCCCTCCCCCTACCCCCTTGCCCTCCCCTTGCCCCTCCTCTCTAAACCCCCAGAGGGCAGCCTTTGCCAGGGATAATGAACAATTTGTATCCTAGATAATAATTTATTTGCATGTAGGAGCTGTATGTGAATTGTGCATAGGAGCTACGTTTTAGTTTATCCCAGTATCCCTCCTTATAAGAGAGTAGCAGAAAACAGGCCCACTGTGCACAGCTGGATTACTAATGACCAGATGTTATAATGGGGAAAAATGCTTAACCGAGACCTAATGGCAGCAAGTTCAAGTTCTTGTCTTCATATGTGCAGCTGGGTTCTATTATTTCTAATAATAAAGCACATTTAAAATTATGAGTCTCAGGAACAGCACCGACTTTAAGAAAGGCTAAAAGGCGTTGGTAAATATTGTTGAAGTACCATTCCAAACTGGCGCTTCAAACTAAACTAGCTTTATTTAATCTGCGCATTACTCTGTCAGGAAAGTGTTTAATGGATTTTTATCTTAGCAAATGCATTAAGACGAATGTTCTCAGTGTGTGCCAGCTTGTTTTCCTTCCTAAATTCCTATGGAAGTTGACATTCTGTGAAAGAGACAGACAGTGCTACTTAATATTTTATCAGTTTTGCTGAGACTATCCTTTATTGACCTTTGAATATTTCTTTTTCCTTTTAGGTTGTCAGTCTGAGTTGCCTCTGTACCTTGTTTTATTGTAAAAATGACCCTTCTTTTGGTAATTAAATTGTGGAGTTTTTATTGAAATGATGTTTGATCCAATATCCTCCCCTTTTTAACCTAAAAATGTTTGTGGGCTAGTTTGAAGATTAGACACCTCCTGTGCCTGTTGATTTCCTATATAACCTTCCAAATTCACTGTGAAAGGCTGCGCTGATCACTTCTGTTACTTCTCTGCCTTCCTTCCTCATCCCCCGTGGTTGCCCTTCTCATACTTCCTTGCCTATGCTAGTCTGACTCTTGAACTTGACAGCCCAGTGTTTTAGGACAGAACCGTATCCCTCCTCCCTCCAGGGCTGGGTGCTTAGTAAACTGCAGCGGAAACGGGGAACATAACCTATGTGGAGTCTTAGATGGTGCTGTTGCACAGGCCAGGCAACCCCATGCTTGTGAATTCGGCTAAAAAACAACAGTAGGTTAGAGTAGCTCTGTGCATGGCGTCTGAACTCAGGGTGTCACAGAAGACAAGGTTCCCCTTGTGGGAGCCTCCTGCTGGTGGCTGTTGCTGCTTTCAGGTCGAGCGTTTGTCAGGCACGTTGTAGAGACATCTGATTACATTTGAAACATTGACTGTTGAGTAAAGTTTAGCGAGCAGCGATGAGTTGATGGCCATCTGGTAAGGAGAGGCTGTGGTGTGGGGTCTTGTGGACTTCTTGCAACTATTTCCCTTGCTCTCTCTTGTGAGAAGGCCAGGCTGATTCTTACACAGATGGCATCCGTAATTCCAAGCAATGCAAATTGGGAAATGTTTCAATAACCAGCTCCCATATTGCTTACATGCATGCATATGCCTTGTGTGAGACTCGAGGAGCCTGGAGCTAGCTGTGACTCAATGGCTCTGATCAGACTTTGGCAATCCACACCATGCACCTCTGTGACATCAAATTCAGCATCGTTAAGGGCAGTCCTGGGCATTTCATGGCTATCTGGCTACTGACTAACTGTAATGGATATTAAGCCAACAGTTGTCTGGATCTTGCTAAAACCCATTGTTCTTGCTTCACTTTCAGTGTTCAGACCTGACTGCTAAGTGGTGAAGATGTCCACCCAGTTAAGCAGGGAGATCCAGTTGAAGGCTGTCTTCCCCAGTAGGACTTTGCTAATTTGGTTTCCCAGCTGGCAATTCTTAGGTCAGCTGCTCCACTTTCCAGAATAACCCCTCAAGTTGCCATAAACATTTTTTTTTGTTTGTTTTTTTGTTTTTTTGGAGACAGGGTTTCTCTGTGTAGCCCTGGCTGTCCTGGAACTCACTCTGTAGACCAGGCTGGCCTCAAACTCAGAAATCCACCTGTCTCTGCCTCCCAGAGTGCTGGGATTACAGGCGTGCACCACTACTGCCTGGCTTCCCATAAACATTTTAACGAATACGCATAGTGGGGAACTTTTGTCTTAAGAGCTTCTGTTGCTTACTCGATATAGTGAATCAGCCTTCTGAGAAAGCCATACTCAGTAGAAAGCCTAGAGGTCTCATGGAGTGGCACGGTCTTGCATTTTCCTTAGCAGTCACACAGTAGGTGGCATTCGACCTTGCCATTTTCCTGCGTTCTTACTTTTGGAAAAAGACCACACTGAGTGCCATCATGAGTGGAGGATAACGGGAGAAGGGCTGTGGGAATGTAGAAGGAATAGCTTGTAAGAGAGTAGAGATCACTAGTCCTCTTTGTGAGGACTCCGTCTCCTCTTTGCTGAGAGTTTTCTCTTGTAAAGGAGTGCCTGTCTCTCATGACTTGGTCAGATTTCTAGGATGACAAGTTGTGTGTCTCAGGTGTCTTAAGACACAGCTCCATGTGGTTGAAAAGAATGTGGACCGAGGATTAGAGGTCAGCTGGTCACTCCTTAAAGAACTCCAGTTGCGGAAGGAAGGCAGCAAGGGTGGGTTCCACGTCTTCTTGTCCTTCCTGGGGGACAGCTTAAAGCATCAACCACTAGCAGCTGAGGTTTCAGTAAACTGTGTCCTTTGATTTCTGTCCTCTGTCCCCCAGGCTTGCTGTCACTGTAACCACAAACTCATCAGCTCCGGCAGAAACTGGGCTTCCAGTGTTCCTTGGGTGCATTTTGAGATAAGCTGAAGGTCTTCCCTGCACCCAGGGAGTAGTCCCTTAATCTCCACTGGTCAGAGATCCTTTTACAACCACAATCGGCAAGGTTACCTTCATGGCTGGTTGTGGCTGCGGCTCGCCCTGCTTGCTGTGATCACCTTACCTCTTGGGTTCTTATTTACATAAGTTTTTCCCCCTCAGCAAAAGAAAGTACAGAGAGTGCTCTGATTTCCCCAAGAAAGTTAAAAAATGATCTCCAAGTCCTTTGGCAGAATTTATCACACACACACACACACACACACACACACACACACACACACCCTCCAAGGCTTAGGAAATCTATGTGCAAGACCGGTCAGAAAGGCTCTGAGACCAGAGGTGGTGAATGACTTCAAGGAAACAGCACTGTCCAGAGATGATGGGTCAGGTGCACATGTGAACTCGCAGGGATGGTGGTGGCACGCACGAGACTTGCACAAGTCCAAGCCAAACAAAATCCCATCTTGGAGGAGAGAAGTGGGCATAAAGTCCCACCCACTAGCCAAGGAGCTATTTGCAATCAATGGGTTTTGGGAAGTGCAGTCATTTTATTGTTTAGTTGATCAGCACACTCCATTCCTAGGATAAAAAGATGTTTGAAGAATGACTTTTTTTTTCTTCCCTTTATTAGCTTCCTAGTGGGTTCGACTAAATGTTGCCTATCCTGGGGATTCTATGTCCGGCTGGCTTATAGGAGGATTTTGAGTTGGTGTATGTTGTCTTGTGCACTAGTTCTTTCATTGTGAGACTGGAGTGAGGATATGTCCCCTCCTCCCCCCGTGTGTTCCTTTGACTCATGTGACCTTGGTCCCATGACTTGAGACATGACTCAATCTAACTGAATGTAAGCAGGGACAGCTCACACCGCTTACCTGAGACTTCAACCACCAATACACCGGACAAAAATACGATAGAAATATTGTTTACTAGTTTCCTCCAAATTAAGTTGGGGTCCCCTCCCACTGCCCCTGAAATAAAGGCGCATTTTAGAAGAGGGAAGAATCTTCTCCAGTGGAAATGTGGTGTGAGTACTTGGCTTTCAGTCACCAAAATGTTGATTGTGGTTGTTTGCCCGTCAGAGATGTTCACAACTTTAGCTTGAATTTGGATAATAAATTCTTTTCTTTGTTCCCTAGTCCATCTGTGGTTGAGCTGTGTGCACACATGAAAACTCTGGGAAGCTAATTGCCTGCCCTGCATGTCTGCCTGAGATACCTCTAGTTTTTACTTATCCACCCTTATTGAGACTAAGTGTTAGTCCTGACCTAGTTAGCTGTATTATTCCCTGTTAGATCACAGCCTCGAGTCAGTATAATGATACTTTCAGTTAGTGTCACTTCTTTCCATAGAGTAGAAAGGTCTGGAAAACCTCAGGCACTTTGAGATTCAGCGTGAGATAGGACTGCACCTGAGAAAAACACCGTGTGACACTGAAGCATTTCCTCGATGGCTGAAATTCCTCTTCAGGGTTTTCCTCCATGCCACTAGCTCGGGACCAAGTGTCAGAGCAGCCCTTGAAAAGTGATGGCAGGGTCTAGCAATTTCCAGTGTGAGCCTCATCCCCTGCCTTAGTTCAACATCCTGTGACATTGAAGAGGATGCTAATCATGTGAGCTGCTGCCTTGCACCTGCTGGCTGGCCCTAGGGGAAATCTGTGACTAGCACTCTGTGGCCAGTGTCTGCCTACGTTATTCATCACGCTTATTGTCCATCCCCTAGAAGGGGAAGATTAGTAGACACATTTTATTCACTTACATTTATTTTGTGTTTGTATATGTGTGTATAAATTTACTCTATGTTCATGTGTGTACACCTACATGTGTGTGCATGCAGAAGCCAGAGGCCAATGTTGAGTGTCTTCCTGTGTTGTACTCCACCCTACCGTTTGAGACCATGTCTGTCATCAAATCTGGATCTTATCAATTGAGATCGAATGGCCGATGCAGAGATCTCCTGGTCTCCATACAAGCACCCCGCACCCCACCCGGTGCAGTGCGGTGGTTATAGAACTGCTACACTAGCTTTTCACATGTGTGCTGGGAGGAAACACGCTTCCCCATGATTGTATGGTAGGCATGTTACTTACTGAGCCGTCTCCGTAGCACTTAAACTTACCTCTGAATTGTTAGACTCTAGCCTGTCTGTACTGAAGAGCCCATTAACTAGAGAAACAGCATTTTCTTAGCAACCTCAAATATGGTAAAAATTAGTCAAGGATAATCTTGTTATACTGGGCTAGCTTGCATCAGAGGGAAAACACTTTTTTTTTTTTTTGAAATGTGTTGGGATTTCTATTTCTCATCAGGAAGAAGGGAATGTTACCTTGTGGAAAGCTAAAATGGTTTGAAATGTTTGGTTTCTGCATCGCACTGTGTCTAGAGCCTGTTTGCAGATCAGTTTACACAGTGCTCACACACATGATCTCATTTCGTTGTGATGACCAGCCTGTAAAATGGCTAGGACAGGTGGCATTATCTCCTTCTGAGGTGGCAAGGCAGGTCCTGGAAGACTAAACTGACTGATTTGCAGCCAGCAGGACAGAAAAATGGTACAGAAGGGATCTGAACCCACTTCTTGTGGTTTAGATCCACCTCCTTTTCTACGATACCGCAACAACTCTGCAGAGTTCAGGGCCGCAATCGTTTATTTATTAATTATTTTGGACTCATTGGTGTGTCTGTGAACAGTCATCATGAGTCGTCATCTGGCACAGTCCCTGTGAGCACAAGGGTTTGTGAAGATCTTTATTTTGGCAGAATGGAATCACCACTGCTGTGCCCCTTAATAATAAAATCTGCACTCGGATCGCCATGCTGTGTGCTCTGGTGTTTCTAATTTGTAATCTGTGGGCAGAGTCTGGGCAGTCTGTTTGATCCCGACTGTATTGACCTCGCCACATCCTGAGAGCCCTGGTCAGAGGCCAGTGTGATTCCGGCACCTCGCTCTCATTTTTTTCCAGTGAGCCTGTTCCTATCACTATTCGTTCCTGTCGCTGTATGTGGCCAGTCCAGTCCTTTTTTTTTTTTTTTTTTCAATAAAACACTGAAGTTTAACCACCTCTGTAACCCCTCAGGGTTACTAGGTTGGATCACCATCCTCTGCATAATTCAGCTTTGGCCTCACTGTTAGCCACTTTCCCAAACAACACTGAGTTTTCTTTTCTCTTTTCCCTCACCTTTGCTTCTCTCCATCTGGTATTGGGCCAAGTATATAAGTATATTCATAGGGTGTATTTAAACTTGTGATCATCCTGTCTCTGCTTCCCAAGTGCTGGGCTTGCAGGGGAGTGCCACTATGGTTAGCCAACATTACTGTTTCATATCTTAATTCACATCATTTGATTTTTTTTTTTAAAAGTAAAATGGTGAAGAGAACTTTCTGTTTCAGGTGCACTTCTGTCTTAGTGAGGGTTTTACTGCTGTGAACAGACACCATGACCAAGGCAACTCTTATAAGGACAACATTTAATAGGGGCTGGCTCCAATTAAAATTGTAAAATTGTTAAAAAAAAACAAACAAACACAACAGGTTCAGAGGTTCAGTCCGTTATCATCAAGGTGGGAGCATGGCAGCATCCAGGTAGGCGTGGTGTAGGAGGAGCTGAGAGTACTACATCTTCATCTGAAGGCAGTTAGCAGAATACAGACTTCCAGGTGGCTAGGATAAGGGTCTTAATTAAAGCCCACATCCACAGTGACACACCTACTCGAACATGGCCACACCTTCTAATCATACCAATCCTTGAGCTGAGCCTATAGAAACCATCACAATGTCCAGTGAACCTTTTTTGATTCTAAACTTCAAATAACAGTCAACCTTCATTAATACAAATGGCAGTTGTGTGTACTGAGAAAGTTGATTTTCATTATTTTTCTTATGTGAATTGCTAACAATTCTAATATGCAGAACTCACATAATCTTTCAATAATCTAGTGACGTGATGTAAGCCCCGTCTTGGATCCATAGTTCCATTTGTACATAAGAGACTTACAAAAAAAAAAAAAGTTTAAATACAATTTTAATTTGCAGTCTGATTTTTTTTTTAAATAGCAAAGATACAAAAGTGTTTAAGTGAAATTTAGATTCATTGGCAACAGAACTTAAAATTTTTGTGACACAAGAATTGAGGTTCTGAGAAAAACAAGAGTTTTCTTGTTTTCTAAATATTGGAGAATTAATTCACCAAAGAGTCTCACTCCTGATAGGAAAATCTCTCATCCCCCAACATATTTACTCTGTTTTGGTTATAATCCTTAGACAAAATGACATGTTTAAAGTCTCTTTTCTGATGAAATGAAAATTCAAAGAATTCTTTCTAATATGAGAAATAGCTTGAATAATTTGTGAAGTGAAATTACTGCAGCACTAGCCGTGCCTTTTCATTTCTTCGCTCCATTTGAGTGTTTAGTAGATATTTGTGTGTAGTAACTAAGTCCGGGATGGGAAGGGCGCCTATCAGAGATACCTTCCCAGCATGCTTAGAGCTGAGCTGCCCGTAGCCCTGTGCTCTTCCTTGCCTGACAGAAGAATGAAGGAGCAGCAGGCAGGTGAGGCGGACTCGCAGGGGGCCCTGGCCCTTTGTCTCTCTCCCCTTTTAAACGCTATTTGAGAAATCTTTTCTATTCATTTCTTTAGTTTTGACATTCCTGACTGCTGTGGAGGTCCGATGATGGATTCCTCTGCTGACCTCACTGGGCAGGCTTTGCAAGTTTGTCTTCGCTCTGTGTCTCCCAGAGGAAGGTTTTCTAAGCAGATGTGCCAGGGACAAGCAACTCAGCATTGCAAAGACAGAGAGAGAAGACTCGGCCTTGAGGGTCCTTGAGTGTTAATTTTATTGACTCAGAGACAAAAACCACATTCTTTCTATTGCAAAAAAGAAAAGGGTTGGGGTGCAAACCCATGCATCCCAGGCCCACAGCCTTTGCCTACACCAACATTCCTGGAGGCAGCTCCTTTAGAAGAGCTGTCAGAGTCACACCTGCCTCCAAAGAAGCAAACACATTTTTTTTTCAACTTTCAACATGGCATTCTGTGTTTGACAGATACCCTTTTCTCCACTTGACTGGATGTAGAATTTTTTAATAGTCGAATTTGTTAGATACATGGAGGGGGAAAAATAGAACAAAAGTAAATCGCAGCCTTTTACCCAGAACAGAATTATAAGTCACTTGGATTGGAATTTAACTTTATTGATGTTAAGCCAGAGCAGGGTGGGGGTGGGGAGAGGATGGTAGAAATGAAACCTGAAGAGGCCCTGGTCATGTTCTGCCTAATCAAAGGGGAGGGTGGTGCTGTGGGATGTACTGTGCTCTGCAGACCCAGGGACTCTGTGATCATCGTGGGCTACAGCATGAGCTCCACCCCTAAAATTGCCCTACCAATTTGAAGAATCATTTTCATACCTATTTTTAAACTCCTAAGGACAGAGGAAAAGACTTGAGGAGGCCAACTGCGGTAGTTTCCTCAAACCATTATCGTTTACAAATCCTACGGGTCCCGAAATAACTCCACCATTTCAAACTGCCCAGCTCCTTAGGAGACTTGGCAGCCGAAAGGGAAATGATGAGTTTCTTCCTTAAAGTGTGGTCACCGGGGTTAAAGTAGGTTAAATGTTGGCTAACCTGGGGCTTTTGGAAATAAGCTACCCTCTAATAGAAATTCTGTAGGTTTTGGTTCTTAGTTATTTGTTTTTGAGACAGGGTCTCCCTTTTCTACAGCCCTCCTGTCTCTGTCTTCTCCTGACTGTTGGGTTTACAGGAGCAAGCAACCACACCCAACTGAAATTCTGTAGCTCTGTATAGAGCTTTGAGTTTTTCAAATATATAATTTTTTTCCTTAAAAATCTATCTTGAGGGCCTAGGGAGAGTTCAAATCCCAGCAACACGGTGGCTCACAACCATCTGTAATGGGATCCGATGTCCTCTTCTGGGGTGTCTGAAGACAGCTACAGTGTACTCATATACATAAAATAAATAAAATAAAAAAACAAAGCAAGTCTATCATGAATTTTCAAGTCTTAAAAAACTTAAATTTTAGAACAATATACTGTTCTCTTTGCTTATTTTTGTCTTGTCTGTAGACAGGGTTTCTCTGTGTAACAAGCCCAGGCTATCCTAGACTTGCTTTGTAGACCAGGCTGGCCTTGAACTCACAGAGATCTTCCTGCCTCTGCCTCCCTAGTGCTGAGGCTAAAGGCATGCGCCATCACATCCAACTTAAATCTGGACAATTTATTTAGCTTAGTTTGCCCTGCTAACCAATATCTTAGTATATCTTAATTTTTTTTTTTAAATCTTTCTACTTGATTGTAAGCAGTGTTATCTGGAACTTGAGTAATTCTGACTTAGGTTGGTTTCTAACTTGCTCAAGTGGAAGAGTAGGCTCTCTATTTCTGCTCTTGGAATGTTAGCTTTAACTCTGTGGGTTTCTTGGTGCTTAGGGAAAGCATGATGCGCGTGATCTCAGTGATGTAATTTTTGGGGTCCATTTTCTGGTGACTTATCTATGTATTTTGGAAGCCAGTCTCCTAAGGATCGCATCGATGACGGGTAGAGCCTGAGGGTCCACGATGCTGTGTCTTTTCTGTGCACTTGTTTTTATGTCTTTTAACCTAGACTCTTCACAATATGATTTGTGTGTCATAGACACAGTGACAAGGGCACAACTTTGAGAGAAAAAGAAAATAGACTCTGGCCCTTTTTGTTTGTCTCTCCTATTACATATTTCATTGTGACTTTCCTAAGAAATGGGATTTGAGTGTGTCATTATTGTGACATCTTTTGGTATACGCCCTCCAGCTGGACATACCAGCTTTAATAGTCTTGTAATACATATTTCCAGAATTATCTTCCTCCTAACCCACTACTGTCACCCTTCAAATATGTAATTAATGCAGAATGACCAAAGTAATGGTTCCTAAAAATTCTATAATTAGATCAAATTATTAACAACCATCAATTGAGTCCTCAAAAGGGTGTTTTGGTTTTCTTTTTTTTTTTTCCTTTTTTTTTTTTGATTGTACAGATTTATGGTTTATGGTATGACGATGTGGCTCATGTGTAATGGTGTCAGTGACTTACTTAATAATGAGTTTTGTCTTGTTTTTGAAACAGGATCTTGCTATGTAGATCAGGCTGACCTCAGATCACAGAGACACTCCTTCCTCTTCCTTTCACATGCTGGACTGAAAGGTATGAGGCACCAGGCTCCACCCATATTGAGTTTTAATATAGGTATATATAGGGAAAATTATACCCATTTACTTAAATTTTTTTTAAGATTTATTTATTTATTTAATGTGAATACACTGTCTCTCTTCAGACACCCCAGAAGAGGGCATCAGATCCCATTACAGATGGTTGTGAGCCACCATGTGGTTGCTGGGATTTGAACTCAGGACCTCTGGAAGAGCAGTCAGTGCTCTTAACCACTGAGCCATCTCTCCAGCCCCATTTACTTAATTTTTAAGAAATATATTAAATATGATTTTTAAAATAGAAATCTACATACTCCTGGGCATATATGTCTCATCTGGGATTTGTATCTTTCCATTAACTCTTTGTTTTTGGATGTACTAGAGAAGTTATAATAACTCGGATTCTATACGGCTATGTTACAAGTAATTGTTCCCCTGTCCTATCATGTTCTGGTTAACTGCGATGGAGCATGGCCTGGTGAACCGCTGTGACACAGAGAGTTGGGTGAGCGGGAGCACAGAGGGGATTGGTTGTGTCTAGAGAGGGAACTGTCAGATCAGGCTTTAGAGAGGTGAGAATACAGGGCGGGAGGTGGGGTACATTCCCAGCAAAGCGAATGTCAGAGCTCTCGAAGACAGCAAGGAAAGGAGACGGTATGGTCTGTGACACAAGCCTACAGAACGGGCCACTTAAGGATAGGCGTGTCCAAAAGCATTTGCAAGTCTGATTCTAGTGGAGCTTTTATTGCTAGATGAAGATATGTGAGATTGGGCCTTTGTGTGTGTATACTGTGTGCATGTATGAGTATGTATGTGTGTGCGGTATATGTGTGTGTGTGTGAATGTACATGTGTCTATATTCATGTGTGTGCATGTGTGTATATGCATATATGTGTTATATATATGTATATTACATAAATGGACACATAGGGAGATCAAAGTCCTTTTAGAAAGATGTAGTAGGAATGGAAGCAGACTGAGATCAGATTTAGTAAGAAAAGAGAAACAACTAGAAAGGTGTCAAGGAAGGCCTAGCTTCTGATCTCATCTGGGCTTTGGCCGTAAAATGGGATTTATTTTATCTCTTGATTATAGAGGTTTTGAGCTGGTTCTGGAGTTGGTTGGCAAGGCAGAACAATGGTGGAAAGTCATCACAGGGGAAGTTGTTCACCTCGCGGCAGCCAAGAATTAGGGAGGAATGGTGCAGAGAGGAGAGGTACACCTCATACTTCTGCAGTGACTTGCTTCTCCCAGCTCAGCCCACCTCCCTAGAGAACATTCAGCTATGAACTAATCACTGGGTTTATTCTTCGATGAAGTTAGTGTTCTCATGATCTAATCCCTTTTTAGTAGCCACGCCAGCTGGAAAACAGGCGTTTTGCACACAAGCCTCTTGCTGGGGATACTGTATCTAAGACCTAACAAATCCTGCCCCTGGCCTTGTGCCTGTTTCCTAATGCAAAGTACAAGCCCTGCCAAGTTCTCTAACGCTCCAGACGTTATTCAAAATTTTTAACCTAAAATCTCTTCTGAGATTCAAACCATGAAGCCACTTTTTTGTTTGTTTTGTTTTTGTTTGTTTGTTTTAGTTATATGCTTTGGACATGCAACGGCCCAGACTAGGCATTCTCATTTCAAGCAGAATTAGTGAGGACTGTGGTGGTTTGAATATGCTTGGCCCAGGGAATGGCACTTTTAGGAGGCGTGGCCTTTTGGAGTGGACTTGGCCGTATTGGAGTAGGTTTGGTCTTGTTGGAGCGGGCGTGGCCTTGCTGGAGTGGGTGTGGTCTTGTCGGAGTGGGCGTGGTCTTGTTGGAGTGGGTGTGGTCTTGTTGGAGGAAGTGTAGCACTTGGGCATGTGCTTTAAGACCCTCATCCTAGCTGCAAGTCATCCTCATCCGCTAGCAGCCTTCAGATGAAGGTGTAGAATTCTCAGCTCCTCCTGCACCATGCCTGCCTGGATGCTGCCATGTTCCCACCTTAATGATAATAGACTGAACCTCTAAACCCATAAGCTAGCCCCAATTAAATGTTGTCCTTATAAGAGTTGCCTTGGTCATGGTGTCTGTTCACAGCAGTAAAACCCTAAGACAGGGACATAGAAAGAGGGAATGGAACCAAACAAGAGCAAAACCCAGCAGGGTAAATGTTAAGTCTTACTGTCCCAAGCTTGGCAGCTGGGGAAAGTGTGAGTTATGGCTTCCTGCTGGCCGCTGCCCACATGACTTCGTCTTGACCCGTGTCTGTTCGCATCCTGTAGCTTTCCTCCACAGATGTTCCACCTTTCCAGAGTCTCCCTGGCATCTCTGGCTTCAGTCTCACAGCGGTGAAGGAGGGGCACTTTTTTTTGTTTGTTTGTTTTTTGGGTTTTTTGTTGTTGTTGTTGTTTTTGTTTTTTGGATTTGTTTTTTTTTTTTTTTTTCGAGACAGGGTTTCTCTTTGTAGCCCTGGATGTCCTGGAACTCACTCTGTAGATTAGGCTGGCCTCGAACTCAGAAATCTGCCTGCCTCTGCCTCAGAGTGCTGGGATTACAGGCATGTGCCACCACTGCCCAGCTAAGGAAAGTCTTTTAAAGGCCTTTCCTGGGTGGTCTTGAGCCTGCAGTGGGTGGGCCTCGCTGACTCCCAGAGTTCCTTGGGCATCTTTTCTGTCCTTACCATGTCAGAGTGCCTGGCTTCCCTTTAAAAGCGCAGGTCTCTTCAGCACCAGCGCCCTTCTGATCTGTCATTTTAAGGTGCTCTTTTTCTGGCTTACTTGCAAACTTTCCAAATCTTTCAAATCTGTTTAAGTTCATATTTTCACTGAGATTCTGGCTTAACATAGCCAGCAGTGCTCATACCACAACCTGAAGGTTATCCTATCTTCCTCCATAGGATTAAGTAGTCCACCGGTTTAAATTCAGCCTGACGCCGATACAAATGTGTCAGGAAATAGAAGAAAGTGCGGCCAGGTTTGCTTTGTCAGAATGTGACATGCATGGTCTCTAGTTTAATTCTCAGAAGAGTACTTGTCTGCATCTGAAACTCTGTGAACATGATCTACCGTTGTTTGCAATTAATTTGGTATTTGAGGCTTCCAGGCTCCCACCACAATCACTTGTGTAGAATTCTGGGTATTTTCTATCCTCCATCTCCAAACTTTTCCAAATTGCTTCCACAGATCATTTCTAAAGGTGTGAACCCCAAGGTCAGGCATATTGTCATACTAAGGATCCTACTTGTTGGTACCTATTTTCTCTTTTAAGTGTTCTTTTTTAAAATCACTGTAATGTACATTATATTGGCAGATTGTCACGTGTTGCTTGAGTTCACTGAGAAACTGTACCTAGAAATAGGGTTATCACCCTCCCATGTATATTTCAGACCCACTTTGTCTCAAAGTGTCTTCCAAGGCCCCTGTCTGGAGACCCAGGCTGAAATCTTGTTAGGAGGAAGAGAAGGAAGAGGAGGAGGGGGAAGAGGAGGAAGAGGAGGAAGAAGAGGAGGAGGAGGAAGAGGAGGAGGAGGCAGTGGCTTTTAGGACAAAAAAAGTGTTCTAGGTTGCTCTGTCTATGAGGTGGTCAGATTTAGATAGGCATAATGATGGACTAGTTTAAACTACACAGGAGGAGCTGGGGGTCTACTGAGCATGCGTGAGGACCTAGGTTCAACTCCTAGCACTTTGGTGGTGGAAAGTCTGCTTACTATGCAGAAGGACCTAGTTTTAATTCCCAGGAGGAATGAATGAAATGAATGAATGGATGAAGAAATGAATGAACCAACTAGGGAAAAAGTGGAATTAACCAATTTAAAGTTATAATGCTGTGACGCGGTGTCTTCTTTCTTTGCGTCTGGGGGCTGTGGACAAGACCTGAGTTCCTCTCTGAGAGAGTTTGAAGGCTGATGAAGTCAGGAGTACAGTGGTGGGGGTGCTTGAACTAGGCCCCCTGTGCTGTGCGACAAGAGTTTTGTCCCCTACCTGGTTTCTGAGGCAATCCCCCCAACCCCTTTTGCTGTTGCTCATAATAGCTCCAAGGTGACTCTGACTCCAGTTTTACTCGAAAAGAGCTGGAATTACAGATGCAAGCTGGCATCTGGCTTTTTAGGTGATTTCCAGGATTTAATGAGGGTCATTAGACCTCTTTGGCATTTTTGATAAGAGGAAGAGCTAGAATTCTTAGTGTATGCTTTCCCCTATTTTCTTTCATAGTTTTTATCGTATTTTTCCAGAAATGAAATAGAGATTTGAGTCAATCTTGACTCATTAATTTTGTTATTGTTGTTGTTTTTGAGACAGGGTTTCACTCTGTAACAGTCCCGACTGTCCTGGAACTCACTCTGTAGACCAGGCTGGCCTCGAACTCACAGATCTGCCTGCCTCTGCCTCCCAAGTGCTGGGGTTTAAAGGTGTGTGTGTCACCACTGCCCGGCTTTGAGTCAGAAATTGTGTGTATTATATAAATTCATTCCTCATTGCCACTGTTGAAATAAAAATTCTTGTATACAAGTGAACTATCACTTGGAGTTCTTGGGAAGAAAACCCTGAAGAAGGTTGGCTGTGTGTATGGCTACCACTCACTCTTTCCTGTAGAGATAATGTGAAACTTGAACATGATGCTGGATGCTGTAATACCACAAGGGAGGAAAGCAGTTGCCGCCCTGGCTTGCTGGCAGGAAGATCTTTGTTTTATCCAAAGGGCTCTTCTTTGTGTGCTTGTGCATCCTCCCAGCCTGCTCCTCTGTTTAGGAGTCTGTCTAGCTCAGCTAGGTTTCACCCCCATGGCTGTGGTCGATAGCAACGGACAATATAATTTCAGAGCATGCATGGTCCTTGATGGTTTTGCAAAGTTTGAACGTTGTGTGTTTTCATGTTTTATTCTTAGGCATGTTCACAATTGGATAGTCAGAAATAAGGGATGCTCTTCTCTCTTCTTCCTTCTTCCTTCCTCCTCCTCCTCCTCCTCCTCCTCCTCCTCCTCCTTCTTCTTCTTCTTCTTCTTCTTCTTCCTTCTCCTTCTTCTCCTTCCCTTCCTCCCTCCCTCCCCTCCCCTTCTTCCTTCTCTCTCTCTTTCTCTGTCTCTCTTTCTTTTTCTTTCTTTCTTTCTTTCTTTCTTTCTTTCTTTCTTTCTTTCTTTCTTTCTTTCTTTCTTCCTTCCTTCCTTCCTTCCTTCCTCCCTCCCTCCCTCCCTCCCTCCCTCCCTCCCTCTCTCTCTCTCTCTCTCTCTCTCTCTCTCTCTCTCTTTCTTTCTTTCTTTCTTTCTTTCTTTCCCTTCCTTTCTTTCTTTCCCTTTCTTCCTTCCTTCCTTCTTCCTTCCTTCCTTCCTTCCTTTCTTTCTTTCTTTCTTTCTTTCTTTCTTTCTTTCTTTCTTTCTTTCTTTCTTTCTTTCCCTTTCTTTTCTTTTCTTTTCTTTTCTTTTCTTTCTTTTCTTTTCTTTTCTTTCTGACACAGGGTTTCTTTGTGTAGCCCTGGAATTTACTCCATAGATCAGGCTGGCCTTGAACTCACAGATCTGCCTTCCTCTACCTCCTGAGTGTTGTGATTAAAAGCGTGTAACACTATGCCTGACTTAGAAATAAGGGATTCTCAAATATGCCCATCTACTGGGCATTGTCAGAAGGCCAGTAATGGCTTGAGGCAAATGCTGTGAACTTTGCAGGTGATGATATCTGTAGTTTCACTAATTTTATAAAAGATGACAGTTGTGTTGTTTGGGAATTGTATTCCAGGAACTCCTTTTTTTATCCAAGTGAAAATGTAGCCCCAGAAATAAAGGGGTATGAAAGAAAGAGAATTGAAGTCTCTCAGTAATCATACATGGAGGATAATTTTAAAAATCCTGCCCCTTTCGCCATGATTTTTGCCTCGTTACATGCAAGGCCTCTCTATTAGGTTGCCTCAAATGCAATAGCTCATGAGGACAAGAATTCGCTGTGTCCCAGATCAGGAGGACATGCAGGTGAAGTCGGGGAGCAGGCTACTTTCTTTTTGAAGGTTCTAGGGGGTCTTTACCCGCCTCTTCCAGACTTAGCAGGCTGTGTGTGTTCCTGGCCCATGGATGTACCATCTACTGTCTATCCAGTCTTCACAAGCCCTTCTCTGTGTCCGTATGTCTTTTTCTAGGATCTTCTCACTGGATACGGAGCCAACCGCCTAATCCATATCACCTCATCATGATCCTGGGTTTAGTCATATCTGTAAAGACTTTGTTCAAAATGAGGTCTCTTTGTAGGGGACGACATCACATTGTGAAGAGAGAGGAGAATTTTGGATGGGCACCATTAACCACTTCACAAAATTATACTGCCTCCTCCCCCCTGCCCCCTTTGAGACAGGGTCTTGTGTATCCTGGGCTGGTTTCAGATTGACTGTGTAAGTGAAGATGACTTTGAAAGTCCTGACCTCCTGTTGACTCCACCATGCCCAGTTCATGTGATGTTGTAGATAGAGTCTGGTGCTTTGTGTGTATACGGTAGTACAATCTCATTCTATGAATTGAACCCCAAGTTATACATGCTTTCTTGTGAGTGGCTAACAAGAACAACTTAATTAGATACTAACAGGCAAGAGCCTATTATTGATCATATTAGTTTGTGCTTCTACTTCACTTATAGAACCAAGCCCTAATTCTTTATTCTAGTAATCTCCTTCTTTCCGCCCTTCCCCCAACCTTTGCAAGTGTTGGGATCCAGCCCAGGGCATGTTAGGCTGGTGCTCCACCACTGAAGGATCACCCCCTCCTCTATGCTCCTCAACCACGATTTGGTTGCCAGCACCTACACGGCCCCTCACAGTGGGCCTGCAACTCCAGTCCCTTTGGATCCAGTGCCCTCTTCTGGCCTCTGTGGGCATAGCATGTGCCCGGCATAACACAGGCAAAACACCCAGACATAAAAAGTAGAAATAAGGATGTGGACTTAAAATGTTGAATCTCACTTGCAAGAACATTGCAGGAGTACATTTGCAATTCATGCATCATCGCATGGATGACCACTGCAGGGACAAGGGACAGAAAGTGACCCCATCTCGTCGAGTAAGGGTCCCAGGGTGACATGGAAGGGCACAGTGTGGGTTTTTTTTTGTTTTTTGTTTTGAACTTGATACTGCTGGCTGCATAGGAAAACAGACTGCCTCGTGCTCTTGTAGCTGTGTTCTGAGAGTTACTGTCCCAGCATAACAGTAATGTTTCTCATCCAGGATCCTCGTGTCTTAACTTCTTCTGGCCAGAGACCTCATTTTCTGTTTCCTTTGGGTCATAGGAAGTAGTGAAATGACACAGAATAGTGGGGAGGAATTCAACTTGCTGAGCCGGGTGCTGGAAACAAAGAAGTGTAGATCCTTGACACTGTGCAGCCGGCACCCAGTACACAGACAGACAGGTCGGGTTTGTGAGTCAGTTTCCTGCATCCTGTGGTGTCCAGAGGAAGACCCAGCAGCAGCAGTTGGGCCCGTGAACAATGGTCACTTCCTGCAGTCAGTGTAGTGGGGAAGGACCCCAAGGGCCACTCAGGGTTCAGATGGAGCTCTCAGTGAAAGGGCTTAAGCAAAATCCACAGTGGTTCTCATCCGAAGTCACGGCACCAAATGAAGGCTTAAAAAGAGAGGATGGGGGTTAAGGGAGTGTGGCACCATGGTGTGGGGAAGGGGGTGCCCAGTCAGGCCCCTGTCCAGGCACCTCTTCTCCCTGAGGGACCACACACACAGGCATGGTATTGAATAGAGTTATTCAGAATAGGGGATGGGAGTTAGTGGTAGAGAAAGGCAGAGAGAGAGAGAGAGAGAGAGAGAGAGAGAGAGAGAGAGAGAGAGAGAGAGTAGAGAAGTGGAGTGGAGGCCGGCCATGACCATGTGTAGAGGGGGAGGAGAGCCCAAGGGGCAGAGAGGTGAGAGAGTGTGGGAGAGCAGAGAGAGCAAAGAGGGAGAGGAGGGGCAAGTAGCCCCTCTTCTAGTGGGCCAGATCTCTGGGGCAGGGCATACCTGGCTATTGCCAGGTAGGTGTGGGGTGGAGCTTAGACAGAATACCAACACTCAGAGTACCCTGGAGTTAGCATCGATAGACTGTTTTTTCTTTTCTTTAGAACCTATGATAGAGACCTAGCCCGGGTGAGTTTACCTTTCCATTGTAAGCGAGGAGATTAAATGACCCAGTTGTGCCACCGTGGGTAGGAACTCAATACTGACTTCATTTCATCATCAGAGAAAGCGGCAATGTCACAGAAGTGTGACGTAGTTCCCATTTCTATGCTAATACATTTTTTGAGAGCATTTGTGGGCCAACAATGATAGTGAGAATGTACAAGGAATTTGCTATTTGGAATATGAATGTTTCATACGTATTCACTGATTTGTGTGCATTCAGAATCCTAATGTTTAATGTTAATTACAAGTCAGCATATGATTGTTCCACATCAGAGGGGAGAGGAGAGCGTGTGATCAAAGAGGAACAGGGAAGACAAGGTTGGGGTAATCAGTAGCAAACAGTGAACCTGAATCCAGTGGTTTCTGTGCTGTTGATCACAGAAAGAGTCACATCTGCTGCAATGGAAAACGCCGAGAGAAACGCACAAACACACAGGCTGTCTGCGTCCCGGGGCTGCACCGGACAGGATGAACGGGGACTGCTGACCCTGGGTTTCCCTCTCTTTCTAGAGGATCGGGGCTGGTTGGTTCCTGGTGTGAAATAACGGACAGATAGGGAGGTGTCAGCAGCCGGGCCAGAAAGCTGGGATTGGGTAGTGGCTTCCTGTAGTAACAGGCGCTGGCTGGCTGGCTGCCCCAGCTCTCTGGCGGTGGCTGCTGAGGAGGTGGGTGGGAGACAGCTGTGCCTAGCACTGCAGGCCACATCGGCTCCCAGGACAGGAGCCCCTCCATGGAACTGCTGAAGAATGTTCTGCCTGAAAGGTGAGGGGGCTTTGGGAAAACCGTCATTTGAGCCACAGGGTTGGATCCACCGCGATTAGAATTTGAGGGAGTTTAAAAGTCATTGTTCTTTCTTTTTTTCTTTTTGGTTGCAAGCAGGAAGGAAGAAAGACCTCCTGCTGGAAAGATGGAATTCTTTCAGACACAACGATTTCTCCATTTCATTGTGTTTTGAATGCATTATTCTGTCAGAGACGAAAGTGGTTAAAAGTTGAAGATAAAGTGTTATTTTTTTTTTTAAAAAATAAGTTCCACAATGCAAGAATTGTTTAGTGCTGCACTACTGTGAGTCCTAGAGCAGACATTTTTTTTTTCCATGTTAGGAATTACTCCTGCACAGAATTACAATAGAGCAGAAGGGTGTGTGTGGGGGGGGGGGAGAGAATTCCATTGCTTCCAGTCGTAGTGCATGAACTCAGGAATTAAACCAGTTTTACTGTAGAAGGCATGTCTTGTTTTGGCCACATGCGAGTTATGACTTCCTAAGTATTCTCACATGACGAGTAACTGAGTATTTGTGGTGATTCCCAGATAACAGATGATTTTCTTTGTGAGAAAATTATTTTATTCCTTGAAGATTGTGTTTCCTTCAGCTCTTGTCACAATCTCAAGAACTTTGGTTGTGTGATAATGTGCTTTTTTTTTTTTTTTTTCTGTGAGATTGTCGAAATGAGGGAGCTATGATGAACTTCCTTGGAACTGAAGCAGGCTGTGAGGCTCATATCTTTCTGTGTATGTAACTCTGGTGATGTTAAACTCTTGACAGCCTTTCAGTTTTGTGAAAGAAGGTGTCCCTGGCTTGTTTGCTGTGTAGGCCACCCCTTTGTTCTTAGACTGTTAATGGGGTATAGATGTGGGTTGTGGGGTTTCTGCCTTTCTGGTGTTCAGCTTAATCTTGATACCTCAAAACTCACCAGAGTCTTCTATGTTCTTCTTTAAGTTGGAGATGTTTGTTGTTGTACCAGGTACAGAGTTGACCAAACTGGGGGACATGAATGAAAAGAACATCACATTGTTTCTTCTCTAACATTCTATGTATGTATGTATGTATGTATGTATGTATGTATGTATCTGTCTATCTATCTATCTATCTATCTATCTATCTATCTATCTATCTATCTATCTATCTATCTAATAAATGTGATGTCTCTGTGGCTGTCCTGATACTTTGTAGACTAGGCTGGCCTTGAACTCCAAGATCTACCTGCCTCTGCCTCCTGAGTGCTAGGATTAAAGGCTTGGGCCACCACTGCCCAGCCTTGATTAATTCTCACAATAAAGAATTATAATAGATTTCTCCAGAGACATAGTCTGAATGAATTTGAATATTTCTAAAAAGTAACTTTTGATGAAGAGGATTATAAATTCTGGTGAAATTGCTTCCTTTAAGCTTACTTTTGTTGCGGGGGGGGGGGGGGGTGAAGGTGTAGGAAGTCAGCAATATTGTTGGATAAAAGAACATGCTGTCTTGGTGTGATTTCCACAGGGCAGCTCAGAGTTAAGGATTTGCAACTGAATGCAGGCATGAAATTGCCTTTGAGTATGAATGACTTCTAGAGCCTCGATATATTTTTTTCCGTCCTCCCATAATAGCAAATTTCCTTAGAGAATTGATCAATATACCACAGACTCAGCTTCAGTGTCAATTTAGGACTGGTTTAAGACTTGAGTATGGCATACAGTGACAACTAAGTACTCTAATATTGAAGTGTGTGTGTGTGTGTGTGTGTGTGTGTGTGTAATTTGCCTGAGCAGAGTGAATAAAACCCCCTGTTGGATCTCTAAGCATCAAACTACTGATAATCCACGCTCTTCCAGTGACTTACAGCCTGCTGGTGAGCAGTGATGTATTGTAGATGGCCATTTGTGGTCCTAGTGAGGTAAACCCATGACAAAATAGGATCAAACACGGGATTATAAGGCCACAGTTAGTGGCTGGGGTTCTCAGTTTGGAAAGGGCAGTGCTTTCAAGAATTGGTTTATTTCTATTGCCAGCTCTTGTCCTGGAGGTATTGAGTATGTAATTGTGATTAACACTGACCTTAAAGGAAACATGATTGCATTTTTTGTTTTGTTTAAATCATGTTCCTGTGTATTTCTTGTAATTGCTAAAAGAAAACATTCTAATCAGATAGCCTCCCTCCCACATTGACGCAATTTTCCTTTTCTTGAGGCTGTTTTTTTTTTTTTTTTTTTTCCTGAAGTCAAGTTCTCTTGGCTTTCTGTCAATTTTGTGCTAGTAAATGTCTGTATAGAAGAAGTTGCCTTTGCCACTACTACTACTCGAATGGCATACAGTTGTTCTAAATCAAGGAAAGGGATAGATTCTTTAGTAAAGTGAGTCACTGCTGTCACCACTGAAGTATCTCAGTATATCCACCCCTCCCAAATTAATTTGTCTGAGAAACATCTGAGCTCCTAGTCTCTGGGGAGGTTCTGCCAAGACCCCTGTGGTTAACAAATGCCCTGCATAACTAACGTTCCTCCTGCTCTGTCTGGTCAATGATCCATCAAGGTCCAAGAGGGATGTTTCTTGCTGACCGAACAATATACATAATAACAAGCTACTGTGTGTTTATCATGTAAATGTATAGTTACAGATGGATTAAACATTTACCACCAAATCACAGGGGATACCAGTTATCTCTCAGATGGTTAAAAAACCAGAAATTTATTAAATATGACACACTAACTTTCAGCTTTATAAATATTATCTTTAATATCCTACATGGGGCAGATGTTTTAAAACTATTCTAATCCATCGCAGACTGATGTCTCATGAACATCCAATCATGCGTTCTGTGACGTCACTTACGGTATCATACACTTGCCTTTTGGGCTTCAACAAAGTCTTGTCCTTGTGGGACTGGCAGCAGAAAAGTCTGTATGAATCTATTCGCCAGGCGTCTGAAATGAAGGTCTATTGTCTTGGTATGTAAGCACTTCTGCCCATCTGAAACATTCTCTGTGGGAGAGAAGTGATGGAGGATCATAGCACTCGAGAAGCTAAGGGAACTTTCAGGGCTCAGGAAGCTCAGAACATGGTGAGATTTGACAGGGGAGAGGCGATGGATCCGTTAGTAAAGTGCTTGCCTTGCAAATATGCAAGTGCGAGTGTGTGCGTGTGTGTGTGCGTGTGTGTGTGTGTGTGTGTGTGTGTGTGTGTGTGTGTGTGTCTATTATTGGGAAAGAGGAGACTCCCAGGTGGAGTTGCCTGTAAGGCAAGTTGGGTAGAAAGCTCTAAGGATGTAGCTTTTGTGAACTGTCGTCGTCCATGTTGGGATGGACTTTTCAGTGATACAGTTCGTTCAGAGTCACCAAGCTCCTGTAAGCAGTCCCAGTAACTGGTCCACCCAGTTAGACTTGGGTAGAATTACTTTTCTGGTTTGTCATCAGTGCCCTTTCTGGACTGAATATGAACATCTTCCCAATAAAACATGTAACATGGTTCTAGGAGAGAATCTTCTCCTAACTGGTGGACCTGAATATTCCATTTATTGTAACAGCATCTCACCAGACTCTGTTTGCTTTCGAGAGACCCTCTCTGTACCGTACTCGTGGTTTTGTGTTGGGTGGATGTCAGTTAATTAGTGCCTACTCTAATCTCACGCCTATCCTCATTTTCACTGAATATGCTTGTAAGAACCTGTTTCCAGATAAAGTCCTGCCTTGAAGTTCCGGTGGGTGTGGATTCTGAGAGGGCACCAGCAAAGCCAGTGGAGCAGAACATACAGGAACTCTGTCAACTGAGGGTGCTTTATAGGAGATATGCTAACTGTTTGCTGTGAATATCCAACACGGCTGCTTGGAAGATGCTTTTGAAACCTGACAATGACACATTTAAGGCCAGTTTGTACATAGACGGATTGGAAACCTACTCAAGCCTGGCCATACAAAAAAAAAAAAAGGTGCTTCTATAGATCCGTTGTACAGTTCTGTTTCCTTCATGAACTTTTATCCTGTTGAGAAGGAGAAAAACAAAACAGAGCTTCAGTTTGCTACAGTCAGCTCGGTGCGAGCCAAACTTTAAACAATTGCATTAGAGACCTCAGGCCTTTGGATGATTCACCTTTCACAATTCTCTTGTTTATGTTATTCTGGTGTTACAAAAGTAAGACTATGTAACAAATGATGTTGATTTGGGAAGGATAAATGCAGACTGCTCTAAAAACTTAATTCCGTATTTAAGGTATACTGTGGGCCTTAAGTAGTTGACTTTTATATTAGCTTTTCCCTGGTTCTTAATTTTTTTTTTAAACATGGATTTGAAAGCAGGGATTGGCATAGAGCTGGGTTCTTTTTTTTTTTTTTTTTTTTTTTTTAACTCTCAGCATTAGTGTGTCTTCCAAGATCTAGAAAGCTAGTTTGATGGAGTGGGAAAGTTATGCTCTCTGTGCACTTGGGTGTGTCCCAGCTGCCTGCATGCTCCACATGATAGAGTCTTGCCCGCACTCTTTTTCTGCTTCACAAGTTACGGATTTAGGAAAGCCTCTGGTTGTCTAATAATAGCCAAGAGTTGTGTTAGAGAGCAAGAGAGCCCCCGTGAGCCACTTCAGGCACGCGCTGCTGCTCCTGCGAGGATAGCTCTTGTTGGGACCGATTCCTATTCCTTCCTAGACACCGCGCTCCCCGGGATGAAGCCCAGGCTCCCTTCCCAGTTGTCTTGTGTATGTTGTGTATGCAGAAGAATTCCTTAGATTCTTTTCTTGGCAGCATTTAGAAACCAATGTCAGGAATCAGAAACAGATTTGTTTTTTCTGTGCTGGAACAAGTGCATTTTTCAAGTGTGCTAACAAGCAGCCATTTGCTTTGGGAGGGCCCCTGGCCACCCCCACCCCTCTGTTTGAGACAGTCTCACTGTGATGGCCTGAAACTCCCATTCCTCCTGCCCTGCCGCCTGCTGAGGATTGGGATGTTAGGTGAGTGCCAGACCTAGCCCTTTCTTCAATCCAGGAGTAAGCCATCAAGCAGGCATTAAGCAAAGTTCCTGTTGTTTTCTTCATTGATTCTTAGCATCTTGTGAAGGCAGGAAAAGCAAAACAACACTAGGAATATCACTTCTGTGGAATTCTGGGCATTTTACTATCACACATTCAGAATTTGGGTGTTAGATAAATTAGCAGTGTCTTTGGATGCTTTATACCATCTCTTGTAAAGTGGCTCTCATTCCTTCACCCATTTAAAAACTGCCTGTGATTGGCAACCAGTAATCTGTGTCTGCCAAGGGGGATTCTTCACACCTGCAACTTAAATTAGCACTTTTAATAAATACTCTCATATAATCTCACATACCATTTTTTTTAACATTTTGTTTTTTAATTTACTTATTTTATTTATATGAGTTAATGGCTGTTAATGGAGACACTGTCAATGTCTCCAGACACACCAGAAGAGGGCATCGGATCCCATTGCAGATGGTTGTGAGCCACGATGTGGTTGCTGGGATTTGAACTCAGGACCTCTGGAAGAGCAGGCAGTGCTCTTAACTGCTGAGCCATCATCTCTCCAGCCCCTGGTCTCACATGTCTAAAACTGGAGAGAAGCAGGTAATTCACGAAGAGCCGTATCTGTTCTTGTTAAGGCTACAGGGCAAGCCTGGTCCCCTCGCTAAGCAGAGTGTGCAGTGGGATGATCTAGGACTGACAGAGCAGGGGCTGGCTTTGCTACACAAGGTGCACGGGCCTCGAGATCTGTCCATTTGTAGTTCCTGCTCTGTGCAAAGATAAAGCTGGGGATCTTTTGGGGGAACCAAAACAAGTGACTTTAGTTACTGAAAGCCTTGCCAGGGGGTGCTTTGCCTTCCTCGCTGTGTAGGGTAGCAGGACCCTGAATTAACCCCTAATCCTACTTCCTTTATGATGGAATTATAGATGTGTGCCGGCATAGCCATTCAGTTTTTTGCCACACTGGGTATAGAACCTAGGACTTTGTGAATGCTAGGCAGACATCTGATCAAGGGAGCTATCCCTGTATCTCTATTTTAACCTATGCTTGTTTTACTGCTTATTTTCATGTCTCTATTATTATTATTATTATTATTACTTTTTTTTTTTTTTTTTTGGTTTTCTGAGACAGGGTTTTTTTGTGTGGTCCTGGCTGTCCTGGAACTCACTCTGTAGACCAGGCTGGCCTCGAACTCAGAAATCCACCTGCCTCTGCCTCCCAAGTGCTGGGATTACAGGCGTGCACCACCACGCCTGGCCTTTTTTTTTTTTTTTTTTTTTAAAGATTTATTTACTTATTATATATGAGTACACTGTAGCTGTCTTCAGACACTCCAGAAGAGGGCATCAGAGCTCATTACGGATGGTTGTGAGCCACCATGTGGTTGCTAGGATTTGAACTCAGGACCTTCGAAAGAGCAGTCGATGCTCTTAACTGCTGAGCCATCTCTCCAGCCCCTCTGGTGTCTTTTAAATCGCTTTCTTAGCTGTCTTTCTTTCTTACAGTCTATATTATTTTTCTCATTGCCGTGACAAGAATACCTAAGAAAAGTCACCTTTTGGCTTGTTTAAAAAGGGATATGGAAAAGGCACAGAGGAAGGAGTCTGAAGTGGCTAGTCACATAGTTTCCACTATCAGGAGGGACAGAGTGACCAGGAAGTGGGACCTTGAAATAAAACCTTAAGATCTCCAAGTGACCCGCATGCTTCAGTGAGATTTCACCTCCTAAATGTTCCACAGCCTTCCAAAACAGTTCCATCAGCTGGGGACTTAAGTGTTCAAACAACGAGCCTCCAGACATTTCATAGCTGTATGACCACACAGACAGAGATGCTTGGTTATGCCTGTGTCCTGCTGGATCTTCCCTAGAACAAATGCATGATTAGTAATCTAAGCACTGAAAGGTGATAGGGGAGAGGCGGAGGTGATTGGAGCAGTGTGATTAAGGCCGTCGTGCCATAGCCGGGCACAAAGGCATTCAGGGATATGTAGCGTAGCATTCCAAACAGCATTACTTAAACAGAATTAATGCTGACAACCGTAGCTTTGGCATAGTTAAACAGTTTGGCAAGATGTGGTCTTGAGGGTGTAAGAAACAGATGCACACTGAAAGATGTAAACTTTATAAAATTATATATAGCGATTAAAGTTAAGACCTATTTGTTGGAAGTTGGCTGCACCCAACAAAGAACTGTCTGGTGTGATTGTCACCAGTGTTCACCTTCTGTCTTGTGACTACCTGTAGTGGGTAATAATTAATAAAGAGTTCCACCCTGCCAGGCCTCTCTGCACTATTCCAAGTATCTGGTAAAGCATGACTCTTAAACTTGAATAGTTAACCAAATATCTTTATGTATATAAAACTCCCAATTACATTATGCCAATTTACAATGATAAAGTCTTATTCCAATTTTCTAACCTCTCCAAAACACCAGAAATTCGTCTGAAGCCATCTGAATATCCGCTCCTCCTTCTCCACTCTGCTCATCTGGTCTACCAAGCCCTTCGCTCCCCCTCTCCGCCCCCCACTTCCCTTAACTCCGCCTCCTCTCTCCCCTCCAATCACTGGCCTCTCACTGTCTCTCTCCGCGCCTCACTTCCCTTAGCTCCGCCTCCTCTCTCCCTTCCAATCACTGGCCTCTCACTGTCTCTCTCTCCACCCCTCACTTCCCTTAGCTCCGCCTCCTCTCTCCCCTCCAATCACTGGCCTCTCACTGTCTCTCTCCGCCCCTCACTTCCCTTAGCTCTGCCTCTCCCCTCCAATCACTGGCCTCTCTCTCTCTCTCTCTCTCTCTCTCTCTCTCTCTCTCTCTTCTCTCTCTCTTCTCTCTCTCTCTCTCTCTCTCTCAGCCCCTCACTTCCCTTAGCTCCGCCTCTTCTCTTCCCTCCAATCACTGGCCTGTCTCTCTCTCTCTCTCTCTCTCTCTCTCTCTCTCTCTCTCTCTCTCTCTCTCTCTCTCTCTCTCTCTCTCTCTCTCTCTTTCTTTCTCCCCGCCCCTCACTTCCCTTAACTACTCCTCCTCTTTCCCCTCCAATCACTGGCCTCTCACTGCCTCAGTGTGAATGAATAGGCAATACCTTGTAACAACTACTTATCATTATCTGTTTTTATTAGCCTAGGTTGGGTTTAGACTTTTTCCTTGATATCTCTTCCTACTGAAATATGGTCAATCTCGAGACAAAAGGATGAGCTAGTTAGTTGGGTTTGAGTACGAGGGTAAGTGGATGTGGGATGAGAGAAATAGGAGTGTTCATGGCCATGTTTTCTTTTGAGTGATTTCTATGGAAAAGACCTGAACAGCACACAGTGAGCTGTTAGGAATGGTGAATTGTGATGTCGTGGACCTGAATTTCTATTTACACGGACAGTCATTTTCCCAAAGACCCCATACTTGTTCCAGTTAAAAAGCAGAGCTTTGAGAAACATTAGGAAAGCGATCTTCTTTTGTGATGGAAAGAGGCTGTGTGGCTCCCTTACAGTCTCAGTTCACTGGGCAACAGTCTAGGGCCAGCTTCGTTTGTTGCCGCTTAAACTTTTAAACCTAAGTTCTAACGAACAAATCTTGGTGTGTTGGCCCAAGCCCGTAATCTCGGCACAGGAGAGGTTGATCCAGGAGAGTTCTAGATTCTGAGAAAGCTCTGTAAAGTTACATTGGGAGTTCCAGGCCAGCCTGAAGGATCCAGGCCCAAACAGTAATGTTGTGACAGGCAGTTATTTGGAGGACAAGTGGAAGCAGGAGGAATTGGCACCTGAGGGGGCGTGTCAAGAGTGAGAGGGGTGTAGGGTGCTGGGGACCCTCTGGGGAGCCAGCCTGGCACCGCTGGGGCGGGGGAGATGACTAGGGAGGGGGGGATGGATTACATTACAAGCCAAGAATAGTGACATTTCTGTCATCCTGTCACTTTTGGAAAATTAGAAAAGGGACTCAGCAGGTGCTGGTTACAGGTGAAGACATGGAAGAAGAAAATGCAGTATGTAGAGACACACACCTAGCACTGAGGACAGTGACATTTCATCCCGCATGTCCTACCAGGTTACATTTTTTTCCCTTTGAGCAGATCCTTGTCTAATTTTAACTGGACAAAAGACATTCTGGTCCATCCTTTCTGGATAGGTCATAGTGTAACAGAATATCTGATATTTTATGCATAAGAGCCCCAATATTATCCCAGGAGAGCTCTTTTTTATTTATCTAGATTTATTGTCCAGAACGTGGTGTCATTCTTGAAACCCCTGAAATTCATCAAGTTTAACACAAAGAACTTGATAAAATGTTGGGTATGAATGCTAATTGACCGATATTGATGAACACCATGTGCCAAGATCCATCCATCCCTTCCTCCATCCATCCCTTTCCAGGAAAGCCTGACTCTTGCCCCATGTGCTGGCTCCGCCCCCTGGCCTACCTCTCTTCAGGTCCTAAGACTTCTGACTGCTTTCTTGTCCATCCTAGAGGTGCCTTTGCTCATCCGATTCTTCCTTCACCAAGATTAACTTTGGAGCAAAGTAAAGAAAGAATCTTTTTAAAAACAGTTCCTTGCTAATCATGACCCAGATATCTTAAAATGATTAACCTCCATTAGTGACGAGTCGTCTGGAAATCTCAAGTCCGTCCTTTATCAGATGAGTTTAGCTCTTTGAGGGAAAGGCTCCTAAGCCACTGTCTATCTAATATAACACTGAAGATGCGATAATAGTTTATATAGAAATTGGGCATTTTTGTATAAAATATACAATTGTTTTATTTGAACTTGACCCAGATACTCTAAAAAGTTGATTAGACCCACTTCGGACTTGTGGAAGTGAAGACTGTTTTGCGGCACCTCCCGTGCAGATCCGGTGTTTCCATTGCAGCATATTTAGAGCAGCCTTTACAAAGTTTTCTGGACCCTGAGTCGTATAAATACATCCAGATGAAGAAAAAATCTCATAAGTTGAATATCCTGGCAGAGGAGTGTTAAAGCAGAACAATACTCTGCAATCCGTGTAAGCCCGGAGAGGCTCCTGCTGGTTCTCCCTCGCTCGCACTGCTCCAAAGGAAGTGTTTGCTGCCACAGCAACCGAAACAAAACCTTTCATTTCTGGAAATGTTTCCTAGCAGAGCAAACACTTGATAAAAATTTAAAGCGAGATTTGGAATGCTCAGATGGTGCCTTTTATAAAAAGGGTTTTATTCTTTTATTTTTTTATATATATATATTTTTTTTTACAAAATCTCTCCACAGCCAGATGAGAAGAATGTGCGGGTGGATAGTTTTAATTCTTACCTCTCTAGGCTGAGGGCTGTGCTGAGGGACTGCTAATGAGCTCGTTTTGACCTGGGGGTTATTCTCTGTATTGCTTCTGTGATAACTGCCAGCCTGCCTTGCATTTGAGGAAAATGGCAAGTGAGCCTTAATGTTAGCAAATCACAATGTATGTTTAAAACAGTAGGTCGAACATCCTCAGCAGAAAAACCACAAGTCTGACATGCTTATAGATCCAAAACAGTGCTGTAAGTGGAAACTTCCACACATGTCATTGTTGGCTTGGCTACAGTCAAACACACTGGTAGCACTCAAAATCCTATACGATTACTTTTAGACTATATACATGAACAGCTGAGTTTTTGGGTTTTTTGATTTTGTTTTTTTTTTTAAATTAGACTTGGGGCATACCCAGAATGTCTCATTTCTTACGATAGCACCAGCTTTGGCCTTCAACAGTTAAAAATAAAATAAAAGAAAATTCTGAGCTGCTTTTGATCCTGAGCATCCTGGGACCAAAACCCGTCACATACGTGAAGAGATGACATTATGTGTAGGTTTCTCTCTCTCTCAAAATCACAGCATTTATAAAATCTGTAAGGGTTGGAGACCAGCGACTAACTTTTGATAACTCCCAGCAAGTCAAATATAAAATATCAGTTTGATATTTGTCATTAGTTTTAGGGTCAAGTCGGCAAGGCCAGTCCCTCTCGTGACAGTTTTGTGTTATCTTTCCCATGCCTGTGATGCTAAACATTCTGTCTTTCCTGCCACTCAGAGATAATGGCGTTGCTGTGGCAAATGTTATTGGTCTTTTTCTCCTTTTCTGACTTAGGATACCAATCTTCCTGAGGATAGGGTGTCATAGTTGTTCCCTAGAGTTCATTTATCTCCATGAAACTGTAGAATGGGTCCGGTGTTGGAATGTTACTTAAAAAAAAAGCTAAGGTTTCTATTAGCTTTGAGGAGGCTTGTCCTTGTCAGGGTTTCTATTCCTGCACAAACATCATAACCAAGAAGCAAGTTGGGGAGGAAAGGGTTTATTCAGCTTACACTTCCACACTGCTGTTCATCACTAAAGGAAGTCAGGACTGGACTCAAGCAGGTCAGGAAGCAGGAGCTGATGCAGAGGCCATGGAGGGATGTTACTTACTGGCTTGCTTCCCCTGACTTGCTCAACCTGCTCTCTTATAGAATACCAGACCAGGGATGGCACCACCCACAAGGGGCCTGTCCCCCTTGATCACTAATTGGGAAAATGCCCCACAGCTGGATCTCATGGAGGCATTTCCCCAACTGAAGCTCCTTTCTCTGTGATAACTCCAGCCTGTGTCAAGTTGACACACAAAACCAGCCAGTACAAGGCCGGAGCCCCTAAAACAGATGGGGTTGCTTTGGTATGTAATGAGCCCGAGAATTCTCCAGTCTGCTCATTTGATGAGATCCTTTTCTTTATTTTTGTCCCCTTTCAGTTTTGACTTTGACTTTCAAGTTCTGTGCCTCATAATGAACAGCCAGCTGCCTTGACTTGGACCTCATGTCAAGGACCCTGAGTGGTCAAGAATTGGGTCAGCCAGGTATTTTCTCAGCTCTGCAGAGAAAGAAGAGGCAAACTGTCATTGTGGGAGGGGAGTAGCTCTTGGTGTGTCAACTTAAGGATTTTCTAGTCAGGATGGAGAGTCTTGTGGTTAGATAATCTAGTATTTTGTGTAACTCCAAAGTTTGTATCTGCAGTCTACACTCCTCTGTGAAGCTTCCATGTGGCCAGCCAGGCAGCCAGCTCTTCCTCCATGTGGCTAGCTCTTTTCACTCATCCTAAAGGCTTCTGTTGGCCAGCTGTCTGGTCTGACAGCGCCAGTCACAGACCAAAGCTAAGCCATCGATGGGCCACATTGCTTTCTCTTCAGAACTTGTCTGCATCTGATCCTGTCATATGGAAGAAAAAAAAAGGGTTCTCTGCCAGAACGGCAGCCCCAAGTGAGCCATGTCCTTGTCTGGTGCTCATGGAAGGCATGTTAAAGTGACTTCATATTTTCCTAAAATGTGAGAGGGGGAAAAATCACTCCACTCAATCCCGTTTTATCGTTGAGAGTTAACAGTCTGAATGCTAAGTGCAGCTACAGAGATTTCTCTTTGGGCTTTATTAACTTAGTTTAATGGAATTCCTGTTGGAATCTTGAAATTTTAATTCTAGTGGCTTTATTGATGGTGATCCAGTTAGGACAAACAATAGGTGTGTGTGTGTGTGTATCTAAATTAGAAAGCAAACTTTTAAATGCTTAACAGCTCAGACAGGTTTATGCATGGCCATTGGGTTCTGGTTGATTTGTGTTCAGAGGACAAAAGTCCTATCATGGGCGAGACAGGACATGATGACATTTTCTTCACCGTCAGCATTGAGATGGAGGGCAGGCTCCACCCTGGCTCATAGAGTAGGATTCATGTGTTCTTTGGGACAGAGACTACTTTATGCTGTATAGAGGTGCTGAGGAACTTCCGGTTTCCCCAGCATAAGTTGAGTAGGTCCCTCCATGGCTTAGCTCATTAACTGACCAAGAAAGGTCTCTGTGGACACTTGCCCATTAAAGGAATTGCATATGTAAAAAGATATTAACCGCCAGGCAGTGGTGGTGCATGCATGTAATCTCAGCACTTGGGAGGTAGAGGCAGGCGGATTTCTGAGTTCGAGGCCAGCCTGGTCTACAGAGGACAGCCAGGGCTATACAGAGAAACCTGTCTTGAAAAGAACCACCCTCCCCCCCCCCAAAAAAAAAGATATTAACCATTGCTTTCTATGAACATAACTTTTTTGAATATAGTGTAAGATATAAAAGCAGGCTTACTATTCTCAGCAGGACAAAAGCTACGTAAAGCAGTAAGTAAAGCAAGAAGCACTGTCGTCTTTCTGAATCTTTTGTTGTTATTGTGAGTCTTATTTTCTAGAACAGCCCAGTAGAAAACTCTAGCAAAGCCTGGAATAGTGGCACACAAATGAAATCCCAGGGCTTAGGAGGTAGAGATAGAGGACAAGGAGGAGTTTTGTCATCCTTGGCTCTGTAGGGAGTTTAAGGCCAGCTTTGGCCTCAGGAGAGTCTGGAGGGAGGGAAAAAGGTGGAGGGAGGGGGGCAGGGGCAGGGGAAGAGAGAGGAGAAGAAGAGGGAGAGGGTCAGGGGGAAGGGAGGAGGAGATGGAGAGGAGGAGGGGGAAGGGTGGGGGAAGGGAGGGGAGGGGAGAGGGAAGGAGGGAGAACAGAAAAACAGATTAATCACTGATTACTGGAATCATAGTTACAGGAAGAAGAGCTGGTAAGAGAGTCAAGGAAAGATAGATTAACATGTTTCTAGGAATTCTGGTGTTTGAACAAAGGAGCCTGGGCTTTGTGGGGATGGAAGAGACATGACCCAGGCCTGCACTTGGTCGTCGAAGTGCCTATTTAATGAACAGGTAATTGATCAGAGTTGGGGAAATGGTTAGTAGAAATATGGGGTTTTTTTTTATGAAATAATCACTTAAATATGAAATATTTTCATATCATTTCTGTTTGAAAATTTTCACTATTTTATTATAGCTTTATATTTCACTAGGTCTTCTGTCCCTTGTTCTGTTTTTCGATCTACTGGATACTTTTGTTGGGTTCCATTCTAGGCACATCCACTCTAGGCACATCCTGTTGGTTTTTTTTTTTTTCTTTTTTCATTGTAACATTTGTTCTCTGTTTTCCTCAATAAAAGCATCTACAACCTGGCTGTGGCCATTCTGTCTGCATTGGGTCCCAAGCAAATGAGCGGCTAATTATGCAGGGCCCATCTCAGAGAGCACCTAGAGGTTCTCTTTTTATGTCTAGTAAGTGTCTGGGTGCTTAGTTGAAATTGGCACCTTATTTTTCTTCTTTTCCCCCTTTCCTGTGGACATTAAAAATTATAGGATGCAAGTTCTGTTCATAGCTTTTGTCTTAAAACTAGATATATTATTTTAATGCCCAGTTGAGATCTTAGTCATCTGAGGCTTTTCATTTGTCATGGTGGTATACTTCCATAATCCTAGTACTCGGAGGCAGAGGAAGATTATAAGTTTAAGGCCACCCTGGGGTGCACAGGAAAGTAGGAAAGCCTTGTCTCAACTCTTCTCCCTCTCCCTCTCCCTCTCCGCCCTGTGTGTGTGTGTGTGTGTGTGTGTGTGTGTGTATGCCTATGTGTCTCCTCAAACATTAAAAGCATCTCTGATATTATACACTATAAGACTTTTTCATGTGATGCAGTAGACCTTTAACCTAAGAATCAGAATGTTTCAGATCATGGGTCTAACATAGCATTTACTGATGCTGAAGAAGCTACATAACTACTCATAGCTGTATCTCTTGTACTAAATGGAATGACTTTCGTGGGATATAAAAAGAGAAAAGATGCCTAGAATGTGACTGGAGACTAGGAATCTTTTATTTCCTGCTTATGTAACTTGTTTTTAGACAGAACCCATGTCTCCCCTCATTCTGCAAATCACCACTGCCTTAAGTTGTGATTATCAGCTTATGTCTTTGTTACTGAACAGGGATTCCTCACTCACAGTTTAGATTCATGGGAATACCAGAAAGCAATGTATTTCTTTTCTGGTTAAAAAGTTGGTAGTTCTTAACCACCACCACCACTCCATATCCTTCAGGATAAAGCATGAGTTTATCCATGACGTGGAGACGCTCTCGTGGGAGGGCGCTTGCTCATCTCCCCTCTGGTCCCAAATCTACCAACCTTTTTCCCTGTCCCTGCTCCCTGTTCGTTCTTCACCTTTCTTTTTGTGTCTCATGACCCTGTGCCTAGAAGGCCCTTGGTGTTCTCATGGGGCTTAGAGGACTTGTTTCAGATGGTTCCTCCTCATAGAGGTTTTCCGTAACATTAGTCATCCCTTTCTCTTCTGCTGTCTCCCTGTGGTAGTCTTTAAGAACCTAGAGTCCTTAAGAACCTCTCTGAATTTCTCACTAGGCTCAAGGCCAAGATTCACACAGATATTGGTTGAATCAATTCATTATTAATTGATAAATCATTAAAAATATAAAGGAGAATGTTGGCATATCATCTGTCTTAGTATTAGAAGCAAAATAGAAAGCATTAACCTACCCTCATAAAAGTTACCAACTAGTCACAGCAGCAAAGTCGTCACTCTTTACTTACTCTGTAAATAATTTCTCGTGAAGTAGAGATTAACAAAGACTTCCAAGTCAAATTGTGTATTTGGGAAAGAAGATTCTAGGCCAGAAAGGAAAAAAAAAATTCTAAAATTATTGGAATTTTTCCCCCTTGGAAAATTTTGGTTAGGATGTAGCCATAAAATTCTGTAAGTAAACTAGTAATTAGTATTAGATACTACCATTCAAATCACGGCGTTTGAGATTTGAATGTATAAGTGTATGAGTGTATAAGATTTATTACCCAGAATGGTGATGTAGATAAATCATGAATTGTTGACTAATAGCCTAGTTCAGTCTCTTCTAAGAAGCTTTCATAGACTGGTTGATTTACAAACAACTAAAAATTATAGCTTATGGTTCTGTAGGGTGGAAGTCTGAAATCGGGGTGCCAGTGTGGGGTCCCCAGAGGTTCTTTTTCAAGCCTGTGGGCTATAAGTGAGAGAGCTCTTCAATGAAAGTCTCTATCTGCCCTTTGACCTAACCACCTCCTAATTTGGTCACTTTAAGGATTAAGGTTTCAACATGGGAATTTGGGAGGAGACAGGCTTTGATTCCATTTCCATGTAATTGATTTGTTAAGTCAGATGATCTGTATGTATTCTCTTGAACTGATGAATATAAGTATTTTTTTATTCCTCTGTGTCCATTGCAATGGGTAACATTTTTGGCCACCATAATCTTTGTCTCTTGGTATCATGCTTTGGTAGCATGGTATACTATATGGTAAAAAGAGACTTTACAAATGTAAGAGTGACTTTACAAGTGAGTGATTAGCCTGGATTACCCAGGTCGACCTGATGTAGTCATGGGAACATTTCAAAAGTTACCTCCAGCTGATGACATAAGGGAACGTTTAGAGACTGAGTATGAGAAAGAGTCAGTGTGCTGATGTTTGAAGGAGCAGGGCACTAGGAAATCAAGACCGGGGTTCTGCTACAGTGGGATAGCTCCTTTTTCATGGCTCCCAGGTTGAAGCCTGTCCTTCCCACTCCTTGCTTTAGGCCTGTAAGACTACCCACAGTCCCCACCCAGCCAGTTAATTCCTTACTGGAATGCGAATGTTAAAGGGATATTATTTCGAGGTGCCAAACTCATGGGAATTTGGTATTAGCGTATGTAGTTTTCATAAAGGTAGCACTGATTGGGAATGGCCTTTCATTAGGCAAAAGACAATGAACAAATCAAATGAGTTCAGAGAAGGCATTGTCTTTCCTCAAACCCTTCTGTTCGGAAGATCTGACTTCCACAAGGCCTTAATATTGAATCTCTGGAAGACAATAAATTGAATGCCCTTTCTGACACCTGTGTGAGGCCCTTATTTCTGGTTGACCCAGGATCTTTCCATAACTTTTGAAACATCCAGGCACACTCCTGAGCGTGTCTCCGACCTCTGAGGGTTTCCATGAAAATAGCAACCAACTGTCTGCTATTATTTGTCGACTTTGTTCAGGAAAGTCAACGGTAATAAATCAAAGGAGTGGCGATTGTTTTCGGTGGTGGAATATCAAAGGCTCATTCTCACTATCTCCAAATGTTTTGATGAAGCGAGTTTGAGATGTTTACCTCTTTGCAGTACTGTTTTTCTTATGTTGCACTCCGAGAGCCAGGCTATTTTGTAAAGGGCCCCCTTTCAAACCTCAAATGCTTAAAACATTCTAATCTTTTGCCAATCAGACACACATTTGATTTTCTCACACACACACACACACACACACACACACACACACACCATTTAGAAACATTAACAGAACTTTCTTACTGTAGCATTAAAAGCCATTCATTTAAATTGTTATAAACAGGATAGGCTGAGTCTTTGGCAGTCAGTGAAACAATCAGCTTAGTATCAAAGCAAAAACTACAGTTATGTCTGTGTCA